>NC_142739.1:17305000-17635000 GCF_051943395.1 Hippocampus bargibanti | reverse complement strand
ACCGACGTCACTTTTTTGTTTTTTAACTGACACCAGAAACATGTTTTATTGCATCTAAAATACCCAAAACGTGCAGTATGATATTTTTAGTCAAATGCAAAACACCAATAAAAATGACTTAAAGTCCAAAATCTGCAAAAAAATGAGCTGCGAATTGGGCATTTTCAGAAAGTCCCGCCCCCCTTTCGTGACGTCACACCAAGACGTCTTGCATTGCTTGTGAATCAAAACAATTGCTTCAGATTCGGAAAATATGCTTTCTTGCAGTGACGTGCAGTCAGTGGAGGCAGGGGAGGCAGTGCCTCACCTGTCATCATGGAAATATCAAATGAAAAAATAAATTAAACAGTTACAGCAAAGTCTCGTTATATCGATATTCAAGGGAGTCCGAAAAAATATCGATATAACCGGGACTATCGATATATCCGACCCTGTTTGCATGTAATTTTCTCTGTACGTGCATAGAAATAGTATCGATATAACCGGGACTATCGATATATCCGATATCGATATAACGAGACTTTACTGTATATGTATTTAGTGATTTGTACTTTAAAGTTCTTGTCCATTTAACTTCACCGTTTTAGGATTTTTTTCTAAATCGCTGAATTTTCACATTTACCGTTCAAATACTAAGTAGAGACGAGCAGTGAGGCACCAGCCGACTGATCCTCACTATGGATTGCGCAACCACTATGCTTACTGTGCTGGCTTGCTCTGTAGTGAGACCGCATTGCTGTCCTTCTGCATATCGCTATTAAAGCGTTCAAACACGTTTAGTATATGAACTAAATTTCTACAGTTTAGCTGGTGTATATAATGTAGAGTCATTGTACATTATAAACACTGTACTCCAGTGTTTATTTTGTTTTATTTTTATCAAAACGCTGTGCGCAGGTGAGGCACACAGTTCGCCCGCCTCATGACAGGCAGGGGGCGCTTGTGATTCTAGAGATACTTCTTACTCCACGTCTGCAGAATAATAGAATTAGAGACAGAAAGCTACAGTAAACAGTTAGCAAGTAAAGTGCAACCCTGCAGTCATTTTTTTCGTGTTGCTTGGCCTCACTTTCAGAATGGAGGATTACATATCTAAATTGAAAGAATTTTCTAAACTGGACTTTCAATCGAAGCAGGAGGTAATAATTAAAGGAAGACCAACACCGAAGCTAAAACGTTTGCTTAAGACAACGGGACACAATAATCGCTCTTTTCAGGCGGACTGGTACACACGAAAAGGCTGGCTGTGTTGATGTCCAGCAAGAAGCCGCCTTTTCTGCTTTTCCTGCCTTCTGTTCTCAATTTGTGACAATGTCTGGACTCTAATGGGATATTGTGACCTGAAAATTTTACAACGGAGCCTCATCAAAAATGAGCGAAGACTCAACATCAGAATCCACAATGCTAAGGTAAAGGAGAACCGTGAGATTTTAAAAGATCTCATCAATGCCACCTGCTTCCTTGCCAAACAACAGCTGGCATTTCGTGGAAATGATGAAAGTAAGGGCTCTGCTCATCGTGGCAACTATGTTGAACTATTACATGCTTTCGCTCAGAAAGATGACAGGCTAGCGCAGGCATGGGCCCGTTAGGCTTTTTAATCCGGCCCGCCGAACCTGCCCAAATTATAGTAAAAACAGTGTCTGAAACTCATGACAAAAAGTTAGCAGAAAACAGGGTAGATAACTGAAAGGTTGCCTGCCCCATTTTTCACAACTTGAAGCACAATGAGTCAACTACCCACATTTAAAAACATTGTCACAAAGTTTATAGTTTTTTTTGAAATCATGAATGTACCTACTACAAATGCTACCTTGCTTAATTTGCGGTAAATGTGCATGGGTAGATTTTGCTGCAGTAGTCGATTGTCATTGGGGTGCACAATGCAACGTTTGCATTGCTTCCTACGAGCCACTAAGCCCCTTTCATTAGTCTCACGTACACTTTACAGTCACGGTTTAATGTAAATTTACGTTTTGTAGCGTCACATATGTTGTTAGCTTCTTTTGAATCTTTCTTCTGGGCTGAGGTTCTGTGCATCTATTTTGGAAAATGATATGCAATTGCACGACTTTATAACGCTTGCGAAAGTCCGGAAGAAAGAAGCAGGCTTCTGATTGGCTGCCGTGCCGAGTATGCAAATTTCACTGCTGGTAGCCTATGTTTGTGTGCTCGGCGACGGTACACGTGTATTGTTTGCGCGTGAAGGCGAGGGCGTCTGAGAGGAGTTTGTTGAGCGCGCGGTCAGGACAACCCATCTATGATTTGGCGGAATTTAACACAAGTAGGTATTATTGAGTTTGAATATTTCGTTGTGGAATCATATGTTTTGAATGTTGAAAGTGATTCCATTTTTCAATAAATGTTGATTTCTTTAACTTTGCACCTTCGATTGAAACTTATTAAAAACAGACGCAATCTTGATAAATCACGGTGCAATGTTATTTTAATCTATTTCCATTTCCTCCTCCAAGTATCTGTGAAATAGTATGTAAACGCCATATTCCTTGAGACAAATTTATTAACTGATCAGGGATATTTTTCACATTTGAAAGACATTTAATAAATTGGGTTCTTACTGTGCTATGAGGTGTACACACTACATTTAAAGGACAACCGGCACCATTTTTTTTTTGTTTCCCACTGACATCAGAAAAACATTTTATAGCATCTAAAATACCCAAAACAGGCAGGCTGATATTTTTAGTTAAATGAAAAACACCAATAAAAATGACTTCAAAATGAATCCGGAAATGACCAGTTTCAGAATGTCCCACCCCATTGTTCGTGACGTCACGCCAAGACGTCTTGCCTTGCTCAGAATCAGAATCAGAATCAGAATACCTTTATTCGTCCCGCAATGGGGAAATTTGCAGTCCACAGCAGCAATAGAAGAGGGATGGGGTATCCCATCAAAATCGAGAATCAAAACAATGGCTTCAGATTCGGAGAAGATGCTTTCTTGTTACTCATCCAGTTATGAATATGATTCAAATAGTTCTGAAGAGGAAAGCATAAATGTTTGCAATTGATTCAAGGAGTCCTCCCATATCAATTCGAGCCGTCAATGACAGCAATGTAGCACCCAGAAAATGCAGAAGATTGCGCCAGTGCTCCGTTGGAAATGGGCTGATTTGTCAGCTGGGAATTTGTGTCAGCGAATACCAAATAGTTGTCTTGGTGCAACACACAACGATTCACCATCGCGTTATTTATGTGTTTTCCTTCTAATTTCGCCATCAACACGGATCAACACGAAGTTTTCAGACCAAACAAAGTACTCAAAATGCATTGTGTGTCGCTTTCTCGGTCAGGGGCGGTCCAAACGTGACGTCACATGGGGATCGTCATCAACTCGAAAACAAGACTTCGTGAATATTCAGCGCAAGTCTTAGAACGTAAACTATAGCTATATGCTGTGGAATCTTTGTAAAATACGTTCAGTCGAAGTCATTTGAAGTGATTTTATAAATTATGGACATAACTTGTCCGGAGGCGTCGGTTTTCCTTTAATGCTTTATGTTTAGTATTTCCGGCCCAAACACTCCCTCCAAATGCTCCTGGCCCGGCCCCTCTGTCAAATTTTAGAACCCAATGCGGCCCACGAGTCAAAAAGTTTGCCCACCCCTGGGCTAGCGAGTCATTTTGGGACATCCACTATATTTTCTAGCCTGTGAAACAGATTACAGAACGATTTAATTGAAGCAGTTGGTGATGTCATTAGAAATGACATTAAAAAGGAGATCGGTGCAGCCCCATTTGTTGCTGGAGAAGTAGACAAGATTGTCATTCTCAGCACTGAAAACATACAGTCGGACTGATCAAGGACGACTTTCTTCACTGGCAGTGATCTCCGTTGAGACAGAGAGACTTTTAAAACTGAAGAAAGATAAGGAAGGCTTCTACAAAGAAGTTATTGATGCCTTTCTTCAGAAGGAGCGGCGCATGGACTAAAGGTAACACGATAAAAACGTTTTTTTTAATTATTTTTTTCTATGCTAGTTTGTATATATAAAAAATGCTGACATGAAATTTTAAACAAAATACATTAACTGTTGCCAATTAAATGGTGAATAAACTACTCTGTAGAGTTCATATGTTTGTAAATCTGACTATGATGACGTCAGTGCCTCACCAGCCATGAACCTCACCGCACGTCACTGCTTTCTTGTCAGTGACGTGCAGTCAGTGGAGGCAGGTGAGGCAGTGCCTCACCTGTCATCATGGAAAGCTGTCATGGAAATATCAAATGAAAAAATAAATTAAACAGTTAGATGTATGTATTTAGTGATTTGTTCTTGTCCATTTAACTTCACCGTTTTAGGATCTTTTTCAAAATCGCTGAATTTTCACATTTACCGTTCAAATACTAAGTAGAGACGAGCGTGACGTCATTGATGACGTCAGTGCCTCACCAGCCATGAACCTCACCGCACGTCACTGTTTCTTGTTACACATCCAGTTATGAATATGATTCAAATAGTCCTGATGAGCAAAGCATACATGTTTGCAAAAAGAATTTATTTGGGCCATTTTGAGGCAAACGGGCAGGGGGGGGGGTGTCTCAAAAAGAGGCAGAAAAATGGCGACCAGCTCCGGTGAGGAATGAATCAACTCGTTTCCACAGCTCTGATACATTCTTTCCATGGAGTTTGCCTCCCTCTGCTGGTGGCTTTTGGATGTAAAACATGGTTTAAAAAAACAGTACAGCAAAATACATTGACGTGATGGAAAGACGCTACAATGCGTCTTTTTTACGGAGAGGATGCGATCCTTTTCTGACGTCACGTACGGACTCGTCACCAACTCAAAAACAAGACTTCCTGAATGTTCAGCGGGAGTCTTAAAACGTAAAATATAGCTATATGCGGTGGAATCTTATTAAAATACCCCCAGTAGAAGTCATTTGAAGCAATTTTACAAATTATGGACACAACTTGTCCGGAGACGTCGGTTGTCCTTTAAGTGGAGATTATTTTGGGCACGATCTACTCACCTCCTTCATGAACAGTTCATCTGGCTTTTCTCTGGCCTGATTTTGATACATTCTGGTGGTCTGTGCTCATCTGAAGTCCTGCCAATGAGAAGAATTAAAATATTTTATGCGTGTAATATATGTAAACTCCGTAGTTTGCATTTTCTCTCCATACTTGTGTGATTTTCTTTTCTGTATGCTATGGTTTCCTACCACAGTTCAAATATGTGCAAGGGAGGTTAACTGGAGACTGATTCAGCCAGTGTTTCTCAAATTTATAGAGCCAATGCACAATGACACCTAATCTGCCAGCACTCCGCCAAACAAAGGATGTCATGTAAACTCTTGAAATAATGAAGGAATCACACATTAATTGGAGCCCCTGCCATCTCCTGGAAGAGTATCTACCTGCATTTGCTTTGCCTGTCACTTTAGGTTGCTGGAATAAATGGATGAACAAAGATACATTTGTAGTGAAATAATTATTTGTCGACCAATTATAGGAAATTGGATAAGAGTCCCAATAGCTTGTCAACATATTCACAACAGAAACAATAGATATAAAAGAAAAATCTGTACTTTATAATTACAGATCTTTCTCTCACTCTCTGTCTGCCTCTCTTTCTTTTTAACCTCCCAAAATTTTGGGAGAAGGGACTGCGCCAATAAGGATTTTAAACAAAAAAAAGGTATTGCCCTTGCAATGGGGTTGCTATGAGAAAAAGAGAGAATGTGAGTTCAGATATTGGTTAGAGCTGCAGTGATTTCGATGAGCAAATCTAACGCGGCATGGTTTATTTATTTAAACAAAAACCACAGTATACATTATTAAGCTTTACAATACATTTACAGTGGAGCCTTCAAATTACAATGACATACAACGCAACAATCAGTTTCTTTCTGTCTATCTATCTATCTTTTTAATAATCATCTGAATCATACTCTCTACGAGCGGCATGGTGGTCGTCTGGTTTGCACCAGTGTGAGTTAGCATGTTCTCCCCGTGCTTGTGTGTTTTTTTTCTGGGTACCCCAGTTTCTTCCCATGTTCACAAAAAATGCATGACCGGTTTATTGATCACTCTAATTTGTCACAGAGTGTGAATGTGAGTGTGAATTGTTGTTTTTCTATATGTGCTCTGAGAAACACGGAACCAGTTCAGGCTGAAGACAGCTTTGGAAGCCACCATTACCCTTGTGAGGATAACCAGATCAAATAACCGATGGATATTCTCAGTAAAAGCATATCTGTATGTTTTACATGTATAACTATCTATTTGTGTGCCTCATAAATGAGTTAAAGTAAAATATTCCCTGTCCTCTGGACTAGGACAGTGAAATAAATAAAGCAGCTGGGTACGTTAAAAAGCGTATTTCAAATCTACGCTCATAGCTTGGGAAAGGGGACTTCCTGCTCAACTCATATTTCTCTAATAAAAGGATATCAAATATTACGTTTTTAAAATGACAGCTGGGGACGTTTCTTTGGTAATCAAGTGACACTTCCAGGGGGGGGGAAACTACACGCTCACAATTATCGTTAGTCAATGTCGACATTTCATCCTAATGCAAATTTGCCGTTTTAAATACAACAATCAATTAAGAAACATACAATAGTAGTACAATAACGTACCGTTTCCCCAAAATTTGGGAAATAATTTTGGGGGTAACGCAAGGCAGCTACGTTTACACCACACTTAAATAATTTGATAACTATGTTCAACGTCTGTTTTCACTAACCACGTTCACTCACATGAAATGTGAAAACAGCCCGACCAGATACAAAAAAAAACATGTATTTCCTGGTCACGTTACCCTTTGACAATCTGTCATAGATATATAATATATAAACACCGAATTTTGCGAGCGTCAGAGCATCCGCCATATTTAGTGTGGCAAATCTGCATCAAAACTAATGCAACTGAGTTTTGGTCTTTATGTGACGGGCGTCACAACAGTGACTGTCTTCATCTCCACGATGCTGCCGTATTAATGAAGACGAGACGCGTGGATGTGTCTTTTTATTTCTTTTATTTCTGCAACACAGTATGGCAGAAGGGATGGGTGAAGTCGCATGGGTTTCGTCTTGTGATTAACCTGAATCTCCTCGAGATTGTTCTGCAATGCAAAACATTGTAGATAACAAAACAGAATTAACAACGTGTGATCGTATAGTGGTTATTTACAGAAAAAGAGAATACAACACAAGTTCACTGTTATTTACAAGATGTCCCTGAACGCATCATGGGTGGAGACTCGGCAGAACACACGGTGCGCTAGTAATGGCTGGCGCGCAGTTCAACCCGCCACGGACACTCACGGGCAAATGAAACACGACACAAGAAACTAAATATTGTTCAATAAAAACGAAATGAAACAATTATTACCTGCAACACAGTATGGCAGAAGGGATGGGTGAAGTCGCATGGGTTTCGTCTTGTGATTAACTGCGATAGAAAAGCACTTGTGCTCCAAAGTTCCACTCGACAAAACATGAAGTAAATAATGACACAAAAAGTAATCTGGACTCGAAATGAATAAGGGAACTAATTAGATAACACTAGACAGTACAAAAGGGGAAACAAAATAAGATATTGTCATGAAAATGCGCGTTAATCGAGACCAACAGAAAATTGCGACTCACCCTAAATCTCCTCGAGATTGTTCTGAAAACTATGGGCGGGACATAGTGCCACACTGTGCGCCGTTGCGTCACTTCCTTCATAATTTAATAATCTAAGCGCACAACTCCGTTACATACACCCCCCTTAAATTATGCAGAAGTGAGGCAACATACACACGGAAGACAACAGAAAGACCAACATGCAAAATAGACAAGGTTATCGGGCAAGGATGTACAAGGAAGTCAATCATAGGAATTCTTCTTTCAGAAGTGTGAAGGAATAGGGTGGTTCAAAACCCATCCTATCACAGACTAGTAGAAATGCCATTTACATTTCACAAAACAGCACATAACTACACCCGTTACTGAGAAGCCATAAAGATAATGGCGACAATTGGCACACAGCACAAGCCAAAAAAAAAAAAAGAATCAAATGGTCATATTAAACCCACATTAATGTTGGCATCCCGACACTCTGATAGGACATTTCACATATCAGCCTGTCAGGGGGTTTAACTGTCCTACCACATCTCGTGAAATTGACAGGGCCCTGTGTGTCTTGTGGTTGTGTGCAAATTACCTCCTCAAGTTCAGTCTCATCTGGGGGTGAGTCAGGGGTCGAGTGTGCTATGTCAAACACCGGGTCTGTCGAAAGTTCAGTCTGTGTGTGGATATCATGGCCTGCTGACTGACTTCTCTCACTGACATCCCCTCGACATGCATCAGCGAAATCATGCTCTGAAGAGAAGTGCTCATGTTTCTCTGTCTGAGCTGGAGACTGCATGACCCAGTTCTCAGTGCGCAGCTGAGTGTCCTCCTGATCATCAGGAACTGAGCTTTTGTCACTCCCACAATGTGCGTCCATCTCTGACCCCTCTGAACACAAACCAGGCTCCACCTGCCCCGAGAATGTCAAGAAGTCAACCGGGAGCAGTAAGTTCCTGTGTACGACCTTCTCTCTGCCTGTGGCATCATCCCGGATCCTGTACACATTGATCAACGGCTTCACAGACACCACGTCATAAGGGGTTGACTCCCAACGATCCGCAACCTTCCGCTTGCCCTTCTCGCCTCGATTGGCTAGTAGCACCTTGTCACCAACAGCCAATGGCGACCCCTTGACTTTGCGGTTGTAGATCTGGGCGTGGCGGGTCTGTTCCTTGGCTGCATGCTGTTGAGCAATTTGCACGGCTTCAGAAAGGTCTCTCTTCAAGGTGCTCACAAACTCATTGTGACTGACAACATTGGCGTTCTCCAAGACATGATGGAACATGATGTCAATGGGCAAGCGAGGGACACGTCCAAACATCAAATAGAATGGCGCAAAGCCCGTCGTCTCATGTACTGTGCAGTTATAGCAGAAAGTCAACATATTCAACATTTGTGGCCATTTGGACCTAGACTTTGGGGGAAGTGTTCTGATCAGCCCTCCAAGGGTCCGGTTGAATCTTTCTGCGATGCCATTACCCATGGGATGATACGGTGTTGTGTGGGACTTATGCACCCCTGCCATCTCAAGAAGATCCTTGATGAGTCTACTCTCAAAGTTGGCTCCCTGATCCGAATGGATCCTTTTGGGGAACCCATAAATGCAGAAGAACTTGTCCCACAGGCAGCGGGCAACTTGCTTTGCTGATTGGTTCCTGCAGGGGAAGGCGAGAGCCAACTTTGAGAAGTGGTCGGTGACGACGAGGACATCGGTGGTTTTCTTGTCGCCGGACTCTGCTGTCCAAAAATCAATGCATACCAGTTCCATTGGAGCCGAAGTGGGGATGTTCTCCAGGGGTGCCCGGGCGTCTGGCTCGGGGATCTTACCCAAGATGCACCTCTGGCACTGCCTTACATGTTTCGTAATGTCTTTCTCCATCCCTGTCCAAAAGAACCGTTCACTAGCCAAGGAGAGTGTCCGAGAACAGCCCTGATGACCAGCCGCGTCATGCACACCATGTAGGACTTGGTGTTTCAGAGACCCAGGTATGACCAACTGAAAGACTCTTCTGTTCATGTGGCGATCTTTCCTTACTCTGTAAAGAGTCCCGTCACTAACTTTCAGCTTCTTCCAGTGCCTCAGCAACAAAAGAACACAGCTCGTCTCAGCTGCTCTTTCATGTTTGGTAGGTCTCATATGTCGCTGCACATAGAACATGACTCGGCTGACTGTTGAATCTTGGTGCTGCAGGTCACGTAACTGACTATGGGGAATGACAATGGAAGGGTCTTCTTCAGGTAGCTGTAGTGACAATGGGGTTGCTCCAGGGAGTCGAGAGGTCCCGCCAGTCTGATGGACGTCTAAAACTGCAGACACCTCCTGCGCATCAATTGCACTTCCAGAAGACTGATCAGGAGCTTCTCCCTGGGGAACTTCTCCATCATGATCACCATCCATGTGGACAGCCTGACAGTTGGTGGTGAAACGGTAAGCATCCTGTACAGTCTCATTCACGACCCCTTGGACTCCATTGAGTAGGTATTGGTAGGGTTCTTTCACCAGGCGATGGCTCACGCAAGACTGAACGAAGGGTTCTCGACTCAGTGCATCAGCCACTATGTTCTTGGGCCCTGGGACGTACTTCAAGTCAAAGTCATATGCTGCCAGCTTCGACACCCACCTCTGCTCGCAGGCATCTAGTTTGGGCTTCGTCAGGATATATGTCAAGGGGTTGTTGTCAGACCATGAAGTAAAATGTCTGCCTTTTAGCCAGTGGGAAAACTTGTCACATACGGCCCACTTTAAAGCAAGAAATTCGAGCCGATGTGCAGGGTAGTTCAATTGGGCTCGTGACAGCGTTTTACTAGCAAATGCCACTGGTCTCGCAACCTTGTCATCAGGCTGAAGCTGGGAGAGGACGGCTCCAATGCCGTCAAACGATGCATCGACTGCAAGGATGAAAGGTTTCTCAGAGTCAGGGTGGGCCAACGTTACACTGTTTGACAGATCGTGCTTCAGAGTCTCGAAGGCAGTTTGACATTCAGTGGTCCAGTCCGCCGGTGTCAACTTCACATGACTTGATGCATCCGATGTGGGTTTCGACCTGCGTCTGGCCTTACCACGGGTTTTCTGGCCTGAAAGGAGCTTGAAAAGGGGCTTGGCCTTGATGGAGCAGTCCTCAATGAAGTGCTGATAATACAACACCATTCCCAAGAAAGATCTAATTTTCTTCTGCGAGGGAGTGAGGCCATCACTGTCCATTAGGTCTGGTACCTGTACACTATTTATCGCTTCCACCTTTTCAGGGTCTGTCCGTACCTCTGACTCTGAGACAACATGGCCAAGGAACTTCACAGATCTCCGAAGAAAGTGACACTTCTTCGGAGCAAGCCTCAGATTATGGTTCTTCAAGCGGGAGAAAACCATCTCCAATCGCTCAAGCGCAATCTCTTCTGTCGGACCAAAGACCATGAGATCGTCAAGATAGCACAGGAGGCTGGTGAAGTTCTTGTCCCCGAAAATGGAAAGCATCATCCGCATGAATGTAGCCGGGCTGTTCGAAAGGCCTTGTGGCATCCGGTTATATTCATGTAGTCCAAATGGGGACGAGAAGGCGGTGTACTTCTTATGGTCCTCAAACAGGGGCACATTATAAAATCCCGAGGTGAGGTCCATGGTGGAGAAGAAGACATTTCCTCCAAGTGCGGCAAGAGCGTCAGCCTGATGGGGCAATGGGTGAGCATCGCGCTGTGTCCTCGCATTTAGCCATCTGAAATCCGTGCAGATGCGCAACTCCCCATTCTTCTTCCACACTAAGACCAATGGAGATGCGTATTCACTCGTGGATTTCCGAATAATGCCCTTTTCTTCCATCTCATTGAGAGTCATTCTCAGCTTTTCATATTGACTTGGTGGCACTCTTCGATAAGGCAGGCGGAATGGTCTCTCATCCACAAGGTGTATCTTGTGCACAAATTCAGAGGCCTCTCCACAGTCCATCCTGTTCCTTGAAAATACTGCTTCATATCTCTCAATGAGTTGGAAAAGTCTGTCCCTCCACGTATCGGAGACAGCACATGCATCCAAGTCCAGATCATGTAGTCCAAGCTTGTCCAGTGCTATTTTGATGTCTTCTTTGGACCTTGGCCTTGCGGTGGCATTCTGAACAGATTGGGACATAATTTGGATGTTGTCAGGTTCAGACAAGTCTTCTGTCGCAATGCAGGGAAATACATCTGCCAGCTTTGTGTTTCTTCTCAACACCACTTTTTCAGTCGAGGGGTTGATGACCCTCACTGGGAGCCATCCATCGCCCCACATCGGTGTGATAATCCAGCCAACCAGAATCTTCCTAGATCTGCACCTTGCTTGAGTTGGTTCAACTATGACCGTGCTGCCAACTGACATTGGTGCGCAGGCCGGAAGCTTAGCCCAAACAAGATGTTCACTCTCTGGTTGCAACATCACACATTGCTGCAACTTCAGCGTGCCAACTTTGTCAGGAATCGTTCCACCCCTCCATTTCTCTGTGTTGGAAAGCAGTGAGAAAAAGTGGTGGGAGTCATCATCAATCGAACTACCGGGCTCTGACATGAGCCGCCAATAGCCTTCAGTCTTCCGCATCAGGTGAAGGATTTTCTTAATGGCATTGCTGCCAAGAATTATGTCGTCGGTTTGTCCAGGCACCACAAACATGGGCACAGCTAGCTTGCAATTGTACACGACTATTTCCAAATCGCATATGGCCGAAGGCGTCACCTGATGACCACCACATCCTACAATGACAACGTCATCTGCAGAGTAACGTTTAATGTTAGGGTTGCACACTAACAATCGTGCCATAGCCGACTCACTCAATGTGCAACCAGTAGAGCAGCTGTCAATCATTGCGGTCAGGGAAATGCCTGTGACAGTGGCAGTGGTGTAGAACAAGCTATCTGACTTCAGGACCTTGTGTGTGCCTTGGAAGATAACAGTCTTCTCCGTGGGGACACTGGAAGTGAGGGACTCTAATATCGAATCAAGATCATCTGTCGAACTGTTGGGAGGGTCATGGACTTCATCCGCATCATACTCCCTTGGATGCGGAGACATTAGTTTCCCGACAGTAGTGATCTTGAGGGCTGCACTTGTGTGGGGCAGTTGCGTCTGGAGTGATCGGGTGAAAAGCACAGAAAACAAAGTCTCTTTTCGCGGCAGTGAATAAGCGCAGAATGGTCAGCGCTAGCACAGACAGCACATGGGAGCTTATTCAAACCGTCCACCATTGGAAGCCTTGACTTGCGTCTACCAGAGGCAGAGGGATTGTTAGCTCCTTGCAGCAAAACTCTTTCCAGCATGGAAATGACACGCTCAAGATTTGCGGAGTCGGGTGGCCTGGCTGAGTGGGATATTTTATCGTTGTCCTGACATGCTGTATTCTGAAGCATTTCACTTTTATTTACATGAATGGGTTGACTGTTCGCCGCAGCTGGAGTGGCAGTCCTGGGACTCATTTCTGTCTGGTACTCATCCAGGATATCTTGGACCTCAACTGCCGACCATTTATCCACTGTTTTTGAAGTAAATGTCATGGAAAGATCTTTGGATGGGCAATTTTTAATAAACATCCGTGTTACGTCGAGGGAAGAACAGTCGAAATCTCTGCCCTGTTCTTTGAGACGATTGGTGGCAACTTCAGCTGCATTGTTAAGCCTCAACCAGTAGTCATATGGGGCCTCCTTATCCCTGGGCAGCGTGGTGTAAAAGTCTGCTAGAGGGAGAGGTGAACAAGGGGCAGTAGAAAAATGCTTGCGAAGAAGGCTATAGATGGCATTTGGGTTCTGGGTTACATCAACTCCAATGTTTCTTGTGCTAACCTTGATAACATCTTTAGCTCTACCGCAGATGTTCATGAGGATTTCCTCTGCCTGATGCTCAGGAGCTACTTTTGCTCTCCTAATGTAGTTCCTCATTAGGTCTTCCCACTCATCTACATTCATTTGACCAGTGTGGTCACCCTTGAAAGTCGGGGGTTCGCGAACTTTCCTGTGCGGTAGTATCAGAACTTGTGATGAGTCAAGACTTTGTGTTGTTGTGTCAATGGGCGTGTCATGTAGGAATGAGGTGTTATGCATGGGGACGTTATGTGTTGGGCTGAGATGTGCAACAATGCTGTCTGCCAGCTGCTGGCCAATGTGTCTAATTATGTCACTCATCTGACCAACTACGTCAGGTGACTAGTGTAAGGGATCTGTCACTGGTGTGTCAGGAGTCTGTGCGCTCGTCTGAGATGTACTACACTGGGTCTGGGAAGGAACTCTGTCCCCACTAACATAAGTGGCCTCAGCTAGAACCTGCCCATTCCCCTCTACTACATCACTCTGGATGGGACTCCACACCTGTAACATGGTCGGGATGCCTCTACCTCTACCAATACACTTATTAAAAGGTGTGCTAAATGTCCCTTGGAAGGAGCTCATTCTCAACCTTCACAAAAAAAAACGTACAGGAAAAAAAAAGAAGCACACCAATTTAAAGAACGGGGTCGACACACCGTCCACCGAGTGATGGGATGAAGACACTGTGCAGCATCGCGGTCTCGGTCCGAAGTGGAGAGTCACTTGTGATCGACGGGTCACGGCACCAATGTGATGGGCGTCACAACAGTGACCGTCTTCATCTCCACGATGCTGCCGTATTAATGAAGACGAGACGCGTGGATGTGTCTTTTTATTTCTTTTATTTCTGCAACACAGTATGGCAGAAGGGATGGGTGAAGTCGCATGGGTTTCGTCTTGTGATTAACCTGAATCTCCTCGAGATTGTTCTGCAATGCAAAACATTGTAGATAACAAAACAGAATTAACAACGTGTGATCGTATAGTAGTTATTTACAGAAAAAGAGAATACAACACAAGTTCACTGTTATTTACAAGATGTCCCTGAACGCATCATGGGCGGAGACTCGGCAGAACACGCGGTGCGCTAGTAATGGCTGGCGCGCAGTTCAACCCGCCACGGACACTCATGGGCAAATGAAACACGACACAAGAAACTAAATATTGTTCAATAAAACCGAAATGAAACAATTATTACCTGCAACACAGTATGGCAGAAGGGATGGGTGAAGTCGCATGGGTTTCGTCTTGTGCTTAACTGCGATAGAAAAGCACATGTGCTCCAAAGTTCCACTCGACAAAACATGAAGTAAATAATGACACAAAAAGTAATCTGGACTCGAAATGAATAAGGGAAGTAATTAGATAACACTAGACAGTACAAAAGGGGAACCAAAATAAGATATTGTCATGAAAATGCGCGTTAATCGAGACCAACAGAAAATTGCGACTCACCCTGAATCTCCTCGAGATTGTTCTGGAAACTATGGGCGGGACATAGTGCCACACTGTGCGCCGTTGCGTCACTTCCTTCATAATTTAATAATCTAAGCGCACAACTCCGTTACATTTAGACCAAACACGCGCACGCACGCGCGCACACACACACGCACACACACACACACACACGCGCACACACACACACACACACACACACACACACACACACGCGCACACGCGCACACACACACACACACACACACACACACACACACACACACACACACACACGCACACACAAACAGTTTCATGGCTGGTGAGGCACTGACGTCATCACAGTCATATTTACATAGTGTTATTCACCATGTGATTGGCAACAGTTAACGTGTTTTGTTTAAAATGTCATGTCAGCATTCTTTATATACTGTATACAAACTGTAGCATCAAAAAAAGAATTAAAAAAATGTTATTATCATGTTACTTTAATGAAGTCCAAGTCTCTGTCTCAATGGAGATCACTGCAGTGAAGAAAGTCGTCCTTGATCAGTCCTGTTCCGACTGTATGGTTTTAGTCTTTTGTGCTGAGAATGACCGCTCCACTGTTGCTGTAGTAGCTAGAACAGTGAGCACGAGCTGGAGCAACTTTGTCGCTTCAGGAATAGTTTCAATGAGATCCTTCTTAGCCAAAAAACTGAGAAGCTGTCCGGGAGATTTACATTCATCCCTCACTGTTTGTGAGCTATACAGTCAGGTGATCGTCTTCCTTTAATTATTATCTCCTGCTTCGATTGAAAGTCCAGTTTAGAAAATTCTTTCGATTTATATATGTAATCCACCATTCTGAAAATAAGGCCAAGCAACATGAAAAAATGACTGGATGGTTGCACTTAACTTGCTAACTGTTTACTGTAGTTTGCTGTCACTAATTCTATTATTCTGCAGCACAGGAGTCGCAAGAAGAATCTGTAATCACCAGCGCCCCCTGCCATGAGGCAGGAGAACTGTGTGTCTCACCTATGCACACAGTTTTGATAAAAAAATAAACATTGTAGTACAGTGTTCATTTCTAATGTACAGTGACTGTACATTATATACACCAGCTAAACTGTGGAAATTTAGTTCATATACTAAAAGCTTTTGAACACTTTATTAATAGCGATATGCAGAGGGACAGCAATGCGGTCTCACTGCAGAGCAAGCCAGCACAGTGAGCATAGTCATTGCGCAATCCATGGTGAGGCTCAGCCCGCTGGTGCCTCTCCGCTCATCTTTACTTAGTATTTGAACGGTAAATGTGAAAATTCAGCGATTTTGAAAAAAAAAAATGGAAAAGAACGTTAAAGTACAAATCACAAAATAAATATAACTGTTTAAATTATTTTGTCATTTGATATTTCCATGATAACAGGTGAGGCACAGCCTCACCTGCCTCCCCTGACTGCACGTCACTGCACCATACTACCAGCATATAACGTGAATTGAAAAAAAATAGTATTTAATTTACTGTTCTAATTATTAATGATCAATGAAATTCTCAAATTAAAACTCGAACTAAATGTGAAGACCAACCAGCTAATGTATTTCCTGTGTCCCACATCATCCGTTTGCTCGTGAAACACATTGTATATTTTTTCTTCCGGAGAAAACCGCTCTCCCTTATTTACTAATACTTCTCAATTTTCCTTCTTCCATTTGAGGCGGGAGTTTGTGTGTTGGGTGTGTGTGTGTCGGGGGGCAACGGGGAAAGCAGACTTCACAAGACATTACAAGTACCTACTGTACTGTACTGTAATATAATGAAGTTTCTGAGGATTCATAAGAATTCTGTTTTCGCCTGACACCCAACATCGTCATGTCCAACATAATCTCAAATACTCAATCGGTATTTGGGTTATACGAGAGAAGGTGGAAATGCGATGAGAAGCAATTTCCTTCTTTTGGTTAGAGCACAAAATGTGATCACAGGGGAACATGTTGTCCTATGCCCAATTATTATCTTGTTTGGGGACAAGTGAAGGACATCAGTGCTAATAATGTTGCCTGCGATATGACTTTATATTTAATTCATCAGAACATCAGTTTACTCAAAAGCATGTTTTAACTGCCCAGTGGTTAAGAATGTCAACAACATTACTGGCCTTTCAACAAAAAACATCACAAATATTACCTTTAATAATGTCAATTAAATGAATGAAAAGGCAGGAGTCTGTTTTTAATACCCACAAACATTCATTTCACACAGAACACGGACAATTTTAATTTCATGGCATCACTCAAAATCTTATACAATGTAGCAGGGCCATGTGGATGTAATCGCTGTCCTCTTCTGTCACACTGACATTGGAAGCCTTGTCACTACTGAGAAAACGGAACAGTTACCATCATCTTACCACACACCAGCTTCTTATTCAGATTTATATTCATAAGGGACATCGCTTATGGAAAAGTGGCTTATAAGGTTGCACTTCCATCAAACATAATTGGTGTGACCTTCACTGAGACATAAGTGCACTTTCTGTACCATCTTACCTCTGGTTTTGGATTTAGCATATTAAAATCAACTGTATGTTCAGTTTAGATTACATGTTGCTTTTCCAAGAACTTGAAAACAGCATATTTTAATGTTGAAAACTTTGTGAGGCAAATTATGTCTCAGACAGAGATAAGAATGCCCTCAACCTCATATTTCCAGGCTACTCAATGAACAATATTAAACACATTACACATACTGTACTACAAAGTACAGTGTTACTTTAACTTTCATAATATGTTGAGAAAAAAATCACGTTAATTATGTTGTGGGTCATTTTACCCATCTGTAAAAATCCACACAAAACAGTCAAATAATAGATGACATCGGCAACAACTGAGGTTCTTGGATGGTATAAACATAGGGAGACAACATATTTTTGTCCCATTAGGATATTTTTGAAGTGGAAAAGGAAATGATATCCAATGCTTTAGTCAACACAAAAATGGAAATGGGCAAAATTGACCCCATAACAAAATATGCGGACTAATCACTATCATGTGCTAAATCTTCCAAACCAATGCCTCGAGTCAGGTGGTCTTCCTGGTCCTAAAAAGTCAAACCTCATCCCACATCTGTTCAAACGAATAATTCGCACCTACCAAAATCAAGGATAAACTGGGCTAGTACGGTTTATTGAGTCTCAAGGTACACATTGTCAATCACTGTAACTCTTCAGATTTCTTTCCTACCAAACCATGCATGGATGTGACACTGCGGTGAACCGTGACACCTGTGGTTGAATTACAAAGTGCACAATGTGAGTAATTCATGTTGTTACCTCAAGTATATGGACACTGTCCTATGAAAAATAAATGTACATTTTTTTGTTTTCTTTTAAATGTATTTTTACATGAATTGGATGAGTGCAGCCTAGTAGTCGAGGGGTTCGAACGTCAAATTCACAGTGGAGATGTCGTCGGTTAAATCCCTTCTCTGCTCTGTGTGGAGTGCATGTTGTCCATGATTTTCCTGCATGGATTTTCCTTAGTCCTCTGGTTTCCTCCCTCATTCCAAAAACATGCATGGCAGGCTGATTGAACACTCCAAATTGACCAGAGATTCGAGAGTGGGCGTGAATGGTTGTTCCTTTCTGTGTTCCCTGTGGCGTACTGCCCGATCCCAGAAGTCAGCTGGGAAAGACTCAAGCACACCCCGCGACCGTAGTGAGGAATAAGCAGTTCACTAGGTGAATGAATGAATGAATGAATGAATGAATGAATGAAACACAGACCCCATAAAAAAAATTAATGAAAAAAATGCACAGTTGTGTTTTCCACAGTATTCCACAATATTTTTCACTGTCCGAAACTCAATTTCTGAACCTCTTCTGTTATCAGCAGTTTCTCTGGTGTCTGGCAATATTCTCAGTTGTACACTTACCCCTTATGTGGCAATGTCACTAAATCGTTTGATTATTCTTGATTTTTGCTAATAGTGCAAATTCTGATTCTTCACTGATCAATAACAAAGACTTACTTTTGAGAGCCATCTATCTCTACAGAAAATGTTCCCTTTATATACTATACCTGTATGTACCTGACAGAGTGTCCCCCTCCCTCCCTGGAGCAGTGTGAAGTCCCATCCTGCTTCAAACAGTCTACTATCATCCCAGTTCCAAAGAAACCAGCACCCTCGGGATTGAACGACTATAGACCTGTCGCTCTGATGTCTGTGGTCATGAAGTCCTTTGAACGCCTCGTGCTGAACCACCTAAAGAACATCACCGGACCTCTGCTAGATCCTCTTCATTTTGCCTACCGGTCAAACAGGTCTGTGGAGGATGCAGTCAACATCGGACTGCACCACATCCTCGACCACCTTGACAACACAGGAACCTACGCAAGGATCCTGTTTGTGGACTACAGCTCTGCGTTCAATACCATCATCCCAGAACTCCTCATCCCCAAACTTCTCCAGCTTGGTGTGTCCCCCACGATCTGCCAGTGGACCCTCAGCTTCCTAACAGGACGGACACAACAGGTCAGACTGGGAAATATATCATCCACAACACGAACCACGAGCACTGGAGCCCCGCAGGGATGCATCCTCTCTCCATTGCTCTTCTCTCTCTACACGAACGACTGCACCTCAACGCACCCAGCTGTCAAATTCATAAAGTTCGCAGACGACACCACGGTCATCGGTCTCATCAAATACGGCGACGAGTCTGCGTACCGACAACAAGTGGAGCAGCTGGAGCTCTGGTGCAGCCGTCACAACCTGGAGCTGAACATGCTCAAGACAGTTGAGATGATCGTGGACTTCAGGAAACATCCATCACCACAGCTACCCCTCACACTATCCAACTGCCTGGTGTCAACCGTTGAGACCTTCAAGTTCCTGGGAATCACAGTCTCCCAGGACATGAAGTGGGAGGTCAACACCAACTCTATCCTGAAAAAGGCCCAACAGAGAATGTACTTCCTGAGGCTGCTAAAGAAGCATGGCCTGCCACAGGAGGTGCTGCAACATTTCTACACGGCTGTCATCGAATCCATCCTGTGTTCTTCCATCACCGTTTGGTTCGGGGCCGCCACAAAAATGGACAAAATCCGACTTCAGCGGACAGTTAGGACGGCGGAAAAAATCATTGGCACCGCCCTACCCACTCTCGAGGGCGCGGAAAATCCTACTGGACCCTCCGCACCCTGTCCACCACCTTTTCCAGCTACTCCCCTCAGGCAGGCGCTACCGATCCATGCGCACCAAATCCAGCAGACATTTAAACAGCTTCTTCCCCCAAGCCATTAACTCTTTGAACTCTTTCAACAGTAGCCAAAATAGAACTGTATAGTGCCACTTAGCAGTTTTTTTTGACGACGATACTAGTGCAGCGTGTTCTACCGGAAACAAATTCCTTGTGTGTTCTACATACTTGGCAATAAAGATGATTCTGATTCTGATGTAAATGTTGTTCTCGAGTGCATCTTCACACCCATTCTGTCAATGAAAACAGTTAGGTAATACTCCTTGGCCTCTGCATCCAGGCCGCTGGCAGCGGCTACAGCGACCGAGCGTTGAGGGGGGTGTTTCATCACGGTTTGAACGCCGATCTCAAGGACAAGTTGGCTACCCGCGACGCTGGCACCACCTTCGACGATGTGGTCAACATAGTTATTGGCCTGGATCACCGTCTTCGGGAGCGGCAGAGGGAGCAGAGCGGCCGGCGGCACAACGAGCCCCGAAGCCGGCCCAGGACAACCACACCCGGCAGCGAGCGCGTGCGGCGCATGGAGGGATCCCCCGAACCCATGCTGATAGGGGGAGGGAACGACCGCACCAACCCCGGGGCTCGTCGCACCCAAGGCCCCCAGCCTAAGACCTCCGGCTCCTGCAAGTCCCCGTTGTAACGGCGACCTCTGGACGCCAAGTCCACGGTGCCTGTTACGCGGTTGGAGCTGGACAGCGAAGTAATTGGCCCTTCCAGCTCCCAAACCGTGCGGGCGCTAGTGGACTCGGGGGCCGACGGGTGTATCATCGATCCCCAGCTGGCTGACTCGTTGGGCTGTCAACTGATCAATCTCCTTCCCCCTAAGGAGATCGTCGATCTTGACGGCCACCTGTTAGCTAGAGTCACCCACATCACGGCCCCGCTTAAACTCAGGGTAGCGGGCAATCACGTGGAGCACAGACAATTTTTAGTTATGCCCTCCCGGAACGCGCCGTTGGTATTGGGTCTCCCTTGGCTCAGTACCCATGACCCGTCCATTTCCTGGGAGGGCCCCACCATTCAGGGCTGGAGCCCCTACTTCTATGCCAAATGCCTGCGGTCGGCGACGGCAGGGCGAGACCCCTCCTGCGGTGGCCTACCCGAGGCCATCTGCCTCAAGGGCGTGCCGCAGTGCTACCACGACCTGCGGGAGGTGTTCAGCAAGGACAACGCCCAATCCCTGCCGCCCCACCGACCGTATGACTGTTCCATTGAACTGCAGCCAGGGGCTCCACTACCGGACTCCAGACTTTTTCACATCTCTCAACCGAAACGAGAAGCCCTGAGCACTTATATAGACTCCTCCCTTGCGGCAGGACTCATTCGCCTGTCACGTTCTCCGCTGGGCGCAGGGTTCTTCTTTATTGATAAGAAGGACGGATCCCTGCGCCCGTGTGTGGATTACCGGGGTCTGAACAACATCACCATACGTAACAAATACCCTCTCCCCCTCATGGACTCAGCCTTTGCGCCCCTTCAATCAGCTACATTTTTTTCAAAATTGGACCTCCGTAGCGCATACGACCTGGTCCGCATCCGTGAGGGGGATGAATGTAAAGCAGCGTCCAAGACACCATTAGGGCATTTTGAACACCTGGTGATGCCGTTCGGACTCACGAACGCGCCCGCCGTCTTCCAAAATCTAATCAATGATGTGCTCAGGGACTTCCTCAATGTTTTTGTGTTTGTCTACTTAGATGACATTCTCATTTTTTCTCGATCCGCAGAGGAGCACCGGCAACACGTCCGACGAGTCCTGGCGCGGCTCCTGCAAAACCGGCTCTACGTGAAGGCAGAGAAGTGTGAGTTCCATGTCCACTCTCTGTTTTTTCTAGGGTTCGTCGTGGAGCAGGGGCAGCTCAGGGCCGACCCCGCCAAAACCAAAGCGGTGGTAGAATGGCCTACCCCGAAGACGCGTAAGCAGCTCCAGCGATTTCTGGGGTTTGCCAACTTCTACCGCCGCTTCATTCGCGGTTATAGTCAGAAGGCACTCCCCCTCACTAACCTCACATCCACCAAGGTTCCCTTTAGGTGGACGCCTGACGCTGAGGAGGCGTTCAACCGCCTCCAACTAGCCTTCACCAATCCCCCTGTCCTGCGTCATCCCGACCCGGATCTCCCGTTTACGGTCGAGGTTGACGCATCCGAGTCCGGAGTAGGGGCCGTCCTGTCCCAGAGCTCTCCCACTGACCAGAAGCTACGCCCATGTGCCTTCTTCTCCCGCCGGCTCAGCCCCGCCGAAGCCAACTATGACATCGGTAACCAGGAACTGCTGGCGGTCATCCTGGCTCTGCAGGAATGTTCACCCTGGCTTGAGGGAGCTAAACACCCCTTCACCGTCTACATGGATCATAAGAACCTGGCGGCAATCCGGTCTGCCAAGAGACTGCACTCACGACAGGCCCGATGGTCACTCTTCCTCACCCATTTCAACTTTTCTCTCACCTACTGCCCAGGGTCGCAGAACACCAAGCCTGATGCTCTATCCCGCATTCATGAGACGGCAGAAAGGGAGGAGATCACCACCAACATCCTGCCGGTCCAACGCATCCTGGGCGCCCTGCGGTGGGATCTTGAGAGGAAAGTACAGCAAGCCCAGGGGAGGGGCTGCCCCGCGGATTGCCTGTTCGCCCCCCCGCCTCTATGCACTGAGGTGCTCATCGGGGGGCACACCTCCGGTTCTGGTGGCCGGGGTTCAGAAGGGACATCACCCTCTTCGTGCAGGCCTGCCCGGCCTGCGCCCGTGGGAAAGCCTCCCACCAGCCCCCGGCAGGACTCCTCCAGCCACTACCGGTACCGTCCAGACCCTGGTCCCACATCTCCATCGACTTCATCACAGGCCTCCCCCCCTCCCGTGGCAAGACGGTCGTCCTCACTATAGTGGACCAATTCTCCAAGTTGGCCCACTTCGTCCCGTTAACCAGGTTGCCGTCCGCCATCGAGATGGCTCAACTCCTGGTTAACCACGTCGTCCGTCTCCACGGGATTCCGACGAACATCGTGTCGGACCGGGGACCGCAGTTCGTGTCCAAGGTATGGAAGCGCTTCTGTCTGTCCCTAGGAGCGTCGGCGAGCCTGTCGTCTGGATACCATCCCCAGACCAACGGACAGACGGAGAGGAAGAACCAGGACCTGTAGGCGGCCCTCCGGTGTGTGTGCCTCCACAGTCCTGTGTCGTGGGCCCTCCACTTACCCTGGGTGGAGTACACCCACAACTCCCTGGTCTCCACAGCCACAGGTCGGTCCCCGTTCATGTCCGCCTGTGGCTATCAGCCGCCTCTTTCCCACCCAGGAGGGCCAGGTGGAGGTCCCGTCGATCGAACATCACCTCAGACGGGCCCACCTAGTCTGGAAGGAGACCAGGGCCGCCCTGGTACGCACGGCGTCCAGGAACCAGCTGGTCGCGGACCGTCGTCGTCAACAGGCACCCAGCTACCAGGTCGGGCAGGAGGTGTGGCTGTCCACGAGGGACCTTCGGCTAGCGGGGACTTCAGCCAAACTGGGCCCACGCTTTACGGGTCCCTTCCCCATCGAGGCCATCCTCAGCCCGGTCTCGGTGAGGCTCCGGCTGCCACCCACCATGCGGATCTATCCCTCCTCAAGCCAGTGGAAACCAGCTCCTTAGCCCCCACGCCCACCCCCACCTCCCCCCCAGATTTTGGCCGACGGACCGGTCTACACCGCGCGGGAGATACTGGACTCCAGGCGCAGGGGAGTGCAATACCTGGTCGACTGGGAGGGCTATGGACCGGAGGAACGTCAGTCCCACGTTCCTGGATCCTCGACCCATTCGTTCCATGCGGCTCACCCATCCAAACCTGGTGGGCCGCCAAGAGGCGTCCGTTGAGGGTGGGGGGCATTGTCACATCTCGTCGCCGTCCTGGGCGCGCCCCGCCCCTCCCATCACCTCCTCCGCTGCTCCCTGGAGACGGCCCCTCCCATCTCCACTCACCTGGGCTCCCACAGCTGTTTGTCATTTACTGATTGTGCCTTCTGACTACATATGCCGATCACACTTTGCCATCTCCGTCGGAGAATTCCGGAAGCTACCCTCGCTACTACCTTGCCGTCAGGTCTGCCTCTGTTAGTCCCCGTCACTTACCTTTCCCTGTTTATTATTTTTGCATGCGTGTCTCAGTAAAAAATTTTTACTCCTGGAAATCTGTCTCGCCGTGTATTTTGGATCCAAACCTTCCCATCTTCCTTCGTCACTCGAGTCCTGCCTTCTAGCCTCGAGTGGCGTGTCAGATGCAACTCTGATCAGAGTATTAATATGAATCTGTAGTGAAAAGTTTACCTTCCCACAAATTCCTACCTCTATATTACACTCATACTGTAATTTCAAACAGATTCCCCTCAAAACATCTGTTGTACTGTGTGCAATGGTACGGCTCGGCTACGAGGGGTCCATTCTTTCTATCTATGTGTTATTAGCCAACATATGAACAAACAGCTGTTAGTTAACTAAAGTGCAATTAATGTCTGACCCTAAACCAGTATGCCTAAATAGTGAGGGTGTGATAATTGTACACCAATGGTGGGCCGTGAATTTCATCGCTTGGCCTTCAGTAGTGCTAAATCTGAACCAATCCAGAATGATAAAAGGGTGGTTGTCACGTCGGCTCGAGGAGTGGCGACAGAACTCGATGGACGACGGAAAAAAAGGAAGGGGTTGGATCCGAAATACACAATAGAGACAATAAGTTCAAGAAAGGGCTTTTTACTGAAACACGCAGGGCAAAACAGAAGGTAAGGCAACCGAATAGACGAGCGGGACCAACCTGCGTACTGCTGGGTGACAGGGTAACAAGAGAGAATACACCGGCGAGGTTGGTTAGAGCAACAGTTTGATCAACACATTTGATGCGACAGGGCCCGCAGAACTGATTGTAAAGGTGTCTGGTTAGATTTCTGACCCTGGTAACAAATGATGGCTGAAATATGAATGGTTAAATGCTTAAATATGAAAACACACATCTGGAAGCAGCGCAACAGGGGAAAAGTAATGAAAGGAAGCTGAAAGACAATTTGGAATTATTTCATAAGAATTCATGGACAAAATATATACAGTGATATCTCAGCTTACGAACTTGTTTGGTTCCCAGAAAGTGTGTGTAAGGCGAAAAGTTCGTCTGCCGAACATTTATTTTCCATGAGAAACCATTAAAAATTAGAATAATCCGTTCTCAGGTTCCCATAAAACATAATTTTCTACTAAATAAGCCTTAAAACTACACAAAATATACCTTATTTTAATGTATAATAAATGTGCTATCGTATTGTAATTAAAGAAATAAACTGTATTGTATAATGAAGTCGTTTTATTTATCTTTTTGATGGTTGTTGATGTAGTTGCCTCTTGATGGTACCCAAGTGAAGTTGCCGTGCTTTCTCTGCGATAATACCCTCACTCACAATGTCCCCTGCGAGCTGCGTTTGTTAATCCAAATCAACAGATGTTTTTCAACCTTTTTTATTGCCTGAAACGATTGCTTAGACAACACAGAAACACACTTAGCCACACATAGCAATATTCCACGTAGCATACTGGTACTGGGACGCTAAGTCACAAAAACGCACACCTCGTTCATGTTTTGCGACAATCTCCTTCTTTTGCTCGACCATAATTTTATTTTGTGTCCTCTTTGGATTAACACTAGCCTGTGGTGGGGTTTTTCGGTCCCATAATAGCAATACTACTCCATTAGATAACAACCCACGTCTGCACTCAAAGAAAGGTGGTGACGAAAAGTAGTCCGCCAGCCACCGTGGCACCGTTTGACCGTGTGGCTTGGTGTTCATCCGCCAAAAACTAGTCCGCCAGCCACCGTGGCGCTGTGTGGTTTGGTTAGTTTGCCGAAAACTAGTTTGTATGCCAAGATTATATACTCGCGAATTAAATGTTCCTAAGGCGAAAGGTTCGGTAGTTAAAGCATTCGTAAACTGAGGTATCACTGGAATTAACATCAGACTGTGATTCAGATATATTTAGGCTAGCAGAAAACGCCTTGAAAGCCCTGGCGGTCTGCCACTGTTGTACACACATGCAAATACTTTGGTGTGCTGGTAAATGAAAGTCCAGACCGCACTACTGACATTGAACACGGAACACTGGCTTCCTTTAACATCAGGAAAAATGCTGCAAATGTTGACGGGATCAATACGGACGAGTGCCCTCGGCTGATAACCTGTCAGAAGCAAATATGTGAACAGCCTGAAAGTAATGTAGTTGAGCATTCTTACTTTGTTTCGTTATGGGCATGACTTGAACTATGATTTGGCAAAATGGTTTATTGTGTGTGTGTGGGGAGGGGAGGGGGTGAATGTGGTCATATCTTTGTGATTTTTTTAAGTTTTTGAAAATAGACTCATAAATTTTACATTTATAGGTAAACATATTTTGTTCACAGCTATCACGTTTTATTTGTATATCATCTTAGCCAGGAGAGTGTGTGGTCGTTAGGCAGAGGTGGGTTGTTTGAGTGTGTATATGTTGGAGGAGTTGGGAGATGTTATGCAATCTCATGTACACTCTATAACGACAATTTAAGCGGATGATGAGGGATTGAAGCCAGAAAGAGCAGAGTGGGCGAGAACTGAGTTACAAATGGGTAACTTAGCATATAAAATACCATGTTCTCTGCAAAAGTGTTCCAGACCAAGGCAAATAGGTTTGATGCTCAACAATCCTTGAAATGTTCAGTGATTCTTACCCTTGATTGAGGTACCAAACCCAACCAGTTAGTATGAACATTCAAAAAAAATAAGTGCAAAATAAAAAAACAATTGTTTGTTGACAACTCAGGACAAAGTAATGCATTTATTAAAAAGAGAAAAAAGTAAACACAATTAATATAAATAGACGTTCTTGAATTGTGCACAAAATGAACCAGCCAGGGAGGCCAAGCATGGTTTCATAACTAATTGACATGTTCAGTTGGGTGTGTCTTAACAACCATGGGTTGCGGTCTATGCACAGCCCAGAAATTGATACAGGTACACCGAACCTCTAGGATTCGATAAAATGCAGGTTAAGAACCACTCTTTCGTTTTGTTTGTAATATCTAGTTGGAATTTAAGCTTCTCTGTTTAATTCCAAAACTACACGGGAATAATATATTCAATAAATTATTTCTTCCTAACAATTGTCTTTATTGAATTAACTAACGCATGCATTTTTTTAAATTACTTTCTATAAATGCCGATGTGTATTATCTGAGAATTAGGCTAATCAGAGATGAATATATTTCTGTGAAAACTGTCGATTGTGATAGACTCGCGTTATTACGACGTAATCGCTTAGGGGAGGACAAAAAAAGAGCAGCTGCGATAAATCCAGCACACAGCAAAGCGGCTCGCAGTAACAATGATCCAGGTATGGCTGTGCTTATTCTAAGTGGAATAATCAACACATATGCATATTGTACCATGTATGTCACTTTCTTGTTTGTGTGTGCGCGTGTGCTTGGGCGTGCATGTGTGCGCGCGTGTGCTTGTGTGCGTGTGTGCGCGCGTGCTTGTGCGCGTGCGTTTGTTTGTGCGCGTGTATACGCACAAGCACACGCTCACGTGTTTGAGGGACTTGGGGGCAGTGGCAATTTGATAACAATATGTCTCACTTGGTTATGTATTTATATCAAGTATAAATTCCAATTTAATACAAAATTACGATTTTAAATATTAACCAGTACAGTAAATATTTAATGTGAGCATTTACCATATGCCTGCTCGTCATTATCACACAGTGCATGAATTTAATGGGCTATTTCCCCCAGTTTGCTGGTTTCCCCTATCTCGAACGGTTGCAACAGGGGTCGCTGTTGTTCTACATCTCTGTCTGTATGCATGTGAATACAGTAAATACATTGAAAACGAGGGATAGTTTAAAATAGACGTTTGCAAATAGAAATTGTAATGTGAATGTGTGTGTGTGTGTGTGTGTGTGTGTGTGTGTGTGTGTGTGTGTGTGTGTGTGTGTTTTAATTATAGACGCATTATATCGTGAAAACCGATGAGAAATTGTGCCCCAGTGGGTAAATAATACAATATGACTTTGCCACATTCTGCCTTCATCAAATATTTTAAGATTTTGGTCAGTAGAGGGTAGTCGGAATTGTTTTTAACTGCTAAAGTCGTGTAGTCGTTACCTAAATCATTTTCCCTGATTCTTTTACATTCACTTTAAGTCCTCGAACACACCTTGCCATATCACAGTGCAAGGAAATTTCCATTTAAACTCTTTTACTGCATGGCAGAAATATGTTTCTGGAACGTCCTTCATGTCCACACACCACTGCATCTATTACCAACATGCCCACACAGTAAGGCTGCAAGAATATATCACCAAATTTAACCTTTAAAAATTATTGATATGATCGAAGAAAAACCTTTCCGGAAAGCTGCAAG
This sequence comes from Hippocampus bargibanti, assembly GCF_051943395.1. Taxonomy (NCBI): domain Eukaryota; kingdom Metazoa; phylum Chordata; class Actinopteri; order Syngnathiformes; family Syngnathidae; genus Hippocampus; species Hippocampus bargibanti. The sequence goes on along the minus strand of NC_142739.1, from coordinate 17,606,506 downwards.
TGAATGAAATTAGCGCTGTACATAGAAGGCTAGTTAAGGGCATTAAGGGTTAGAAATGCATGGGCGTGCAGCACCTCTGAGGCGAGGCAGGGAGGAACATTAATCATCGGGAGACATCTGTTCATTCTGCCACTTTACAATTCTGTCAAAGAGATCCTCCTCACCTACCCGCCACCCTCAAACCATCCACTTATAAAGCACAGAGAAAACCTGTCATTTGTTAAGCATGGACCAGCAATATGAAACATCAGAACAAACCTCTCCAGAGGTCTCAATTAGTTTTTTATTTTATTTTATTACCTTCATTCAAGGCTATTAAATATGTACAGACAGAGTACGGATGCAGAGTGTAAATGAGTGAAACCATCTGCCTTTGTCTGCTTTTAAATGGGTAAACAACCATGCATGATATGTTATTAGCTGACACTTGTAGATATTGCTTTGACATCAACTGCTTTTCGGTAATTAGATGAAAAATTCCTGACACACTGTTCTACTGTACTTGATTTTTTTTAGTATACAACACTGACAGAGGGAATGTACTGAAAAATGAGTTCAAGCCTCCAAAATCTGTCAAATGGCTGTAAATAAAGTGTCTACAGAAGACAGATTAATATTCGCTATTCAAAGTGCAAATTTAAAATGGTATTCTTGAAACAAACCAAGGAATTTTACATATATGGCCAACCAATGGTAAAAGAGGGACAGAATAAATTTTCAAAGTTTATCTTTAAGCAAATACTTTAAGTAAACATCTTTAATCCTCTTACACAGGTAAGAATTACTGTTTAAGGCCTTACTCAAAGTAGAAAAGTACCGCAAAAGTAAATATGCTACTTTTTTGACTGCATTGTTCAGCTAAAAGTGGGGTCTTGCACAGGGTATCATTCAAGCAATAACAGGTACTTTTTACTGGCGACAACATTACAGGGCTGTTTCAATGCGAACAATTAATTTCCTTCAATGAATAATAGAATGCGCTTGGGAAGTGCTCTCCAGCACCTCCTCCAAGAACTCCAAGCCAGAGCCAATATGTATGCCCACTCAATGCCAATGCCTCTCAACAAGAGCAACTGCAGTATTTAAAATGTGACGGACTCTCTCCTGATAATATTTAAGCCATTTAATCACAAATTAAATTCTAAATAAGTAATGAGTTAACCCAAGACATTGAATGCTGTAGAAAAAAAAACGTGTTTACCAAAAGGGGGATACAACGTTTTGTTGGAAGCATGAGGGGAATTTTAAGCATGCAAAAGTCTGCCAAGACAAGCACATGGCAAACAGTCTCTGAAGGACTAGTGTTAGGGATACCATACAAAGACTGAGAAAAGTGTAGGGTTATTATTTTCGGACATGGCAGACGCAGACGACTCAACAGTAAGTTAGCAAACAAATGTCGGGAAAAGAAAAGAAGGGTGTGTGAAAAAGGCAAAACCTTCACATGTGCTGATTTGGCCACTACCCTAATCTGAACACACATTGTATACTCTAAAGTAAAAACTAAACAAAACAAAAAACTTCCTGCCTCCATAAATATACAGTGATACCTCGGCTTACGAACGTTTTGGCTAACGAACTTTATCTGATGAACAGAAATTTGCAAGAATATAATCTTAGCATACTGCTATTATGCTGTCAATTCCTTCATCAGGATTCTAAAACGGGACGCTGTCAACTTGTTTTTGTACTTTGTATTACCCTGGACTTCGAATATCTTCAGTGGTTGGTCCGAGCCCCCCCTACTGTCACATCTCGTTGCCATCCGGGGCGCGCCCCACCCCTCCTGTCAACTCCTCCGCCAATCTTGGGAGACGGCCCCTCCAATCATCATTCACCTGGGTTCCCACAGCTGATTGTCATTCACTGATTGTGCCTTCTGCCTATATCTGCCTGTCGCTCACTACCGTCTCCGTCGGAGTATTTTTGGACTTTGCCGTTTCCACTGCCGTGTTGCCAGGTCTGCTGTCATTTAGTTATCTTCCTCCACTCTTCCCTGTTTGTTATTTTTTGATGCATGTTCCAGTAAAGACTCTTGCTCCATCCAAGCCTGTCACGCCGTGTATTTCGGGTCCTTCCCTATCGCCAAGATCCCGTCGCTCGAGTCCTGCCTCTTGGCACTCGAGCGTCGTAACACAATACTCCGACCACCCATGGACCCCGCCGGCGATGACAGGTACTTTGCCGCCCTTGTGCAAGAGGCGGAGCGTTCGAGCCAGCTGGCCCAGGCGATTGAGGAAATGCGCTACGCCACTTCCTCGCTGGCTCAACGCCTCAAGGAGATGGAAACATGCATCGCCACCCTCACTGTCCCTTCCTCCCCGCCCGTGGGCAGGCACACTCCCCCGCTACCCCAACCCTCACGCTACGCAGGCGAAACCGAGCGCTGCGCTCAATTCCTCATGCAGTGTGCACTCGTGTTTGAACAACATCCTGACGCCTACGTTAGCGATGAGGCTAAGGTAGCCTTCATCACCATCCTGCTCGCGGGTGAAGCCGAAACATGGGTGCTGGCGGTACGAGAGTCCCGACCGGAGCTGTGCGCCTCTTATCAGGACTTCGTGGCCGAGATACGCCGGGTGTTTCACCATCCGGTGACGGAGGTCGAGGCGGAAGGGAGAATCCTCGACTGCGTCCAAGGGGCGCGTTCGGCCGCAGAATACTCCGTCGCTTTCCGGATCCAGGCCGCTGGCAGCGGCTACGGCGACCGAGCGTTGAGGGGGGTGTTTCGTCGCGGCTTGAATTCCGACCTAAAGGACGAGTTGGCTACCCGCGACGCCGGCACCACCTTCGACGACCTCGTCGAGATTGTCATCGGCTTGGATCATCGTCTCCGAGAGCGGCGAAAGGAGCTGAGCGACCGACGGCCCGAGGAACCCCGAAGCCGACCTCGGTCGACCACACCCGGCAGCGACCGCGCGCAGCCCCAGGAGGGACTCCCCGAACCTATGTTGATAGGGGGGGGAGACGACCGCGCCAACCCGAGGGCTCGTCGCACCCGAGGCCCCCAGCCTAGGACCCACGGCCAATGTAAGTCCCCGCCGAAACGGCGTCCGTTGGGGGCTAAGTCCACAACACCTGTCACACGGTTGGAGCTGGAAAGTGAACTATTTGGCCCCTCCAGCTCCCAAAGAGTGCGGGCACTAGTGGACTCGGGGGCCGACGGGTGCATCATCGACCTCCACTTGGCCGACCTTTTGGGCTGCCAACTTATCGATCTCCTTCCCCCCAAGGAGATCGTCGACCTGGATGGCCGATTGTTAGCCCGGGTCACCCACCTCACGGCCCCACTTAAGCTCCGAGTGGCAGGCAACCATGTGGAGCACCGCCAATTTTTTGTTATGCCCTCCCGGAACGCGCCATTGGTCTTGGGTCTCCCATGGCTCAAGGCCCATGACCCATCCATTTCTTGGGAGAGCCCCACCATTCAGGGCTGGAGCCCCTACTGCTACGCCAACTGCCTGCGGTCGGCAACGGCAGGGCGTAACCCCTCCGCGGTGGCCCACCCGAGGCCATCTGCCTCAAAGGCGTTCCACAGTGCTACCACGACCTGCGGGAGGTGTTCAGCATACATAGACTCCTCTCTAGCGGCGGGACTCATTCGCCCGTCGCGTTCCCCGCTGGGCGCAGGGTTTTTCTTTATCGATAAAAAGGACGGATCCCTGCGCCCATGCGTTGACGACCGGGGCCTGAACGACATCACCATTCGCAACAAATACCCTCTCCTCCTCATGGATTCGGCCTTCGCGCCCCTTCAGTCCGCCACCATTTTTTCAAAATTAGACCTTCGTAGCGCCTACCATTTGGTCCGTATCCGTGAGGGGGATGAATGGAAAACAGCCTTCAAGACACCTTTAGGGCACTTTGAATACCTGGTGATGCCGTTCGGGCTCACGAACGCGCCCGCCGTATTCCAGAATCTAATAAATGATGTGCTCAGGGACTTCCTCAATGTTTTTGTTTTTGTTTACCTTGATGACATACTTGTTTTTTCTCGCTCTGCAGAAGAACACCGGCAACACGTCCGACGGGTCCTGGCGCGGCTCCTGCAAAACCGGCTCTATGTGAAGGCAGAGAAGTGCGACTTCCATGTCTGCTCTCTGTCGTTCCTGGGGTTTGTTGTGGAGCAACGGCAGCTCAGGGCCGACCCCGCCAAAACCAAAGCGGTGGTGGAATGGCCGATCCCAAAGACGCGCAAGCAGCTTCAGCGGTTTTTGGGTTTTGCCAACTTCTACCGCCGCTTCATTCGCGGGTATAGTCAGAAGGCACTCCCCCTCACTAACCTCACGTCCACCAAGCTCCCTTTCAGGTGGACTCCCGATGCTGAGGGGGCATTCAACCGCCTCCGTCGTGCCTTCACCAACCCCCCTGTTCTGCGTCATCCCAACCCGGAGCTCCCGTTCACGGTCGAGGTTGACGCATCTGAGTCCGGAGTAGGGGCCGTCCTTTCCCAGCGCTCTCCCACCGACCAGAAGCTACGCCCATGCGCCTTCTTCTCCCGCCGGCTCAGCCCCGCCGAGGCCAATTATGACGTCGGCAATCGGGAACTGCTGGCGGTCGTCCTGGCCCTGCAGGAATGGTGACACTGGCTTGAGGGAGCTAAACACCCCTTCACCGTCTACACGGATCACAAAAACCTGGCGGCCATCCGGTCGGCCAAGAGATTTAACTCACGGCAGGCCCGATGGTCACTCTTCCTCACCCGTTTTGACTTTTCTCTCACCTACTGCCCAGGGTCACAGAACACCAAGCCTGACGCCCTATCCCGTATCCATGAGCCGGCAGAAAGGGAGGAGACCACCGCCAACATCCTGCCGGCCCAGCGCATCCTGGGCGCCCTGAGGTGGGAGGTTGAGAGAAAAGTCCAGCAAGCCCAGGGAACTACCACCATCCCCAGGGGCTGTCCCAAGGATCGCCTGTTCGTCCCCCCCCCCTCTACGCACTGAGGTGCTCATCTGGGGGCACACATCTAAGATAGCCTGCCACCCGGGGGTCAACAGGACGATCCAACTCATCGCCCAACGGTTCTGGTGGCCGGGGTTCAGGAGGGACATCACCCTCTTCGTGAAGGCCTGCCCGACCTGCGCCCGTGGGAAGGCCTCCCACCAGCCCCCGGCCGGACTCCTCCAGCACCGACCGGTTCCGTCCAGACCCTGGTCCCACATCTCCGTCGACTTCGTGACTGGCCTTCCCCCCTCCCGTGGCAAGACGGTCGTCCTCACCGTAGTGGACCGATTCTCCAAGTCGGTCCACTTCGTTCCCTTAACCAGGTTGCCGTCCGCCACCGAGACGGCTCAACTCCTGGTTAACCATGTCGTCCGTCTCCACGGGATTCCGACGAACATCGTGTCGGACCGGGGACCGCAGTTCGTGTCCAAGGTATGGAAGCGTTTCTGTCGATCCCTAGGGGCATCGGCGAGCCTGTTGTCTGGTTACCACCCCCAGACCAACGGACAGACGGAGAGGAAGAACCAGGACCTGGAGGCGGCCCTCCGGTGCGTGTGCCTCCACAACCCGACGTCGTGGGCCCTGTACCTACCCTGGGTGGAGTACGCCCACAACTCCCTGGTCTCCGCAGCCACAGGTCGGTCCCCATTCATGTCCGCCTGTGGCTATCAGCCGCCCTTGTTTCCCACACAGGAGGGCCAGGTGGAGGTCCCGTCTATCGATCATCACCTCAGACGGGCCCACAGAGTCTGGAAGGAGGCCAGGGACGCCCTGTCACGCACCGCATCCCGGAACCGGCGGGTGGCAGACCGCCATCGGCGGCAAGCACCCAGCTACCAGGTCGGGCAGGAGGTCTGGCTATCCACGAAGGACCTTCGGCTGGCAGGGTCCTCGGCCAAGCTGGGCCCACGCTTCACGGGTCCCTTCCCCATCGAGGCCATCCTCAGCCCGGTCTCGGTGAGGCTCCGGCTACCACCCACCATGCGGATCCACCCCGTCTTTCATGTTTCCCTCCTCAAGCCAGTGGAGACCAACCCCTCTTATGATATCACAATAAATAGATAGATAGATAGATAGATAGATAGATAGATAGATAGATAGATAGATAGATAGATAGATAGATAGATAGATAGATAGATAGATAGATAGATAGATAGATAGATAGATAGATAGATATTATCTGTGTGTGTGTGTGTGTGTGTGTGTGTGTGTGTGTGTGTGTGTGTGTGTGTGTGTGTGTGTGTGTGTGTGTGTGTGTGTGTGTGTGTGTGTGTGTGTAAACAAGTATTGGAAGAGGTAAGCATGACAAAAAAAAAAAAAAAACAAAAGAGCCTTGCCTTGAAACACACACTCTGCAACCAGGGCTACTAGGCTGACAATTGACAGTGTGACGGTTACACTCGTATATGGTACATCATTCAAGCACAGAAAAGCACTTGAATGGAATGAGGCTCTCCATGTCTTTTTATTGTTTATTTAGGAAATTCATCAAATCATTTTCAAATTCTACTGTATATTTTTATTATGACTGTTTAAACCAATAAGTTCCATACTATGAATGAAAATCAGAATATGTAGAACACACAAGGGATTTTTCTCTGGTAGGACAGGCTGCAGTCATATCATCATAAACAAGGACATGACAAATAAGTATGCAAGGACATTCCGTCATGTGACGTCAGTGAGACAATGTGCAAAGTATCAAGCAGAGCTAACGTTATCAGTGATACTAATATTATAAGACTTGTTCAGTTAGTGCAGAAAATCATTGAACCTTCTTAAAGTAACAAGTAGCAGTATTTGGAGTACAAGTGTGCACCTATGCAGATGTTCATGAGTGCTTCAAGGTGTCTGGAATAGAGATCAGTGACAGTGGTTTAGCTGAATATAGACCTGCAGCTATAACAAATTTAACTGTAGTGCTGTTTGTTCAACAAGGTTGCACCTATACAGGTCGAAGACGTATGTTTTTTCTTTCTCACAGAAGATCGTTTGAAATACAATGTAATTATAATTTCTTAATAGGTCCCTACCTAAGTAAAGCCATAGTTTTGAAAGTCAGCACTCTTCATTGCGGTTTCCTACAGCTTCCGCACATTGTCACACAGCAAAATGGGTCTTTCACAAGACTCATTAAAGCAGCATGATAGCTTTTGTTAGCTGGACGAACAAGCTGTAAAACCGCCAGTGAAATATTACGACCTAATAAAGTTGTTGTTGAATGTATGTTAGGCTAATTCATTTATTGGAAAATCAAAATTTTTGGGGGGTTGTCAATTTCACACATGTGGTTTATATATTCGCTTTAGGTCCTCTACTATGTATACAGTGAATGATTCATCATTTATTTTGGAAAATTATCACCTATCCATCAACTACATTTTCTTCATGATGGTTGCAGGTACCTTGAGCCTATCCTAGCTGATTTTAGTCAGTAGCAGGAAACAAATTTCTGTTTCCTAAACAATCATCCATTCACAATACATTCACACCGATGATCAATTTAGAGTCTGAAATCATGTGTCCCAGAGAAGCAGATGTGCTAAACCCTCTATCACTACGCTACCACCACAATCAAAGCTTAGGAGTGAAATTTTATGCTGTCAGAAAATCAAATTTTTTTGGGCGATGTGTTCCTACACAGACAAGGTTCTAATTTCACTCACTCCCATTTGGTGAATGAATGTCGAACGCTGAAAGTTTTGAAAACAGTGACAGATGAAGCCTCAAGAAAAGCATTTTTTGTCCGCCACCCAAATTGTTCTGGGTCTGTACCAACGGACCTTTCCAGTCAGTCACTGATAGACTCCCTTTTTGCTGATGACACACACCAACGAGGACAACTGTTGATAGGATATTCTCTGTTTCCATTCTTCATTCTCCTGCTGCTTGGTACACTTGGGTAAGTCTGTCTGGCATTATGTCTCCATTACCACGTACCACTCTGCTGGTGGCACGTCCAATGTGTATGTTTATTACTTTATTCACAATGGAAAGGATATCGTGATGATCTTCTTAAGTAGTTCGTCTTTGTGTACTTCACAAAAGGAATTGACAAAATTCCCAGAGAGACACTTGTAACTGCCAATACAACTATCAGTGCTGATAGGATTGCTGATGTTTGTCTTACCAATGCACGTATACATATTACCAGGGGGAGAGAATATGTCTGTCTGGAAAATTAGCGGTGCATTAAATACGTAATTTATGTATGAGGGCACATATTATGACCTGAGCTTCTTTCTACAGATTGCCATGCCACATTCTATTTATCGTGAATAGCTGGTTGAGTCCCCCCAAAGCAACTCTTCCACAGAACAAGAAAGCAGCATGGGCACAAATGATTACTCTTTTCATCCAAATAAAGCCATAATGGGGAGCTTCAGAGTTAAAGGCGTATACAATATCAACAATAAGCAATTTTTTCTTCCAACCTTGATCTCTGGAGAAAAACTGCATTTCAAGAAATGTTCACCATTTCAATATGGATGTCACATCACAAATAAAACATGTTGTAGATCCGAACAACAGACGTATTTTCACAACATTATAATGATGTCAGACATTATCTCTTTTTAGTGGCCGTCATTTATGCGCACAACACGAACATTTTATTTCCTACGGTTGTCACAGGCATGTCACAAGATGTAAAATTAACGATAACGATATTGACTCAAGACTCCATATACAGGTACTGTACCATAGACCCCAAAATTGACCTTTTTCTTCAAACATGTGGAAACTGATATCATTCCCATTCTCCAAGGTCTAAATTAGCTAAATATAGCAGTTATTGTGATCTTGGACCTTGGCTATGCCTGCCTCAAGAGCCATGTAATTTTATTGTTGACGTTTTTCAAAAACGCTGCAAAATTTGGGATATTATGTCCTTATTTTCATTGTAGTTTTCCAGAGGTTGATGCTATCACATTGAAAGTGATACCACATGAAGGCTAATAAAAAAATTCTTCAATATGGTGGTAAGGACAAGAAATCACATGAACACCTGTGTAAATTTTAGCTAATTTTAATGCACAAACAGCTGGGACTCTACAAAAAATCAGTTTGGTAGTATGATAGCGCTGCACTGACACATATATTGCATAAGGAACTGGCAGATAGGGTGTTATTAATACATGTATTATCACTTGTTCAATGTGGCTTTTTTGAAACTGTCAATTTCTTTCCTGTGGTACTCCACAACTTGTAGTAAGCAGCTTCTTTGCTCTGGGTCAGTTGTGATCTGAGTTGCAAAGTCACTCATTAGTTTCACACCTCTCTCAGCCACATCATTGGTCACTTTCTCTGAGCTCACAAACTTCTGTGCATTCCTGTAGCTGTCATTGTCTTCCCAGGTGTCAGCAGGAGTAGTAAGCCAGTCACATTTCACTCGAAGAGTATTAAACAGAAAGTGAGACTCTGGGCCTACCAGGTCTGTGATAACTGTAGCTGTCTTGATGACAGGAAACACTGGCTTGCCTTTCCTTTAACTGTCAGGTTTCTCTGTTTCTGACAGCTTGACTGCGATGTTCTCTTTTGCAGACTTGGTCATGCTGGCATGTGAATTGAACAAGGTGAATGGCACTAGTTCCTGGGTCAGATACCAGCGGTGGTTGTTCATTTTCTTGAGAACAGAGGTTGCCAGTTCATAGTCATACTGCTTGTATGACAATATGTTCTTCATAAGCTGGAGGTCATGGATAGGTGCATCATCTGCAGATGTGGTGGTCACCCAGTGGCTGGTGTAGAATAAGGCCAGGAACTTGTTCATCCTCTCCAGCTTGAAGATAGTGTCTGTGTTGTATTTTAGTTCCTTGGAAAACATGAGCATCTTCGTACAGTAAATGTTCCTGGCCATCCAGCGGGCTTGGTGAATGGCACCTGGCTTGGCCCAGTGGATACCTCGAGGAGGTTCCTCACCAAGCAGGATCAGGCACAGCTCTGCCACCTCTCTGTAATCTGCCCTCGGATTTGCTTCCTCAAGGAAATTGCTTAAGGCTGCAATTGTGCTTGTCTTCTTCTGTTTCAAGTTTGGCAGTCCTTAACCAACTTGTCCCATTTCTCTTTCACATTGCTGAACATTGGGTTGTCAGGACTCTTGACCTTGCTGAAAACAGCCTCCCATACACTTCCAATTATTACCTCTGATATGTGATGGTGACAAGCGAAGTAGAATACCTTTTTGCCTAGTTTTTCTTCAATAAGCTTCGCTGCACCCTTGTTGATGCCACTGTTGGTTGCTGTGGTATCAAAATTAATTGATTGAAGTGATGAAAGGAATGAAAGTAGAAAAACAAAATACATGAGCTGCTGGAAAGGCAGCCACTCTCGCGGCGCCGTCTTGAAGTCAAAAGAACAAAAAATAAAAATAATCAGTGTACCCATTATTGACTGGACGGAGGATGCCCAATAATAACAGCCTTTGTTCGAGTTTTCCCAGTTCGGTTTGTCCACCTACAATGTTTGTCTTACCAATGCACGTATACATATTACCAGGGGGAGAGAATATGTCTGTCTGGAAAATTAGCGGTGCATTAAATACGTAATTTATGTATGAGGGCACATATTATGACCTGAGCTTCTTTCTACAGATTGCCATGCCACATTCTATTTATCGTGAATAGCTGGTTGAGTCCCCCCAAAGCAACTCTTCCACAGAACAAGAAAGCAGCATGGGCACAAATGATTACTCTTTTCATCCAAATAAAGCCATAATGGGGAGCTTCAGAGTTAAAGGCGTATACAATATCAACAATAAGCAATTTTTTCTTCCAACCTTGATCTCTGGAGAAAAACTGCATTTCAAGAAATGTTCACCATTTCAATATGGATGTCACATCACAAATAAAACATGTTGTAGATCCGAACAACAGACGTATTTTCACAACATTATAATGATGTCAGACATTATCTCTTTTTAGTGGCCGTCATTTATGCGCACAACACGAACATTTTATTTCCTACGGTTGTCACAGGCATGTCACAAGATGTAAAATTAACGATAACGATATTGACTCAAGACTCCATATACAGGTACTGTACCATAGACCCCAAAATTGACCTTTTTCTTCAAACATGTGGAAACTGATATCATTCCCATTCTCCAAGGTCTAAATTAGCTAAATATAGCAGTTATTGTGATCTTGGACCTTGGCTATGCCTGCCTCAAGAGCCATGTAATTTTATTGTTGACGTTTTTCAAAAACGCTGCAAAATTTGGGATATTATGTCCTTATTTTCATTGTAGCTTTCCAGAGGTTGATGCTATCACATTGAAAGTGATACCACATGAAGGCTAATAAAAAATTCTTCAATATGGTGGTAAGGACAAGAAATCACATGAACACCTGTGTAAATTTTAGCTAATTTTAATGCACAAACAGCTGGGACTCTACAAAAAATCAGTTTGGTAGTATGATAGCGCTGCACTGACACATATATTGCATAAGGAACTGGCAGATAGGGTGTTATTAATACATGTATTATCACTTGTTCAATGTGGCTTTTTTGAAACTGTCAATTTCTTTCCTGTGGTACTCCACAACTTGTAGTAAGCAGCTTCTTTGCTCTGGGTCAGTTGTGATCTGAGTTGCAAAGTCACTCATTAGTTTCACACCTCTCTCAGCCACATCATTGGTCACTTTCTCTGAGCTCACAAACTTCTGTGCATTCCTGTAGCTGTCATTGTCTTCCCAGGTGTCAGCAGGAGTAGTAAGCCAGTCACATTTCACTCGAAGAGTATTAAACAGAAAGTGAGACTCTGGGCCTACCAGGTCTGTGATAACTGTAGCTGTCTTGATGACAGGAAACACTGGCTTGCCTTTCCTTTAACTGTCAGGTTTCTCTGTTTCTGACAGCTTGACTGCGATGTTCTCTTTTGCAGACTTGGTCATGCTGGCATGTGAATTGAACAAGGTGAATGGCACTAGTTCCTGGGTCAGATACCAGCGGTGGTTGTTCATTTTCTTGAGAACAGAGGTTGCCAGTTCATAGTCATACTGCTTGTATGACAATATGTTCTTCATAAGCTGGAGGTCATGGATAGGTGCATCATCTGCAGATGTGGTGGTCACCCAGTGGCTGGTGTAGAATAAGGCCAGGAACTTGTTCATCCTCTCCAGCTTGAAGATAGTGTCTGTGTTGTATTTTAGTTCCTTGGAAAACATGAGCATCTTCGTACAGTAAATGTTCCTGGCCATCCAGCGGGCTTGGTGAATGGCACCTGGCTTGGCCCAGTGGATACCTCGAGGAGGTTCCTCACCAAGCAGGATCAGGCACAGCTCTGCCACCTCTCTGTAATCTGCCCTCGGATTTGCTTCCTCAAGGAAATTGCTTAAGGCTGCAATTGTGCTTGTCTTCTTCTGTTTCAAGTTTGGCAGTCCTTAACCAACTTGTCCCATTTCTCTTTCACATTGCTGAACATTGGGTTGTCAGGACTCTTGACCTTGCTGAAAACAGCCTCCCATACACTTCCAATTATTACCTCTGATATGTGATGGTGACAAGCGAAGTAGAATACCTTTTTGCCTAGTTTTTCTTCAATAAGCTTCGCTGCACCCTTGTTGATGCCACTGTTGGTTGCTGTGGTATCAAAATTAATTGATTGAAGTGATGAAAGGAATGAAAGTAGAAAAACAAAATACATGAGCTGCTGGAAAGGCAGCCACTCTCGCGGCGCCGTCTTGAAGTCAAAAGAACAAAAAATAAAAATAATCAGTGTACCCATTATTGACTGGACGGAGGATGCCCAATAATAACAGCCTTTGTTCGAGTTTTCCCAGTTCGGTTTGTCCACCTACAAGAGTGGAGTAAAACTGTATTACCCACACATTCTTCTTTTCCTTTCGTCTTTTCCCTTCAGGGGTCACCACAGCGAATCAGTGTCCTCCATCGAACCCGGTTTTGTGCATCCATTTCTCTCACACCAGCTACCTTCAAGTCCTCTTTGACAGCATCCATAAACCTCCTCTTAGGTCTGCCTCCCTAGTTCAAGGCTCAGCATCCTTCTCCCGATATAGTCACTCTCTCTCCTCTTGACATGTCCAAACCATCTCAGTCTGGCCTCTCTGACTTTCTCTCCAAAGCCTCTAATATGAGTTGTCCCTCTGATATACTCATTTAAGATCCTATCCAACCTGGTCACTCCCAAAGAAAACCTCAACATCTCCATCTCTGCTACCTCCAGCTCTGCTTCCTGTTTTTTCTTCAGTGGCACTGTCTCCAGTCCAAACATTATGGCTGCTGTCCATTTTAAACACCTTTCCTTTCATCCTACCTGAAACCCTTCTATCACACATCACACCTGAAATTTTTCCCCAGCCATTCCAGCCTGCCTGGACACGTTTCTTCACCTCTTTTCCACACTCTCCATTGCTCTGGACAGTTGACCCCAAGTACTTAAAATACTCCACCCTCTTTATCTCTTCTCCCTGTAGCATCACTCTTGTACTTGGATCCCTCTCATTCACACACACATATTCCGTCTTGCTGCGACTGATCTTCATTCCTTTCCTTTCCAGTGCATGCCTCCACCTCCATCTCTCTAGTTCATCACATGTTAAATTGGATCCCATTTTCACTTCTGCTTATCCAATTCAGGGTCGCAGGGAGTGGCGGGAATGTCAGACGGTACCATGGGCTCGTTGCCAATCACTCGGACGGGAGAAAAGATAACCATTCAAACTCACATTCATACCATCACTGAATGAGCACTGACCCAGCGCTGCCAATACCAGTCACTTTCACTACACAGGTGCTTCTGAATTATTTTCTGTGATACCTCCCCTAGAAAAAAAGAAATTACTGTGTGCCACTCACAACTTTCTGTTGACATGATCAATAATATCATTTGTCATTAAATTGTAGAACACTGCATCCTTAAAATGAAAATGAAAGAAAAAGGAGACAATCAAAATAAAAATAGATTCACTTTCAAAAGACAATAACTACGCTCAGCGCTTTTCAGTCTCTAACTTCGCGTTTCTTTTCATTCCTGTTAAATCTTTTTCCTTGTCGTCGGTTTGGGATTGTTCATATGTCTACTCTGTACAGTGTGTGTGCATGATTGGTGGGGGGGAAATCTATACTTTCATCAATCCAATGAGTGAGTCAAAATGTCTTGTTCTCTTTAGCTATTGTATAGTGTTATTTTTGTTGTTGTATGTAGAAGTATTATTGTTGGGTATTATTGTTTTTGTTGCTTTTCTTGGAAGTGCATGCAAGCTTTCATCAGTGAGTAATGGAGAAGTTATTGGTTGGAGGGAAGCCAGCTCAGTCTTTTCGGTTCTTTAGATAAAAGCAATGTGATGAAATGAGAGCAGAGGCTGATTTAACTGAGCAGGTCTAAACCATAAAAGAGAAAATTAAGACTAATGGGCATGTGATTGGCCAGGAGGCAACACAAATAAGAGAGTGATGCTGGATGGACAGCTACTAATGACAATTCCATTTCACAATCAGGCCATGCACCCACCGAGAAGATCACTGGCCTTTTGGTAAAGCGGTGATGATCATCGATCACACCACTAGATAACACGCACAAAAGAATGGAAAAATAACTAATTTCTGTGAACAGAGCAATATTTGATCGGAAATTGCAGTGAATAAATGCAACACAGCAAAGAATCGTTGGCAACAGAAAGAAAATCTATACTAATTATAAACAGAGCAAAGAGGAACATAATTACACATAATCTGTTGTTTTGTCGCACTGTACAAGCCACAATGCAGTCAGTCACTGCTGACGCCCGGGGTTTTTTTAATAGCCTCATGTCCGAAAGACACTTTGTGACTCCTAAGAGCAAAACTGAGAAGCGATTGCAAACCGCTTCATTCTGTGTGCCAAGGCACTCTCTGTCAGAAAACAGCCACTGAATGTCAAATCTTGTAATGCTGTCATATTTATTAGATGTGCTTTTTCAAGCACTTTGGTCTGATAGAGGTAGTGCAACCCCAGTAATAGCAACGTCATTTTCATATTGGTTCAAGTTATCTTTTACTTCAGGAAATAAAATTGCTGCTTCAGATATTTAGTGGCTCTGTGTGGCATTTCTTATAATTTCTCCTTTGCATAAGTTAAGGCTTGGGAACATTGGTGTGGCACTCAGAATTATGTGGTCACATTTATTTTGCTGAAAAAACACATTTTGTATGCAGTATTGATTTTCATATCAAATATAGAGGTATTAAAGGATACGGTTTCGCTCAAATTTATTGCAGTAAACGTGAATAGGAAACAAAAGCGTGAATACATTGTAATTAGGTGTTACACGTCGTTTCCCTGTTTGGTGTGGTTCTCATTCCCACCTCATAGGAGATGGTCTCTGTGCATGCAGAACTATCTAGCCTTAGGCAGGACACATACACTTCCTAAGCGGTCCAGATCGCAATGGTGTAGGTAATTTCGCTGGAATTTGAGTTGGTCTATTACTTGAGTACGCTGTCTCTCTTAGAAGGCATTTTGCCTTTCATCCAAGTAGGCTTCACCACTTCATGCAACAAGGCTTGATGAAGACTGCACCCGCTTATACTGGTGTGGAAAATGAAACAAGTTGTGTTGCAAGTTTAGACTGAATGATTTTGAAACCAATAGACAGTAGTAAAAAAACAAAAACAATGATTGTTCCCCCAGTGGCTGTTGAGGCTTCACTATCTTTTTACAACTAAATGGCATATTAATGACAGAGTTTCTATCCAACGAATTGTTAACAGACAGCGGCTTCTCTGCAAGGCATCTTAACGACTATTGTTTTGCATTTCCCCCCAAAATGATGCCATTCGTCAATGGGGTGTGCCTCCAGCATAAATAACTGGTTTAGCAGCGCCAGCTTTTGCAGTGCAGTCTTACATGAAGTACTGATGAATCCTATAGAGATGAGAGGCAAACCATTGTCAAAAACAACCACAGTAGTCAGCTGCAACAAATTTAATATAACAAGAATGAAATGATTTGGACAAAAATATTCACAAGCATTTTAATCCATCGAGGCTGCATCACAACCACCAAATCACCTAAAAGCAAGGAGCACAGTACAATATGTTATGAAAGACATCGTATTCGTGTATTGACTTACTTGAGATTGTCTTTATTAATGCATGTCAGATGACTCACTGAAGTAATTGATTTATTTGTATTGAACACTGGTGCTAATTACATCGACTTGTTTTAATTGTTGACTTTTGACATTAACAGCCATTTGCTCTCAATGTCTTATTTTCATGTTTAAATCAGATGCATAACAACCATAGCTGATATTATGGAATCGTGAGTGCAATAAAAGCACATCCACAAAAAAAACTTTTATTTTCCGTCTGGCCCAGAGCGCAATTCAAAAGTAAATTTCATTTTGCTGCATGTAACATAAAATAAGAATAGGGTCTACTATTGTTTCGACACTGTTTTGATGACAGGCTACTTATATCTCTTTTATTAGGCACCTATCCTCTGTGATAGGTCAGATGGGAATGCATGCTGCAGATTTTTATTACTTTGCAGTGTTGAGATTGGGTTGGACCCACTGCATCCTATCCAGGGGGATTCTGTTTAGCTGTCAGGCATAAGACTTGAATATGCCATCCTGTCGGGAATACTGTCGGGAATACGTCCCATCCAGACTCATTTTAACGACGACATGTTTGGTATTGGCCCGGTAGTCAAGTGGTTAGCACACCGGCTTCACAGTGCAGAGGTCGCCGCTTCGCATCCCGGTCCGGCCTCCCTGTGTGGAGTTTGCATGTTCTCCCCGGACCCGCGTGGGTTTTCTCCGGGTACTCCGGTTTCCTCCCACACTCCAAAAACATGCATGGCAGGCAGATTGACTACTCCAAATTGTCCCTAGGTGTGAGTGTGAGAGTGACTGTTGTACGTCTTTGTGTGCCCTGCGATTGGCTGGCAACCAATTCAGGGTGTCCCCCGCCTCGTGCCCGAAGACAGCTGAGATAGGCTCCAGCAACCCCCGCGACCCTAATGAGGAATAAGCGGTACGGAAGATGAGATGAGATGAGAGATGAGATGTTTGGTATTCAACCACTCAACTGTCATATTCATCCAGCGTTATTTGGACTACTTCTAGAAATCATCTTCACATGTACCTATTGTTTTGAATTTGTTCCTGAGAGAACGCTGTATTCTTGTCAGCAACAACTTTTGTTACTGCCTTAAGGTAAAAGTGAAGCCACGAGGACTAAGAAATATTTATTATATCAATGACATTTGACATTTTGACATGTTTTGATGTCAACAGTTTCCCCACTTTCCTCATCAATACCCTACTTTATAAATATGTCGTTGAAGTAGTCTGTATGCAAAGAAATCAACTTTGCCGTTATCATGCATCTTTTTTATGTATGGTAGTTATTTTTTTGTATGAAATACCTTGCTAATCTTTTATTTGGTTCCCATTTTCATAGCAACAACTTTACACAAAACAAGCTTTTGGTGAGTGTGTCAAGGTGTGAAATATCAGCGACGACTCTCTATCACTTTTTGGAGTCTGCAGTTTTAAATGATCCAACTTAGTTGCATGATTCTGTGTTTTAAGTCTGGAAAAAAACAGTCCTGACAACTTGCACAGGCAAAGAAATGAGTGCTTCAACCGTGTGTGACAAATGACTTCTGTGGGCGAAAATTTAAAGACCATTTGTTTCTGGTAGGGAACATAATGTACCATAAATCCCACCTACCCTTTCCTACTTCTGAGAAAACATTTTATCTAATTCTCTGGTGCTTTCTCAGCTGATTAAAATGCACTCTCATGCAGACAGTGCTGCATTACATCTGTTTCTTTCCTCCTAGAGTGTCTCATCTATAATTCTGACTGCACTTTTTTCTTTCCTTTTGTTGGTCAGTCACATCTCAACTATGATTCCTCAGGTGTCTTATCCCCCTCCTCATTAACCCCCAATGTCATTAGTCATGGAACTTTAACTTAATGCTGAACTAACATCGGACATATTTACTGCATCTCTGTGCATAACCCTCAAGTTCATTCTGGTGGCTGTGGTGAAAGCAATTTCTTCCCTTGAGGCTCAGCTCCCTAAAAAGAGCTGATTCATTTGTCCCCAAAGTGGCTCCTTACAGGTATTTTTTTTTTTTTTTGCACCAATGAATTTATTGCCAATCTAGGTGTGAAATTAATGAATATTTTGTATGGATTATATTGAAGACGGTTGTATTAAGTTCACCCTGTCTACTTGATATCTAATTTTCAACAGATTCTTTTCTTACAGTGTTTATTAGGTCAGAGAAAGGTGAGTGGACCCGCTCGTCTTTCGTATACGGCGAAACATGTCAGGTAATTGAACACCTAAAAACACTGTCTATATTGAAGATGTATTATTTCGGTGGTCCTTTTTCAAATATTTTACACCAACTACCATCCCAAAAATTGATTGGCTCTCCAAATACCAAGATACAGTGAAGAACTACATAAAAATATCAGAACCGAAAAGTGGAAATATTGATATTTAAAAGATGACACAAAGATTTTATTTGTAATGTTGACATTTGAAAAAAATATAATTTAAATCAATCAACCGGCTCGTGGTGCACCCCATCGACTGCTCGAAGACACCTGGGATAGGCTCCAGCACTCCCCATGACCTTTGTGAGGATAAAGTGGGTCAGAAAATGAATGAATGAATGAATGGATGAATGAATAAATGAATGAATGAATAAATGAATGAATGAATGAATGAATGAATGAATGAATGAATGAATAATTATTTCTATTCATTATTGCTATATCTCAGTTCTGTGTAAGAAAAGTCACTTTCAATGACAGGATGTTTTCATGCAAGAAGTTAGGAATGGAGCGTTTGAAGTTCACAAATTTAATTGAATAGTCCATCACTAAAAAGTCTCAAAGGGATTCACAGACCCACATTTTATCCCGATCAACATTGTATGTATCTTCTACAGCACCCGCATGTCAAATACGTTTACAATAAAGTATTATTAGTGAGTTGTTATTTTAACAACCTAAGACTGTTTACGAGTCAGGTTTTTGTGACATAAAAAAATGAAGAAAACATTTTTTGAAACTTTACCTGCAATAACAGAAAACCTTTACGATTATCCAACAATTATCAGAACCGCTTTGTCCTCACAGGGATGACGGGTGTGTTCAGCCAATATGAGGGGTACAGCCCGAGCTGATTGCTAGCCAATCACAGGCCACATAAAAACAACCATCCACACTCACAATCAAACCAAGGGACAATTTGGACTATAAATGTTAGACTATTCCATTAATCCTCTATGCATGCTTTTTAATTGTGTGAGGGAACCGGAATACAGAGAGAAAACCCCCTCAATTAAGAGCAAGAAGAACATGTGAACTCCACAGAGGAAGGTTGGGGCTGGTATTTTTTGACTTCCTGCGGAAGTCTGAAGGTTTTGTGTGAATATTGATTTTTATTTTTAACTGTTTATTAATCCCACCACCTTGACTAAGGACCCGGTCGCCCAAGGTCCTGGTTGCAGCTGAAGATAGACCTCCCCAAAGCACAATGCTGCCCCAACATTCTTCACTGTAAGCAAGGGGTGTTTTTGGTGGTGAGCAGTGTTGCACCTGCGGCAATAAAATACCTTTTGGAATTAAAACCAGGTCAACCATGGTTTCATTTGACCATAACCCATTTTCAATCATTTCCTGTGCATTCATTCACAATTTGTTTTTGAATGGCGATGAAGTTAATGCAAAACCATTGTGGTTATTGAAATTGTTATCTATTATGTATCAGGACGGTTTGTATAATACATGAGAACTGGCATTGTGATGTATTCAAGGACAGCACATTAAACAAATGGCACATTGAGCATTTTTCCAGCTGCCTGGATTGCTAAATAGGGTGCGAGAAAAAGTGTGAAAATGGCGGGCACTTACTGCATATAGCACATCTTTACAATGTCACCTCATATCTCCATTAAGGCTGCTGAGCGGGAAGTGGGTAGAGGGCATCAGGATTTCCATAAGCTGTGATCAAAATGCGTCAAAAATGGCATGTGCATTGTGGGAAATTGTATTCATCTATAATCAACCTTACTCCGTGCTAAAAGCCTAATGGGAATTTTTGTGGTATAAATCTTCCCATTTTGGCGAATTAATTATTTAAAGTACGTCTCTGTCCCTTGGCTCATTGAACAAAGACATTCGGTGCTTCCCTTTGCTTTCAACTTGGTACCATTAGACACAATTTAAATTGAAACAAACAACATGAAAAATACCTCCAAAGATGATTATAAGATCATACAGCAAAGCACACCACATGCACAATTTGGCTCATTCTCCATTGTTTCTTCAAGTATCTTAATTTTCTATGTATTTCCCCTGCAAAAAAACACATATATTATTTACGTATATATTATTTTCTTCTCTTTGTAATTCACTTTCAGCATTTCATGTGCAGTGGATCGAGACAGCAGACGTTTCACCATGATAAATTATTCTGTTGAACATGTTCTCCTGATAAGAGATGACGTGGCAAAATGCACTTAGACAGCAGATACATTTGTGCTCGAGGCGAAATGTGTTTTAAATTGTCTTTCTCTAAATACACTGTTCAAAAAGCACTCATAAAGAGATGACATTCCATAGTGGCACTGTCCAATTGAGTTGACCTTTAACCAAATGGAATCACAATAATTGCTTTATGTGACGTACATCAAAATAACTTACAAAACACCAACAAAGACAAACTGGTTCATGGTGGCAAATCCAGTAAATGAATCATACTCATGCAACATTGGATGGTTGTCAACTGAAGTATTTATTTTTTTGGAATTGCATGTGTTTGAAAGCTGCTACGTTTCCAATAAAATCAGGTTCTGCTCCTTTTGTTCAAGGGTTTTTTAATTTGTATTTTGTTATTCAAATGCCACAAATGCCTTTTTCCTCCCTCCAATTTTACTCACTTGAGTGCATGGCAAAGACAGATAAACATTGGCCAAAACGGTTGTGAATATATTTGTTGGTGCTTACTGGACAGTACAGTGAAAGCAATCTAAAAAGTCCCCAATGGTGAAACAAAGAAAGGCCCGCACATGAGAAACCAATTTACAATTTCACGAAAAGGGATTTTTTGCCCTGCTAAATACGACACACACTTTTAATGCGAGAGAAAAAGAAGCAAATTCAGGGGTTAAGGAGGGTAGAAAAGAAGCTGGTATGGGATTATGAGGTACTTAACATTTTATTATAAAAACAAAAGCAGGATATACATCCAATAATATTGTGTTGTTGCTTTTCATAACATTAACATTGCTTCGGAAAAACCTTTACTTTTAAATGGATATAATCATAAAAATATGTCATTACAATAATACAAGCCATTGATTTCATTCAGTAAAAAAAGCCTAGAAATATGTGAAAGCATCAATTAAAAAAAATCTCAAGAACTTCCTCCTTTGTAAACTGCTGCAGAAGCAAAGTAAATATACTTGCATATTCTTTCGAGAGAGGTCCACTATTTTTCCACCGTAATGGATGCTGTGAGCACTCAATGCCTGCAGCTACATGCTTCCACCGCTGAAATTTAGTCTTGAAATGGATATTTCTTTGGAGTCAAGCAAAGACTTTCACAGACTACAAGATTATGAATTGCCATTTATTTTTTATTTTATTTCATTTCAATTTTAATGTAGTCATGATGGTGGTTAATATTGAAGGTGTTTGACGCGATTCTTCTCTTTTTACACCCAGCGATTTGCGTCTGTATTCATCCTTGGCCTTTCAGAATCAGAATCAGAAAGCCTTTAATCGTCCCACAATGGGGAAATTTGCAATTGTTTCTGTTTTTTTCTTGTTTTCTTGGTTATTGCAATCAGTTGTTGTACTTTGTCGATCTTGTGATTTTTTTGCGAAAAATTATTTTTCGTCAAAGTCTATCACTATTGGGGCTACTAACAACTATTAGTTGTTAGTAGCATGGCAGTGAAGTTGCTCACATTCAATTTTGGTGACCAGTTTTGTTCATTCTCATTTCAATTGAGAAAAATTCTAGGCATAGCCAATGTGTGCAAGGTTCCAATTTATACAATACAATACATATTGATTTATATAGCGCTTTAACAACAGCCTGATTTGGAGCACTGACCGACAGCAGTTTCTAGGGCATTCTGCTCGTGCCCGGGAAGGTTCACTTTGGAACTAACTGGAGGAGATGGTGGCCAGCTCTTAGCTTGGGAATCTTCACTCAATGTTCTGCCAACGATCGAGTCTGACTGTTGTCTCATCAAGCACATTTCTGAAGAGGGGTAAACTTGAGCAAACATAATATAAAAACATAATATCGGTCAAAAGATCCCATGCACAAACAAGTTTTACTGTATTATAGATGCCTCTATCTGTCTATATGGCCATGACTGAGATGACTAAAGTGTGCCATGACTGGCAATCAAGAATAAATTATACTTTGCCAACTCCGACAGCCAAGTAACCACATTGATGTGTACACAGTTTATCGCTGAGCTGTTCTTTTGCTGAAACTGATTTAAAATCCAATTAAATTTTAAATACAAGTCCAACATCGCTAGTCTGTTCTCCTCTTATCTCCTACTGTAATTCTCTTCTGGATGTACCGAGCTGTGATTGCATCCATCATCATTCTCAATTATGATGAATGCTCTAAAACCTCTGAATACACGAACAACTACCGATTTAATCAGATCATTTAGTGATAATGTGGTAACCTCATTCATAACAACACAATATATGAATATATTTCTCTTTAACTTTATGAGTTAGCTCTGGTTAAACAATGAAATCTGTGGAATTATTTCGCAATGGTGATGTTTCATTCTCCAGAAGTTACAGTTTTATAACTTAAATTGTTTCTTCAAAACAAAAATGATCATATTTTCAATTAAGGGCTGCTGAGTTGTTAAATATTTTGCTATGTATTTATCCATTGTTAAAAGCACTAAGCCTAATGCCACGTTATGGCTTCTTGCCAATGTCATTTGTTTACTGAAGGACAAGCTGTTAAGATCTGTCTTCACTCAAACATATGCAACTTATATTTGGACTCCAATGGAATGCTGCTGTGAAGAGAACTCATTTGGAGCTTCAATAAAAACATCCTTAATCTTTCATTATTTTGCTCTCATGGCATCTTCAATTTAAATGTCAAACATTCAATTGCAACTAATATACAGTACATATAAATGGTTCACCTGTCTTCTTGGTTTATGGATTTCTGTGTTGTTTTTCCATCGTCCCTGACAAAATGTTGACTGCTAAATAAATATATAAAGAAGTGTTTTTTTTCATGAAGAATATAAGCATTGTCTATCTGTCAGAAATCTTGCACAGCCAATGCAGCAATGACAGTATATCATCATTCTAATCTCATCCCTGGATTTCTTTTTTTTTTTTTTTTACAAAATCTCCCAATTTCACTAATATCTGTATTGTATATTTTTGGTTAATTAGTTTTCCACCATTATTATTCCTGTTATTATTGCTACTATTTTTTATTATGTTTAAACAAATAAATATAACACTGGAAACAAACTCCACAGCCACAGTATTAAATCTCAAATTGAAATAGGCAAAGGAATGTGCACAAACTGTGGAGTCCACCATTGTTTTAGAAAGATTTTACAGTGACACAAACATTATGTTTTATGACTTACACTTAGCAGAGCTGTGGTATTGCATTAGGAAGTCTGGAGTGACAGAAAAGTATGTCAGAGTGGTGCAAGACATGTATCATGACTGTAAGACAGTTGTGACGTGTGCTGTCGGTGTGACTGAGGAATTCAAGGTGGAGGTGGGACTCCACCAGGGGTCAGCTCTGAGCCCCTTCTTATTCGCTATGGTGATGGACAGGCTGATGTTAGACAATAATCTCCTTGGACCATGATGTTTGCAGATGACATTGTGATCTGTAGCGAAAACAGGGAACAGGTGACGAAGAAACTAGAGATGTGGAGTTATGCCCTGGAAAGGAGAGGAACGAAGATCATTCGCAGCAAGACGGAAAATTTGTGTGTGAATTGGAGGGATCCAAGTGCAAGAGTGATGCTACAGGGAGAAGAGATGAAGAAGGTGGAGGATTTTAAGTACTTGGGGTCAACCGTCCAAAGCAATGGAGAGTGTGGAAAAGAGGTGAAGAAGCGCATCCAGGCAGGCATGAACGGCTGGAGAAAAATGTCAGGTATGTGTGATAGAAGGGTTTCAGCTAGAATGAAAGGAAAAGTGTATAAAACGGTGGTGAGATCAGCCATGATGTTTGGACTGGAGACAGTGCCACTGAAGAAAAGACAGGATCAGAGCTGGAGGTAGCAGAGCTGAAGATGTTGAGGTTTTCTTTGGGAGTGACCAGGTTGGATACGATCTGGAATGAGTACATTAGAGGGACAACTCATTTGGAGAGAAATTCAGAGAGGCCAGACTGAGATGGTTTGGCCATGTCCAGAGAAGAGAGAGTGACTATATCGGGAGAAAGATGCTGAGCCTCGAACTATCAGGCACGAGATCCAAGGGGAAGACCGAAGACGAGGTTTATGGATGTTGTCAAAGAGGACATGAGCTGGTGTGAGAGAAGAGGATGCACAAAACCGGGACATTGATTCACTGTGGCGACCCCTGAAGGGAAAAGCCGAAAGGAAAAGAATTAGAAGACTTACACTTAGTTGCACATATAACACAACCAATATTGAGGGAAGTGGAATCTATTTCACGCAAAAATGTTTCATCCTACCCAACTCAATCCAGAGATGACTCGATTGTCCCACTCTCATTTTAGATCAAATTAAATTGTCCACGATAAATACTGAACTGGAGACTCCTTCTCCATTTGACACATCACATTGCCATTAATGATTTGTCATTTTATGTTAATTTCGGAGGGAATAAGCGCCAAAGGAGAAAAGGTCTTTTGAAAATCCGGTAATTCACAAACACGGGAGAGCAGGTAAGATTGAGTGTCTGGGACCGATTGGCGTTAACTACCTAATGCATACTTCACTGCTGAAGGTAGGCTTAAAGGATATTATCCTGGCTTGAGAACGTCAACATAATTATGAATGAATGACTCTGTGTCTTTGTGTTGTCATATTATTTGTTATTTTTGTTTTTCCCAAGATGGCGGCGCGTGAACACGCAGCGGCTCCCCTCTCCCGGCAAATTGGCGTTTTCATGTTCATTAGGTTTGTTAAAGTCATTATAAGTGCCTTGCATGCTGGGTCCGAGAGGACAATAATTTCATCTGTGCTGTATGTCATGCATATTAGCATATTTGACAATAAAGCTGACTTTGACTTTGATAATTATGTTGAAATCAATGGACGTGATGATAAGACTGCATTTTAACTAATCAATGAATTTTGCACGAGACCTTTTTTTAAATCAAGGCACTTTGATTGCCTCAATGCAAATCATATTGTTATACAAATTACAAGAATGGAAACATGAGGGAGAGAGAAAAGAAGAAAACAGGACTCACAAGATGAGCTCCTCGGTCTTGAATTCAGCTGGTCACATTGATTAGGATGTGAGCTTTTACACTCCCAGCAGTTCACATTCAGCTCAGGGGCCTTATCTGAAATTAAAAAAAAATCCTCTTCTCAAACGCTTTGAAGTTTCTCTAAGCCACCCAAATAGTGCAATTTGAAAAATGTGGAAGCTAAAGAAGGCTTTGATTTTTGCAGTCAGCTTTCCCTGTCACTTTAAGTTACATGCTGACGGATCTAAAGGCTAAAGCAGAGCGACACTGTCATGCTGTCAGCTTTTCTCTTTTGCCATAATAACAGTGTTCTGGCATTAATGACTGCTGCACAGAATTAAATATTGGCAAAGAGAGTAAGTCTAGTTGGAAACGACGAAGCACTAAACTATGAAGTTGATGTATTGCTCGTATGACACACAAGATGCTTGTTTGCTGAGTTTGTTTATATTCCGCCCTCCCTAAAAAGAGATTCAAATACTATATTCTAAAATCTCAGATAATACTGTGTAATTTTACAACCTTGTGTTTTGTTGTATAAATAACAATCCGGCCTAACCAAACAGAGTTGCCATAAGACAACTGTCTTAATCAGTTAGGAGCGCCGTGCTATTGGCTGTCATATAGCACAGTAATACAATAGGAAGAATATACAAGACATCTGAAATAGCGGATTATTTGAGAGGCCAAATATTATTGAGCTACGATGACTATTGACATATGTATTGTTAGGTTAAAATATTACAGGCTACTGTTAACATTAACAGTTACATTTCATCTTATTAACAATTTTGAACGGAATTAAATATTTACCTTATTGCGCAACGTTATAACCTAACAATTGGCATGTTCGTTGTGAGAGAGATCACCAAAGAAGCCGGCAAGTTACTCACAGATGATTTATTCCTAACAAATTGATCTAATGCAGAATTCTGGGTCTCAGCTCCCTGACACAGAAAATATTCGTGTGCCCTAAATCAGTAAGAGAGACAAAAGACAAAGACTGAGACTGAGCAGCCCAGATTTAAAGGTGTCCCACATGGATATTCAAATTTGTCCCACACAAAGAAATCAAGTTCCCATTTGGTCCTTCTGGCATCTGGTTCACGTATCTGCTCCCAAGGTAGTTCCCCGACTTCCAGGCGGGGTGCAAGGTAGATCAAAAGTTGCGTCCTGCCGAGTTAGTGTTTGGTCAGTTCCTTTCATCTGCGTTGTCCAGCATTTGGTTCTGTTGTCATTTCACACTTCCTTTGTGTCTGCCAGCCGGGTCCCTTCAGATCTTCTGGCACCTGAAACATATGTCTCCAACCAAACACCACCTCTTTGTTCTGTTATCTATCGATTACAAGCAACGCAATATTGATACTGATCAAACTTACTATTTTAAGGTTTTATCTTGAGCAATGTTTAATATATCTAAATAAATGTATCTATTTCCTTCAGTATGTTTCCTAAATCCATCGGAGTGTCATGAAAAATACATATGCACAAAGTTTTGTGCAAGCACCTGCCGCAGTTAGTGGGATCATCTACGCCTACGAAGCAATGTCAGTACTTGCTATGCAAGATTTACGTGGGTGCAAAAATGTATTGCCAAAGGTCGTTGCAAGTAGTGACATCAGTGCTGCTATTTTTTTTTCAAATTGTATTATTATTTTAGTCTTACTAATACTCCACTTTTTTGAGACGTGAACTGTGAGAGTTCCACACTGTTCGGGACATCATTTCAATATTTTAAAATTAGTTTTCAATACCTTGTGTGTCCTTTCCCAGCTCACTCTGACTGGTTCAATGGTCATTCCAAGCGGACTAGCACATGGTGTGAATGAGATCATGCTACAACTGTTTATTCTTTACTTCAACTGCCTTTCTTGGTTGACACTGACATCTTAAAGTTAAACCTAGTCACGTAGAGACCGGTGTTTCTTTGGAACAAGCACAATTTACTTGTCTTTTGGATTGGATTGGATTGGATTGGATTGGATTGGATTGGATTGGATTGGATTGGATTGGATTGGATTGGATTGGATTGGATTGGATTGGATTTGCCTTTATTAGTCTCACAGTGGAGAAATTTACATTTCACAGCAGCAAAGTGATGAAAGGAATGAAAGTAGAAAAACAAAACACATGAGCTGCTGGAAAGTCTTTATGTGACTCAATATCCATATAACAGCATTTAGCAAATAACGGTCTTAATATTAATTGAGTTCCCATGAGGAAATTTATGGTGACCTTGTGTGGTGTATATACCATCCAGTTTGTGGTCAATGTCCATGTACTGTAACTGCTGTCCTTGAAATTATGTTTTTATATGGTTCTCGTTGGGGAAGGGAGAGGTCACTTTTTTATCTACTGTGTGTCGTGCAAAATCAAACCTGAATGTATTGCCTTCACCACTTCTTTAATAATCTGTCTCTATCTTCTCTTTACTGATGCCTCTGTCATCCTGATTCATCAAATTGGTGTCTGAGCGTCTGTCATTTTGCCCATGTTCGCAATTCCGTCCACCAGTCTTGAATTCTTTCCTGATTGTCACTTCAGGAAGCAGGGTGATATCTGCAGGCAACATGTTTTGGTGAGGCAACTTCTCACTAAACTTCTTCACTTAGTCTTGCAGCGCTTGATTGTTTAATTGCAGGTCTGTGCTTTTCTCCGCAAAACTTCCTTGCTTGCTGCACAACTGATTGCATTTTACACATCATCACAGTTTCCTATATCTTGTGTTTTCTGGGTTAGTTTCAATAATATTTGGGGGTAATTCCACATGCTGTAGGTTCCTGTTCTTCGACATTAATAAAAACAAATCTATTCTCTAATGCCTGATTAATGCTAACCTTGTTGTGACATTTTAGTTTGTTTTGGATTGTAGTCCCCAACACACACACACACACACACACACACACACACACACACACACACACACACACACACACACGCACGCACACGCACACACACACACACACACACACACACACACACACACACACACACACACACACACACACACACACACACACACACACACACACACACACACACACGAGCTGTAAAAGTGAAAAATTTGTTGGACCCTACCGCTGCCAACTCCAAATTCTTTCTCTTTGATGTCACTACACACCCGTTGCTGCACACTCACATCCTCTTAACTAAGCGCGGTGTGTGCGCGTGTGCGAGCAACCTAAAGATAAACGTCAATCGTCCCAGCAGTGTCTCCAATTTTTGACACACACAGATAATTCCAGGCATTCTGTACGACTCTAACCCACAACATGCAGCACATCAGCAACATTTAAAGCAACGTCTCAGGATAAAGGCACACTGTCACATCCTGAACGAATTCAAAATGGAGATACATAATATGCAATGCTATACATTTGTAAGAAATGCAGTCTACGGTATATCAAGAGCTACAAAAAATTATACTTTACTCATTTGCAGGTAATTATGCATCACAATTTTATACATACTGCATACATGTTCGGATTATAGGTATAGTGTTTCAAGCACTTTGAATTTTCGCATTTCCCTACAATCTCTAAACTCATTCACCGCAATTCACTAATTTATTCGGGAATCGAAAATATGACGTAGAACACCATTCCCGAATTTGTTCGGGTTTTGTTTTTTCACGCTTGGGTGCCGATAAAACGCTGGCCATCACCTTGGGCAATGTTCCCCAAGGGGGAAGCATTTCCCGTTTTTCCATGTTAGCGCTTTGTTCCAGCTTCAGCTGTTGTTAAACCGCTATATAAACCAATATACAGTATATGTATTGCATTGTATTTTGGACAGCCCTTATTTCAAGCTCATATAAGTCCAGACCCATATAATTTAAGAATTAACTTTTTTTCTGATGAAAGAAGAGAATCTAAGGCAGTGGTCACCAAACTATGGCCCGCGGGCCGTATCCAGCCCATCAGCACATTTGGCCCGGCCCCCTGAACAATACCAGAGATGCTATCAGATTTTTTTCCTATTTGGCCTCCAGAAAAATAAAAAATCCTTTTACAAGTCAAAGGTCGTTTTTCGATCATTATCTGTTCCTATTTTAATCAATATAATCAATGTATGTTGTTTATCATCGTGATTGAACAATACAAACACGCCTGCTCACAATAGAACGCTAAAGGAGTCGGTCACAATGCGATGCGACACAAGAAAATGATGAATGATCCAAGATGGCACCGCGGATGGCAGCCTCGGTCACACGCTCCCTAGTATTGTTCCTGGTTTTGTCATTTTCATTAGTTTTTTGCGATCCTACGCGACTCAGTTACACGAGGGAAGAGTTACTGAGCATTGGGGAATCCACTCTTGGACTATTTTCACCGACACACCAAAATCTACAGGGTTTTTCGGGGCTGCTCGCGAGCGGCGTAGCAGCTCTGTACGGAGCTTTGAGACGCCGGCGAAGGAGGGGGAAGCGAGCCGGCGTGCTCGTCAAGCTACGGCAGCGTGGATTTCGAACGCCGCTCCCATCGATCCACCTCGCTAATCTACGCTCACTACCAAACAAGATGGACGAACTTCTGCTTCTCACAAAGACGAATAAAACGTTTGCCCGCTCTGCTGCGCTGTGCTTCACTGAGACTTGGCTCAGTGACCGCCACCCGGATTCCGCACTACACCTACCCGGATTCCGTCTCCTTCGGGCCGATCGTGACACGGAGCAATCGGGGAAATCCAAAGGCGGTGGACTATGCTTCTACATCAACGAAGAATGGTTACACATCATCACAGTTTCCTATATCTTGTGTTTTCTGGGTTAGTTTCAATAATATTTGGGGGTAATTCCACATGCTGTAGGTTCCTGTTCTTCGACATTAATAAAAACAAATCTATTCTCTAATGCCTGATTAATGCTAACCTTGTTGTGACATTTTAGTTTGTTTTGGATTGTAGTCCCCAAAACACACACACACACACACACACACACACACACACACACACACACACACACCACACACGCACGCACGCACACGCACGCACACCACACACACACACACACACACACACACACAGACACACGCACACACACACACACACACACACACACACACACACACGAGCTGTAAAAGTGAAAAATTTGTTGGACCCTACCGCTGCCAACTCCAAATCCTTTCTCTTTGATGTCACCACACACCCGTTGCTGCACACTCACATCCTCTTAACTAAGCGCGGTGTGTGCGCGTGTGCGAGCAACCTAAAGATAAACGTCAATCGTCCCAGCAGTGTCTCCAACTTTTGACACACACAGATAATTCCAGGCATTCTGTACGACTCTAACCCACAACATGCAGCCCATCAGCAACATTTAAAGCAACGTCTCAGGATAAGGGCACACTGTCACATCCTGAACGAATTCAAAATGGAGATACGTAATATGCAATGCTATACATTTGTAAGAAATGCAGTCTACGGTATATCAAGAGCTACAAAAAAGTATACTTTACTCATTTGCAGGTAATTATGCATCACAATTTTATACATACTGCATACATGTTCGGATTATAGGTATAGTGTTTCAAGCACTTTGAATTTTCGCATTTCCCTACAATCTCTAAACTCATTCACCGCAATTCACTAATTTATTCGGGAATCGAAAATATGACGTAGAGCACCATTCCCGAATTTGTTCGGGTTTTGTTTTTTCACGCTTGGGTGCCGATAAAACGCTGGCCATCACCTTGGGCAATGTCAAGCATTTCCCGTTTTTCCATGTTAGCGCTTTGTTCCAGCTTCAGCTGTTGTTAAACCGCTATATAAACCAATATACAGTATATGTATTGCATTGTATTTTGGACAGCCCTTATTTCAAGCTCATATAAGTCCAGACCCATATAATTTAAGAATTAACTTTTTTTCTGATGAAAGAAGAGAATCTAAGGCAGTGGTCACCAAACTATGGCCCGCGGGCCGTATCCAGCCCATCAGCACATTTGGCCCGGCCCCCTGAACAATACCAGAGATGCTATCAGATTTTTTTCCTATTTGGCCTCCAGAAAAATAAAAAATCCTTTTACAAGTCAAAGGTCGTTTTTCGATCATTATCTGTTCCTATTTTAATCAATATAATCAATGTATGTTGTTTATCATCGTGATTGAACAATACAAACACGCCTGCTCACAATAGAACGCTAAAGGAGTCGGTCACAATGCGATGCGACACAAGAAAATGATGAATGATCCAAGATGGCACCGCGGATGGCAGCCTCGGTCACACGCTCCCTAGTATTGTTCCTGGTTTTGTCATTTTCATTAGTTTTTTGCGATCCTACGCGACTCAGTTACACGAGGGAAGAGTTACTGAGCATTGGGGAATCCACTCTTGGACTATTTTCACCGACACACCAAAATCTACAGGGTTTTTCGGGGCTGCTCGCGAGCGGCGTAGCAGCTCTGTACGGAGCTTTGAGACGCCGGCGAAGGAGGGGGAAGCGAGCCGGCGTGCTCGTCAAGCTACGGCAGCGTGGATTTCGAACGCCGCTCCCATCGATCCACCTCGCTAATCTACGCTCACTACCAAACAAGATGGACGAACTTCTGCTTCTCACAAAGACGAATAAAACGTTTGCCCGCTCTGCTGCGCTGTGCTTCACTGAGACTTGGCTCAGTGACCGCCACCCGGATTCCGCACTACACCTACCCGGATTCCGTCTCCTTCGGGCCGATCGTGACACGGAGCAATCGGGGAAATCCAAAGGCGGTGGACTATGCTTCTACATCAACGAAGAATGGTGCACCGATGTCACGATGCTCGACGCACACTGCAGCCCTGGTTTGGAATCGCTATCTCTCAACTGCAAGCCATTCTACTCGCCACGTGAGTTCGCTTCCTTTATTCTCGTTGCCGTGTACATCGCACCACAAGCTAATGCTAACGCATGTATACAAACGGTAGCGGACCATGTAAACCATCTCGAGCTAAAACATCCAGAATCACCCCTGATCATTTTGGGCGATTTTAATCAAACACGCTTAAACCGTGAACTCCCCAAATATAAGCAGCATATTGACTGTTTCACCAGAGGAGAAAACATTCTAGATCATTGTTACACAGCACTCAAAGGCGCATACCGGTCTGTTGCGCATGCAGCATTGGGTCTTTCTGACCACTATTTAATCCACTTAATTCCCACATACAAACAGAAACTCAAATGTGTAAAACCGGTAGTCAAGACAGTTAAAACATGGACAGATGAAGCAAAGTTATCGCTAGGCATTCTGTACGACTCTAACCCACAACATGCAGCACATCAGCAACATTTAAAGCAACGTCTCAGGATAAAGGCACACTGTCACATCCTGAACGAATTCAAAATGGAGATACATAATATGCAATGCTATACATTTGTAAGAAATGCAGTCTACGGTATATCAAGAGCTACAAAAAATTATACTTTACTCATTTGCAGGTAATTATGCATCACAATTTTATACATACTGCATACATGTTCGGATTATAGGTATAGTGTTTCAAGCACTTTGAATTTTCGCATTTCCCTACAATCTCTAAACTCATTCACCGCAATTCACTAATTTATTCGGGAATCGAAAATATGACGTAGAACACCATTCCCGAATTTGTTCGGGTTTTGTTTTTTCACGCTTGGGTGCCGATAAAACGCTGGCCATCACCTTGGGCAATGTTCCCCAAGGGGGAAGCATTTCCCGTTTTTCCATGTTAGCGCTTTGTTCCAGCTTCAGCTGTTGTTAAACCGCTATATAAACCAATATACAGTATATGTATTGCATTGTATTTTGGACAGCCCTTATTTCAAGCTCATATAAGTCCAGACCCATATAATTTAAGAATTAACTTTTTTTCTGATGAAAGAAGAGAATCTAAGGCAGTGGTCACCAAACTATGGCCCGCGGGCCGTATCCAGCCCATCAGCACATTTGGCCCGGCCCCCTGAACAATACCAGAGATGCTATCAGATTTTTTTCCTATTTGGCCTCCAGAAAAATAAAAAATCCTTTTACAAGTCAAAGGTCGTTTTTCGATCATTATCTGTTCCTATTTTAATCAATATAATCAATGTATGTTGTTTATCATCGTGATTGAACAATACAAACACGCCTGCTCACAATAGAACGCTAAAGGAGTCGGTCACAATGCGATGCGACACAAGAAAATGATGAATGATCCAAGATGGCACCGCGGATGGCAGCCTCGGTCACACGCTCCCTAGTATTGTTCCTGGTTTTGTCATTTTCATTAGTTTTTTGCGATCCTACGCGACTCAGTTACACGAGGGAAGAGTTACTGAGCATTGGGGAATCCACTCTTG
The DNA here is from genome assembly GCF_051943395.1 of Hippocampus bargibanti. NCBI lineage: Eukaryota > Metazoa > Chordata > Actinopteri > Syngnathiformes > Syngnathidae > Hippocampus > Hippocampus bargibanti. The sequence continues at coordinate 17,572,814 of NC_142739.1, read as the reverse complement.
GACTATTTTCACCGACACACCAAAATCTACAGGGTTTTTCGGGGCTGCTCGCGAGCGGCGTAGCAGCTCTGTACGGAGCTTTGAGACGCCGGCGAAGGAGGGGGAAGCGAGCCGGCGTGCTCGTCAAGCTACGGCAGCGTGGATTTCGAACGCCGCTCCCATCGATCCACCTCGCTAATCTACGCTCACTACCAAACAAGATGGACGAACTTCTGCTTCTCACAAAGACGAATAAAACGTTTGCCCGCTCTGCTGCGCTGTGCTTCACTGAGACTTGGCTCAGTGACCGCCACCCGGATTCCGCACTACACCTACCCGGATTCCGTCTCCTTCGGGCCGATCGTGACACGGAGCAATCGGGGAAATCCAAAGGCGGTGGACTATGCTTCTACATCAACGAAGAATGGTGCACCGATGTCACGATGCTCGACGCACACTGCAGCCCTGGTTTGGAATCGCTGTCTCTCAACTGCAAGCCATTCTACTCGCCACGTGAGTTCGCTTCCTTTATTCTCGTTGCCGTGTACATCGCGCCACAAGCTAATGCTAACGCATGTATACAAACAGTAGCGGACCATGTAAACCATCTCGAGCTAAAATATCCAGAATCACCCCTGATCATTTTGGGCGATTTTAATCAAACACGCTTAAACCGTGAACTCCCCAAATATAAGCAGCATATTGACTGTTTCACCAGAGGAGAAAACATTCTAGATCATTGTTACACAGCACTCAAAGGCGCATACCGGTCTGTTGCGCATGCAGCATTGGGTCTTTCTGACCACTATTTAATCCACTTAATTCCCACATACAAACAGAAACTCAAATGTGTAAAACCGGTAGTCAAGACAGTTAAAACATGGACAGATGAAGCAAAGTTATCGCTACAAGAATGCTTAGACTGCACTGATTGGAGCGTCTTTGAAACTTCAACGGGCACATTGGATGAATACACAGACACTGTAACATCATACATCAGTTTCTGTGAGGACATGTGTGTACCAACAAAGTTGGTACACACACGATCGAGCAGTTTACAAACTCGCCCGAAACAGGCTGACGAAGGAAATTAACATCGCAAAGAAAAGTTATGCGTAGAGGCTTAACAAACAGTTCTCCGCTAACGACTCTGCATCGGTGTGGAATGGCCTGAAAGCAATAACAAATTATCGTTTACCTTCCCCCCAAGCAGTGTACAACAATGGTATGGCTGATGAGTTAAATACATACTTTTGCCGATTTGAAAAGGACACCACCATTTCCCCGGTCTGCCCACCATTACCAGAAACTACCGTATCTCCGCCCTCTGCCCTACAGATCCACGAACCAAATCCAGCAGACATTTAAACAGCTTCTTCCCCCAAGCCATTAACTTTTTGAACTCTTCAACAGTAGCCAAAATGGAACTGTATAGTGCCACTTAGCAGTTTTTTTGACGACGATACTAGTGCAGCGTGTTCTACCGGAAACAAATTCCTTGTGTGTTCTACATACTTGGCAATAAAGATGATTCTGATTCTGATTCTGATTCTGATGAGGAAGTGGAGGGGGGTCCGGTGGTATATTCATGTGCGCTCAGTTTGGCGCTCTATTTGGTCCCAGACCCGTTTTCTCTTGTGAACCTTCCTGTCAAAGAGAGAACGGAATAATGGCGAAAAGGTTAGGTCAGAGAAATATTGATTCAAAATGTACTGTATTTAACCTGCAGTGGACAAACAATTATTTTTATGTTCAATGTAAAGAAAAGGCTGTTTCTCTCATCTGTCAAGAGGGGGTGGCGGTATTCAAATAATACAATCTTCGCCGACACTTTGAAACCCGTCACAAAGACAAGTACGATAGCTTGCAAGGCCAAATACGAGCAGACAAACTCTCAAAGCGAAAAAGTGGACTACTATCTCAGCAGAATACGTACATTTGTATGCCAAGCTCAGCTGAAGAAGGCATCCGTTCGGGCCAGCTGTCGGGTTGCTAAGCTGATAGCAAGCAGCGGTAAACCTTCCACGGACGGAGAGTTTGTTAAGAAATGTATGGATGCTGTCGCGGAGGAGTTGTGTCCCGAGAAGAAAGATGCATATAATGCCGTAGGTCTGTCGGCGAGTCCAATCAGCATACGCAGTGAAGAAATCGGGATGAATGTATATGCCCAGCTGCAGAAGAAGACAAAATAATTTGACTTTTTTCATTAGCACTGGATGGGAGCACGGACGTGCAACACACAGCGCAACTGCTCATTTTTATTCGTGATGTTATTCGAGGAGTTAGCGCAAACTTTGAGATGTGCGAGGAGCTCGCAGCCCTCCAAAGTCTAAAAAGGACTACAACAGGAGAGGATATTTTTGATCAAGTGTACCAAACCATGGAGAAGTTGGACCCGAGTTACAGAACTGTGATGGTATGAAAGACGCAAGCCCAACAGTCTCATTGACTTCTATGCTGCCCTCCCAAACGACACATATCCAAACATCAAAAATACGCAATGAAAATGTCCACAGTTTTTGGCAGCATGTATATCTGCGAGAAAAGCTTTTCTCGCATGAAACTGCTGAAATCTCCGATGAGATCAAGGTTGACAGAAGAACATTTGCATCAGTGCTTGAGACTGGCTGTAACTAGAATGCAACCTGCTATTCAACTTCTCACCAGCCAGATGCAGACCCACAGTTCACACTGATGAACATACAAAGGTCAGCTCACCTTTCTGACCTGAATGAGTCATTCTGAGCATAAACAAATATAATCATAATAAAATCTACTGGGATGAAATCCATCTTGACAGCCATACTGGTAAGGAAATGTATTGTGCTGTGTAGGTGCTATATCACTTCGTTCACTTTCTCAACCTGCTTCCTTTGTGGTTTTCACAGGGAAGTTGATGAGAGAGAGCTGCAAACAGCGGTGTCTATAAGCATACTGGAACCTACAAACGGATTATAAGGAAGGAACACAAGAACTTTAAAGGACAACCGACGTCCCCGGACAAGTTGTGTCCATAATTTGTAAAATGGCTTCAAATGACTTCTACTGAGCGTATTTTACAAAGATTCCACCGCATATAGCTATATTTTACGTTTTAAGACTCGCGCTGAATATTCAAGAAGTCTTGTTTTTGAGTTGGTGACGACTCCGTACGTGATGTCACTGAAGGAACGCCCCTCACCGAAAAAAAGACACATTGTAGCAGTCCTTCCATCGCGTCAATGTATTTTGCTGTACTTGTTTGGTCTGAAAACCTCGTGTTGCACCAAAAAGCCTCCAAAAGAGGGTGACCAAGCTCCATGGAAGGAATTTATCAGCCTGTGAAAACGGGCTGATTAATTCCTCACAGAAGCTCGGACGCCATTTTATGCCTATTTTTGGGTGATACATTTCCCCCCAATGTTGCCTCAAAATGGCACGGAAAAAAATATTTAATCGATTGCAAACATGTATGCTTTCCTCTTCAGAACTAGTTGAATCATATTCATAACTGAATGTGTAACAAGAAAGCATATTCTCCGAATCTGAAGCCATTCTTTTGATTCTCCAGCAATGCAAGACGTCTTGGCATGACGTCACGAACTGGGGGCGGGACTTTCTGAAAATGCCCAATTCGCAGCTCAATTTTTTTGCAGATTTTGGACACTTTAAGTCATTTTTATTGGTGTTAAGCGTGTCCAGGCAGGAAGTCGCTTGGTCAAATTGTTTTTTTTTTTTGTGTGTGTTTGCACCACATAGCTTCCACAGAAGCGTCGACTGTGGGTTGTGCAGGATGATGATAGTGCCACTTCGCTGTACTACTGCGTTCAAATCTTTGGTGGGGAACAACATTGTCAATGCACATTTTATTAGATGGAGATACAAAGGGAGGAGAGCATTTGAATAAAAATATCATACTGCATGTTTTGGGTATTTCAGATGCTATAAAACGTTTTTCTGATGTCAGTTAAGAAAAAAAGTGATGTCGGTTGTCCTTTAAGAGACTGCTGAGAGACTGAATGTGTCACAGAGATTCTGCTCTGACAACTGAGCTGAACCTTTATATGTTAAGATTGTGCATGACACAACAGAAAGTTAATGTTCCATGGCTTTTTTTCTATGAAGAACACAGAGAGTTATTTAGTTATTATTCATTTCATAAATAGTGTTATTTATTTTCTGTTTTTCATAAAGATCCCAGAGAGAGTTATTTAGTTATTATTTATTTCATAAATAGTTTTCTTTATTTCCTGATTTTTTTTCTGTGAAGAACTCACAGAGGGTTATTTAGTTATTATTTATTTCATTAATAGTGTTATTTGTTTCCTGACTTTTTTTCTGTAAAGAACCTGGAAAGGGTTATTTGGTTATGTGTGGCTTCCTGGAAAAACATTTTTTTAAGCTCCCCTATGATCATCACACATTTTCTGTTACAAACTGACACCGGCCCCCCATCACAAAAGGGAAAAGTTATGCGGCCCTCACAGGAAAAAGCTTGGGGACCCCCGATCTAAGGTTTCTAACGCTGTATTGAATGTTGATGTAGTCCTAAAAGTCAATATTCTGTGGATTCTGGAATTCAAGTGACAATGAAAAAAAGCCAGGCACTGGAGTGTGAATGAGTCAACAGCGCCACATTGCAATACAAATACAGTCAATTTCAATAAAAAATGTCCAATTTGAAATTACAGGAATATTTAGAAAGACGGTCTATTTCCCCCACCTCCAGCACACAATTTGATCGCTCCTCTCTCAGAAAGATTTTGTCTTCTATGGAAGAACGTGTCTTTTCAAATTCAGTCCAGCAAGTATGTAGAATTTTAAATTGTGAACATTGCCATGACATTTATGATATGTGCATTTTAATATTGGTTTTCAGATATTTGTGATGAAAATGTGGCAGTCTGACATTCTATTTATTTAATATTGCAGAATGCAGACAAACGACAACAGATGTAAAGTAAGCCTTCCTGCCTAGTCAGGTGTTTGTTTGTGATGATCTACTCTCTTTTCTGTCAATCTATCCCTTTACCTCGATTCCAGATACAAGTCGCAGCAATGAAAAGACATGACAGAGGTGGTGGCTTTTTTTAAACCTAAAAAAGCAAAGACAGCAAAGTCAGAAGAGCAGAGTGAGGCAAAGGCAAGAGAGAATGGAGGGAAGGACTGACGAAAAGACTGAGCAATGAAAAAAAACTGTGCAATGACTGTGAAGAAAGAGGTGAAAAAGAAAAGCAATGAAGGGATGGATAAGGAAGGATTGGAGACAAGAACAGTAGCAATCCGTCTCGGGAGAACTGGCCTGCTATAGCTCTGGTTGGAGCTCATGTCACAGTATTTTCGCTGACCTCATGTTAAAGTATTTCGGTTATTGTTTACACAGCACTGATTTCGATACAAACAAATCAAATATCGGGAGAAGGATGCTGAGCCTTGAACTGCCAGGCAGGAGACCGAGAGGAAGACCGAAGAGTAGGTTTATGGATGTAGTCAAAGAGGACATGAAGGTAGCTGGTGTGAGAGAAGAGGATGCACAAAACCGGGTTAGATGGACCGAAAGGAAAAGAAGAAGATTTCGATATAACAAAATGGCTTTCATGTTTTTAGATATGTTTGTGCCCCTGTGATGTTAGGTTATGTCACCTTCAGCGGTGTTTTCCAAACATTCACGTGAAAACTGGTTAATAAGAAATCAAGATCCCTACGTTGTTTTACTTCCTTAATTTTGTGCAATGATATACTCTATGTTGTCAGCAATATCATCTGTGATTTTGGTTTACGCCACTTCAGATTTGCTGACCCATGGAAGCTACAATATTGCTCCTACAATTGACATAATGGCAGAGCAAAAGTGGCTGCCTTTACAGCAGCTACTATATTTTGTTTTTCTCCTTATTCTTTTTCCTTTCCTCTTCCTTTCATAACTTTGCTGCTGTGAATTGGGAATTTCTCCAATGTGAGACAAATAAAGGTTATCTCAATACGATACATGTAGATTTATATAGCGCTTTAACGGCAGCTGAAGCTGTAACAAATCGCTCATCTTATTTCATTTTTAAGTTAGATTGGTTTGTTTAAAGTTAGTTTGGTTTGTTTTAAGTTTTTTTTAAAGTTAGTTTGGTTTGTTTTTCAATTTTAAAGTTAGATTGGTTTATTGAAAGTTAGATTGGTTTTGCTCAAGGTGTCCCCCGCCTATAGGCCGAATACCGACCCTAGTGAAGATAAAGTGGTTTGAAAAATGAATGAATGAACTTTTCATTTACTGTATGTAAAATTGTAGCTGTTTATCCTGTGATTAGTGCTTGGTGTGAGTCCCGCTTATTTATAATAAAAACATCAAATTGTTTAAGTATGTTTAAGAAAAAAAATGACTGGATGGTTGCACTTAACTTGCTAACCTTTTACTGTAGCTTGCTCTCACTCATTCTATTATTCTGCAACCGAGGAGGCGCAAGAAGAATCTCTGTAATCACCAGCGCCCCCTGTCATGAGGCAGGAGAACTGTGTACCTCACCTATGCACACAGTTTTGATAAAAAATAAAATAAAATAAACACTGTAGTACAGTGTTTGTAACGTAAAGTGACTCTACCTTATATACATCAGCTAAAGTGAAGAAATTTAGTTCATATATTAAAAGTGTTTGAACACTTTAATAGCGATATGCAGAGGGACAGCAATGCGGTCTCACTGCAGAGCAAGCCAGCACAGTTCACATAGTCATTGCGCAATCCATGGTGAGGCTCAGCCGGCTACTGCCTCACGGCTCGTCCCTACTCTGTAGTATTTGAACGGTAAATGTGAAAATTCAGCAATTTTGAAAAAAAATCCAAAAATGGTGAAGTTAAATGGAAAAGAACTTTAAAGTAAAAACCCCTAAATAAATCTAACTGTTTAATTTATTTTTTCATTTGATATTTCCATGATGACAGGTGAGGCACTGCCTCACCTGCCTCCCCTGACTGCACATCACTGTATATTTACCTTTGTAATAGTCGTTGATGGCTTGATGGAATCGAATGGCAGGAGGTGGGAAGGAGGGAGTAACTGTTCGGAAGGAGAGTCACATTCCATAAGGACTGTATGAAGGAGGGTTAGCTTTCATAGGCTTATGCCCAAGGACGGACTTCTCTTCCTGTCTAATGAAAGTCCAGCTAGGCATCATTTTCCAAAAAAAGGCTGGTTTCATCAACATTAAACACTTGATGAGGAACGTAGCCTTCTTCTTCCACCATCATGAGGAATGATTCCTTGTAAGCTTCCGCAGTGTTATTGTCAGAACTGGCTGCCTCACTATGACGAATGAATCACAGTACGACGCTTAAAGTTCTTGAACCATCCGTGGCTAGCCTTGAAATAGTCAATGGATGACGAACTTCCAGGTTGCCGCTTAACAATATACGAGTGAAGTTGCTGTGCTTTCTCTGCGATAATAGCTTCACTCATGCTCTCCCCTGCTCGCTGCTTTTATTGAATCCAAATTAATCGAAGTTCTTCAACCTCTTCTATTGCCTGCGACTGTTGCTTAGACAACATGGAAAAACCCTGAGCAACACACGCACCCTTAATAGCTTCCCTGTTCCAAAGGATGATAGCAATGGTCGATTTAGCATACTGGTACTGGGATGCTAAAATACACAAACGCACACCTCGTTCGTGTTTCTCGATAATGTCCTTCCGCTGCTCGACCGTAATTTTGATGTTTCGTCTTCGGCTCAACACTAGACTGTGGTGGGGTCTTTTTCGGTCCCATAATAGCAAATGTATCCTTGATAACAAACCACGTATGCACTCAGATGAAGGGGGTGTGGAAAAGTTGTCCAGCAGCCACCATGACGCTATTCAGCCATGTAGTTTGGTGTTTTTCCGCCGAAAATAGACCGCCAGCAACCGTGGCGCTCCGTGTGTTTCCCGAAAACTAGTTTGTATGCCAAGATTATATTCTCGCGAAAGGCGAAAAGTTTGTTAGCTAAAGCGTTCATTAGCCGAGGTATCACTGTATATGTGATGTGTGTGGTTATGCTTGCAATGAAGAGTGCAGATGCTCATAGTAAAGAATAAAGAATGGTGAATGCACTGTGTGAAAGTTAACATTAGGTGGGAGAACATTATACATAACCTTTTGACAATTCTTGACAGTCAAAGGCCGCAATTTTCTTTATACTTTTTGAAAATGTAAAAAAACATGTTGATTGTCCTTTTTGTCGAATCACATGTTGGAAAGAGCATCTGGAGCAAATGATTCAGAAATAGTTAAATGTCACATTTTCTGCAGCTATTACAATTTCCATGTTCAATAGGTCAAAGCTAGAAGTAGAATGGAAGCAAAAATATCCATCTTATAAAAAGGACATCTACTGCACATACAGTATATTATTGCTGCTGAATGTGGTTGCTGGCCCCCTGGGTGCTTCTTGATTCCGTATTGTGATTGTCTATTACTCTCGACAATCACAAAATGTTGAAAAGGGTATGCCCTTTTGAACAGGGGAGCTGCACGGTCAAGGTTGTATCAAAATCAAACGAGGAATGCAATCTAGTATCCGTTCAGTAAGAAGCATCGCGGGGGCAAATTCAACCATGTGCTATTAAGCAAAGGCAGGTTCTGAAAAAATAGTAAATGTGCAAATTAATGTCGTCTGTTGTATCATTGTTTAGAACACTGCAACAGTGTGGTCATTTGGCGCTTTGTGGATTAATTTTCTCTTCAACTGCACAAACAGAAAGAGTTTAGATGTAAATGACAATGAATTGGCTGAATAAGATATGAAGAATTCTCCCTTGAGTATCGGGAACAACTCCTTATTTTCCAAGAGATTTCTTTTTGGCAGTATTTGCTCTCTCTGAAATCCAGCAAGGCACAGTCATGGAGACTTGCGCTTAATCCAGACACCCGGAGTAAACAGCATTTGCGATGGGATATGAGACGGAGCTGTTCACTCATTTGGAGTGTCTGTCTCATTTCATGCATGACGTCTGACAACTGCAGAGGTGTATTTCAGGCATACAGCAGAACCCACCGTAATCGGTTCGATCTAATTACCCCTAGCATCTGTCTGTCACAAGGATGATATGAGCCAAATGTTACAGCATCTGCAGAGTACAATATGTGAACTGGCCGATAATTTCTGCAGAATGTAAATGACGTCATCTTAACACCTCAAGAGCGCAATAACATGCTATAAAGGAGGGTGTGACACACGGGTTTATACATTCTCTGCAAGCATCTGCAACAGGACCTACAACGAATCCCCTGCTGTCTGTGAGACAGGCTAATATTTGGGAATTCACAGAAAAATCCGAAAGGTTGTTCAAGAAATACATTAATTAATTAAGAGGTAATTGTAGGCTTGTCGTGCATTGTAGTCGTTCATTGACATAAGGTATTGCTAGCTAATAAAAATGGATTCCCTCATCCCCTCTCTCTCTCTCTCTCACACGCTTGGTGATATTACAACTTAAAACTACATTCGGTGCATACAAACTTTTCAACACCCACTATTTTCATTTTCCATTTATTTTTATTTTCTTACTAAGATTTTGGGAGGAATTATCTCACCGTCCTCAATCCATCTTCTTCTTTTCCTTTCGGCTTTTCCCTTCAAAGGGCGGTCGCAGCGAATCAGTGTGCTACATCTCCAGAGGTTTGATTTGCATGTTTGTTTTGGCCAAGCTTTTACGTCGGATGAGCTTCCTGACCATCCTAAACCCATGAATTCATGAAAACACAATAAATATGTTTCAGGGTTGTAAAAATTCATTGATTAAAGAAATATGTTTATAATTGCTGAAATAAAGCATTAGTAATCCCAAAACATTCAACGAATATTGGAGAAAAGACAAAAATTTGGAGAAAGAAAAAACTCGATCTGTGAAAGGTGCCAAGTCACAAGGGTCCAATCCAGTCGACGAAATATGTTTGCTACGTAAAAAATGCTTTATCGGACCAATTTATGATTTTTTAAATTATTAATAGAAGGGGAGGGCACACACAGGTATTGCTCATACCAACACACAGCCAAGAAAACAATGACAGGCACACACACACACACACACACACACACGCACACACACACACACACACACACACACACACACACACACACACACACACACACACACACACACACACACGCAGGCACACACCCACTCATGCACACACCCACACACTCTCACAATGTTGGGATTGGTGGAATAGAAGGAATGCGGGACACATGTCATTGATTTCTATGAAACTGAAAGTTTTACAAAACTGTTTTGACTTTTTATTTTTTATGTATTTGGCTGCATGTCAGGTATGCAGCACTTGACTGTGACCAAGTACTCTTAAATTCGTTCATATTTCTATTTGGCTGGAGCAGATGACTCGGATTGATTAGGCCGGCAAGAAGTACTGATGGCAGTTCACCGGAGAGTAAACACAAATAACCTCGCAATGGTGACATATTTCCTGTAGAATAGAGAGAGAGGGAGAGAGACAGCGAGAGAGTGACAGAAAGAAAAATAAGAGAGAGAGAGCGACAGACAGAGAGAGAGAGAGAGAGTGAGAGAGAGAGAGAGAGAGAGAGAGAGAGAGAGAGAGAGAGAGAGAGAGAGAGAGAGAGAGAGAGAGAGAGAGAGAGAGAGAGAGAGATGAAATGGTCAATCAGGAAGCAAATTTTGCAACATATGTTGATTGCTCCATTGTCTCACAGCACTTCCAATGAGAGCTAGATCAACCTTATTATGAACCTTTTTTTGTCCTTGAGCTGTGTCAAATTGGCACATTCTCCACATCATCAAATTCTCTTGTCAGTTCTGCCAAAATTGGCTAATCCTTTTTTTGCTGGCTGTCGATCATGATCACTACCTCTGTCATCCTCCCTTAACTCCCTTAAGATTGGCCTGCTCTCCTGTCGACCTTTTTGACAATGAATATTCCTAAAGTCATGATGCCGTTATTTTGCCAATTATTATCTTTAGTTTGTTTGAATTACTCCCAATGTATTATATACAGCCAGCATCATAAGAATAAGGCAGTAAAAACTCAACAGTGATCCACTTTTCAACTTCATCTTTTTAATGATCACCTGAGTGAAATAGTGATAAATGAAAAATAGGAGTTGAGCAGGAAAGCTTGAGATGGTCTCAAATACAGCACAAGCCTATATTCTACTAATAACAGTTAATAAAGTGTGCATGTGTGATGGACATTTGGTTTACTTCCTGTCAGTGAGAAGCCCTCTTTCCAGAAACACACGAAATCAGATTTATCCCACTAAATTGGATTGTACCAGTTGCAACCTCAGGTTGATGGAAACAACAATAAGATGGTGCATGGGGGTTGCCATTGTCAAGTGATGTCGTAAAGAAGCAACTTGATGATTTTGGAGTGGATATTTTTTGCTCAGACTTTGCAACTTGGATCTCCCAGTTTGAGTGGCATTCCAATGATTGCACCTCTCAGGAAAAAAAGCCCACAATCCCACTTTCATGGAATGCAGCATAAAAACAAGCCAAGTGATGAAGTAATTACATACAAGGGAACTGGTTGATGAGTAGAAAACACACACACACACACACACACACACACACACACACACACACACACACACACACACACACACACACACACACACACACACACACACGCACGCACGCACGCACCCGCGCACACGCACGCACACATACACGCACGCACACGCACACATCAGATTGTGAAATCAGTGTGATGGCAAAGTGTTTTCTGAAGAAATAGTATTTGTGTTCGTCTATGTGGATGACATGTACAATTATATTAAGTAACTTATAGTTATTGGCGTAGCATATTTAGAGCAGCAATAATGGAGCAGTCAACAAACTGAACGGCGACAGGCAATATAGTCCATCTCTGAAACGAGCTTGACCAAGATATAAATATGAAAAACAATATATTTACATTGAAATATATGTTTCTTTACAATGATGAATACTTTACATTAGTGTAAAATGTACATCATATTTTGGTGGAATATTAAACACTTGTGCATGCAGTAGTTACACACAAATACATATATATTAGAGTAGCCCCCCACACCCCCACACATGCAGCATTTTTTCTGTCAATTTAAAAACAGTTGCAAAGGACTGTTTTGCACATTCTGGTTTGTGTTCTCTTTTTATGTTTTTGGTTCAGTATCAGATGTGCTCTCATTTTGGTTACAGTCAGAGATCATGTCAGTTTTTGGAGAACTAAGCACGAGGTGAGCCTCGCAAAGTGGTCTTTGACCTTAAAGTGCCTCCTGGGGTAGGGGGGGGGGATCTCCTGCGATTCAATTTATGGATGGCAAAACCGTTTGAGGTTAAGAGAGGATACACATATTTTGCCCCAGCGTTCCGCTGATGTGATCTGCCTCACTCATCCCTTGGCATGAATCATCAGCTCTCCCAGCCCCTGGCTCAAGAAAGTTAGTGAGATAAATTATCAAAAAGAAAATGTATTCACCGCGGTTAGTAAAGCTACTTTATTGTTGTTTTTAGTCAAGATAGGACGGATGCTTAGCAAGGGAATTTTCAATTTTTCCAGCTGTAAGGCGAGTGTTATATGGTTAAACAAAGAAATATTTTTTTTGCTATGTGGATTAAACAGATTAAATCCAGCTGTTCTGGATTCACAACCTGAGAGTATCCTATTTGAGAAGAGATCAACTCAAAGTTGAGCATCACAAACAGAAAATTTGTTGAACACTCTGTGTGTGGATTAAATCCAGTGAGCAATCAGAATTTTTTTCTTCCTAACCAACCACTCGCAAGAGGCCTGTCTCATTCCACCACAAAAAAACACCTACAACCATAATGAATACTGTTGCTTTTTCTCCTTTGTAAAGTACAGTGGTGTAGCATGTAACCGTCACATCTTAACTGTATTAAATTGCATTTAGTGGTGCCAAGATCCATATTGCATGTTGCTGGGCGAGGATCTGCGCAAGTAAAAAAAAAAAAAACACACACAAATAACTGTGTTACATATATCCCCGTGTGATTTTATCATTGGAACAAATCCCACCTCTTAAAAACAATATACAGTGGTACCTCGGTTCTCGAACGCCTCACAGTTCGAACAAATCAGAGTTTGAACAAAATATTCGAGATATTCTTGCTTCGTAGAACACCAATCGGTGTTCGAACGCCAATACGGCGCGTGAGTGCGTACCCGAGGGTGGGGTGCTGAGCGGCGTACGGGTGTATCGCTCTCTCCGTCACCAACTGTTGTTGCTTGCGGACTTGCTGCGTTTTGCTCTAGGGTATATATCACCTATATATAGGGGCTAAAACGAAGAGTTTTCGCCCCTAATCATGCCTCCAAAGAAAGTAAGTGCTGCTAAAAGTGACAAAAGAAAAGTAGTGAGTACAACTATTGCATTTAAGAAAGAAATAATCGCAAAATATGAAGGGGGTGTGCGAGTGTCTGATCTGGTAGGGAATACAGCATGGTGAAATCTACAATCAGTACGATATTAAAGAATAAGGAGGCTGTGAAATCTAGTGATATGGCTGTGGGAGTGAGAGCAAGTGTCATTGGATAGATATTTTAAGAGAAAAGAACATCCTGTAGCCGAGTCATCCGTAGCTGTCACGTTCCGAGCGAGAGTGACGGCAGCTGACTCGTCGGAACGTAGTGGAATGTTTGGGATCCCAAAGCAGACACGTACTAACCAAGCAGGATGTTTATTCACAAATAAAAGAAAACACAGCGAGTAAGAAGGCAGGGGGTGATCCGACCCGCTTACTACGCCAAAAAGCAAATGGCACACGAGGGTGCAAAATTACGCAATCCCGGAAGATGACATACATTTATGGGACGCAGGGAAAATACCTCGGACCGGATACACTCGCGCATCGAAGGAAGAGTCCAGGTACGGTGGCGAGTTGAGTCAATCATCCGGCATCGGTGAGGTGATCGCGAACCGTATAAATGCCCCGTGTCCGTGATTAGAGAATTGACAGCAGGTGGAGGGCGGCCAGGAGAGGCAGCCCCGCCCCCCCCGCTGTCAACTTGCAAGTGACAGGAGCAAAGAGATGGTTTCGGTGTTCGAAAAAATCGCTTTTCGAACAGGGTCCTGGAACGAATTATGGTCGAGAACCGAGGTATCACTGAAACAGGAAAATTCCAACCTCAATTGAAATGCTTTGTGACATTATTTTAGGTGTGTTCTTTTAGGTGTAACTTCATATTGTCAGCAGCACGGGTTCACTTTCCATTGTGTTAATGTAAGTGCAAATGGTAGTTTGTGCCCTGCAACTGACTAGAAACAAACCCTTTGCCCCAAGTCTGCTCAGTTAGATTCCTGCTCACTTGTGATCCCGAACAAGCTATAAGCAGTGTAGAAAATTGATGGTGGCTGAGTTATTTTATTCGACACTCTATGTACACCCACTCATACCCGTGGATTTGTGGCACAGAGGAAAAGGCTTTTCTGATGTGTAAGCTTATGTGTCACTTTAATACTTCTGCTTGTCTTGAGCTTGTCCACACTTTCTATCTGAAGTGAACCTAACCACACTCGAGACCACTTGCAGGCAGAAGAAAATTGCTTGCCGAGGTGGGTCTTGGTCCACAAGACCATGAACGTGATGGGTTAAAGCAGGGGTCCCCAAACTTTTTCCTGTGAGGGCCACATAACTTTTCCCTTCTGTGATGGGGGGCCGGTGTCAGTTTGTAACAGAAAAAGTGTGACGATCGTAGGGGAGCTTAAACATTTGTTTTCCAGAAAGCCACACATAACCAAATAACCCTTTCCAGGTTCTTTACAGAAAAAAAGTCAGGAAACAAATAACATTATTAATGAAATAAATAACTAAATAACTCTCTGGGTTCTTCATAGAAAAACAGGAAATAAATAACACTATTTATGAAATAAATAATAACTAAATAACTCTCTCTGTGTTCTTCATAGAAAAAAACCATGGGACATTAACTTTCTGTTGTGCCATGCACAATCTTAACAGATAAAAGTTCAGCTCAGTTGTAAGAGCAGAATCTCTCTGACACATATGAGCAGTCTGTAGCATATGTCACACTGCTACAGAATGTTGCGACAGGTCGAAAAGCAGCGGTGACGTCACGACCGCAGGTAGATTAAGATGGTGGCACAATAAACACGTTGACAAAGCAACTCTCCTCCTCTCATTCCTCCGGACACAACATTGGCGACGAAGATGGACTTCTACACAGCTCCCCTCCCCTCGTTTCTCGCGCTCCCCGGTGAGCCACCAGTCCCGTGGTCCCGCTGGTATGACTCGTTTACGACGTATCTGACGGCGACCGGACTAAACGAGGCAAGCGAAGCACGCCGAACGGCTATGCTAATACACAGTTTAGGTAGTGAGGGGCAGCGCATTTTTCGCTCTCTTGGACCTGCGAAGACATACGGGGATTGTGTCACTTTATTGGCCCGACATTTCGCCCCACCTCAGGGCGTGATTGTCCGGCGGATTGCCTTCCGTCAACGACGGCAACGAACAGACGAGTCGGTACACCACTACATTGCCGACTTGCGGTGTTTAGCGGGCCTCTGTAAATTCGGCCGCTTGGAGGAGGAAATGATTAGGGATCAACTCGCCGAGCACACGATTGATCCCAAACTATGGGAGAAACTGTTATTGTCCCCTGATGACCTCCCACTATCGAAGGCTGTGGAGATGGCGTTCCAATTGGAGAACGCAGCACAACTAACGGCTCGGCTTGTGAACCCACCCACACCTTCACACTCTCCCGCATTGGCACAGATTGTTGCTTCAACCTCGCCACTCCCAGAAGCCACCGCCACCTACGACTCCACCTCTACATACGACGGTGCAGAGATAAATGTGGCCAGACGTCAAGGGGCCGATGCACGCACGCCTTGTGCCAACTGTGGGTCAGCCTCGCACCCCACACGTGCGCCCACTTGCAGAGCCACCGGACAACGATGCCAACGCTGCGGGAAGATGAATCATTTCGCAAGGATGTGCCGCTCTGCTCCCACCTACACCTACGACCGTACCGAGATAAATGTCGTCAGACATCAACGGGCCAACACACGCAGACCTTGTGCCAACTGTGGGTCTGCCTGGCACCCCACACGCGCGCCAACTTGCAAAGCCATTGGACAGAGATGCCAGCACTGCGGAAGGAGGAACCACTTCGCCAGGATGTGCCGCTCTGCTCCCACGTCAACATACCCGCCACGCCGCTCACCAGACCAGCCGAGGCGAACCACCATCCACTGCGTGGGCTCACGAGCCAAGCCATTCAAGTGGTGCACAGTGGAACTGGATGGAGTGAGCTTACCACTCCTGCTCGACACCGCAGCCTCCAGGTCACTGTTGAACGTGTCCACAGTTCGACGGCTATTTCCTCATCTCCAGATCAAGGCCAACGCTGAGGACTTGTTTGGCTATGGCCAAACTAAGATTGGTATGGTGGGCACTGCCACCTTCACAGTGCGCTATGGCTCGAGGACTCTCCCCCCCTTCATCTTCCAAATATCCCGTCATGGCGCCAACCTCTTGGGCTTGGACTTGTTTTGTGCACTCGGCTTTTCCATCTCTGACAATGCGGGTGCCACAATTCACTCCCAGGCCAACGGGGGTGGAGAAAGCTCCAACCAAGCAGACGGCCTGCCCTACTCTTCCTCAGCCAGCAGAGGGCCCAACGAGAAGCGCCGGACGAAGCAACGCACACTTACTGTGTCGGACTGGGTCCGCATTCGCCGGCCGTGCTGCTCTCACAAATTGGACTCATTCTGGACAGCACCAGTCCAGATTACCGCCCAACTCGGACCGACCACCTTCTGTCTGACTGACGGGTCCCGTTGGCATGCCAGCCGCCTAAGGAGAGTGGCGGCACCGACCCCCTTGAACGACTTCTCAGGCAAAGACTACTAACGTCCTGTCACACATCAAAGAACACCGATGGGACGCCTCGAAGAGCGTCGTGAACCAGCCGTGCCCGTGGGGCCAGAGCCTCGGCCAGCTCGCGTTCGCCTTTGCCCTTTGGTAATTTGGACAATTATCACATATTTTGAATATTCAGACCCTAGCCAGTGCTTAGCCTATCGCGTGGCAGAATAACCCACACGGCTAAGCAGGGAAACCGGCAGTCTACCCGGTTTCCCTTGTTACAGAGTTGATGAGAAGGTTTCTTCAGCCGTCATCTGTACAAAAGTGAAGGTTTCGGACGTTTCGCCTCCTATCCAAGAGGCTTCGTCAGCGAACTAAAGTCTGACTGGTCGTATCGGCCCCATTTATATATCCCTAATGTCCAGCCCTGGTGACTGCCGATTGAGGCCCACTAGTATTATCCCTGCGATGTTGATAAAGTCTTTTTTTGAGAATTTGTTGAGTCTCCCCAATGTACTGCTCTTTACAATTTTCATTCTTACAATGTATGGAATAAACTACATTACTTTGTTTTTCATTTGGTAGCCTATCTTTTGGATGCACTAATTTTTGCCTTAACGTGTTTATCGGTTTAAGGCAAAAATTAGTCGGCAGTACATTTGCACCTAAAAGCTACTAACCACTCATTTGACGACAATGAGGTTAAAATCTTAGCGAAAGAACATAGATGGTTTGAAAGGGGGGTGAAAGAGGCGATTCTTATAAAACAACAAAATCCTTCATTAAACCGGTCTGGTGGTGTGAGGTTCAATTTGGATCGTTCATACAATAGCCTGCTCAGGCAAAACAGGTTAGGCAACTTTCGCAATGCTGATGAGGGTCGTTATGCTGATGAGGTGATACCGGGGGGAGTGGGTGTAATAGGCCAATCGTTAGTCAGGAATGTAGGAACAATCAGTGGGGCCACAGGGGGGGGTCCCGCGCCTCCCCCAACCTGAGAGTAGGGACCTATCATAGCTGTGTCCGGCGCCACCAGGTCTGGACATTAGGGATATATAAATGGGGCCGATACGACCAGTCAGACTTTAGTTCGCTGACGAAGCCTCTTGGATAGGAGGCGAAACGTCCGAAACCTTCACTTTTGTACAGATGACGGCTGAAGAAACCTTCTCATCGATGGACCACTCCTGTACGACTGAGAGCTTACACAGACCTTGTTACAGAGTGTTTTTGGTTCCTTCAGGGAGGGGGGGTAAATGTAGCATATGTCACACTGCTACAGAATGTTGCGACAGGCCGAAAAGCAGCGGTGACGTCACGACCGCAGGTAGATTAAGATGGTGGCACAATAAACACGTTGACAAAGCAACTCTCCTCCTCTCATTCCTCCGGACACAACACAGTCTCTTAAAGTTCTTGTGTTCCTTCCTTATAATCCTTTTGTAGGTTCCAGTATGCTTTTAGACACTGCTGTTTGCAGCTCTCTCTCATCAACTTCCCTGTGAAAACCACGAAGGAAGCAGGTTGAGAAAGTGAACTAAGTGATACAGCACCTACACAGCACATAACATTTCCCTACCAGTATGGCTGTAAAGATGGATTTTATCCCAGTAGATTTTATTATGATTATATTTGTTTATGCTCAGAATGACTCATTCAGGTCAGAAAGGTGAGCTGACCTATGTATGTTCATCAGTGTGAACTGTGGGTCTGCATCTGGCTGGTGAGAAGTTGAATAGCAGGTTGCATTCTAGTTACAGCCAGTCTCAAGCACTGATGCAAATGTTCTTCTGTCAACCTTGATCTCATCGGAGATTTCAGCAGTTTCATGCGAGAAAAGCTTTTCTCGCAGATATACATGCTGGCAAAAACTGTGGACATTTTCATTGCGTATTTTTGATGTTTGGATATATGTCGTTTGGGAGGGCGGCATAGAAGTCAATGAGACTGTTGGGCTTGCGTCTTTCAGACCATCACAGTTCTGTAACTCGGGTCCAACTTCTCCATGGTTTGGTACACTTGGTCAAAAATATCCTCTCCTGTTGTAGTCCTTTTTAGACTTTGGAGGGCTGCCAGCTCCTCGCATATCTCAAAGTTTGCGCTAACTCCTCGAATAACTCCACAAATAAAAATGAGCAGTTGCGCTGTGTCTTGCACGTCCGTGCTCCCATCCAGTGCTAATGAAAAAAGTCACATTCTTTCGTCTTATTCTGCAGCTGGGCATATACATTCATCCCGATTTCTTCACTGCGTCTGCTGATTGGACTCGCCGACAGACCTACGGCATTATATGCATCTTTCTTCTGGGGACACAACTCCTCCGCGACAGCATCCATACATTTCTTAACAAACTCTATGTCCGTGAAAGGCTTACCGCTGCTTGCTATCAGTTTAGCAACCCGAAAGCTGGCCCGAACGGATGACTTCTTCAGCTGAGCTTGGCGTACAAATGTATTCTTCTGAGATAGTAGTCCACTTTTCGCTTTGAGAGTTTGTCTGCTCGTATTTGGCCTTGCAAGCTATCGTACTTATCTTTGTGACGGGATTCATAGTGTCGGCGAAGATGGTATTCTTTGATTACCGCCACCGCCTCTTGACAGATGAGACAAACAGCCTTTTCTTTGCATTGAACATAAAAATAAACGTTTGTCCACTGCAGGTTAAATACCCTGCATTCTGAATCAATTTTTCTCTTACCTAACCTTTTCGCGATTATTCCGTTCACTCTTTGACAGGAAGGTTTACAAGAGAAAACGGGTCTGCGACCAAATAGGGCGGCGAATTGAGCGCACCGGACTCCCCTCCACTTCCTCATACGTCACTTTCTTGTGTCCCGTCGCATTGTGATCGACTCCTTTAGCGTTCTATTGTGGGCAGGTGTGTTTGTTCAATCACGATTATAAACAACATACATTGATTATATTGATTAAAATAGGAACAGATAATGATCGAAAACCAACCTTTGACTTGTAAAAGGATTTTTTTATTTTTCTGGAGGCCAAATGGGAAAAAAATCTGATAGCATCTCTGGTATTGTTCAGGGGGCCGGGCCAAATGTGCTGACGGGCCGGATACGGCCCGTGGGCCGTAGTTTGGTGACCACTGGATTAAAGGATGTTCACCAGAGTTCGGATGAGAGCTTCCACACTTGACCAAATGAACATTGCATTAGCTATGGAATTCATTTGAATCAGTGTGAACTCATCTTGGATAGCCTCCAGCTAATGATCATGGATAAGTAGTGTTGAATAGCCAGCCGGCCCTTATGTTGCTTTTACATGGACAACATTTTTATTTTAATTTCAACAGAGCTCACTTTAATAGCAACTGAGATATATCAGAAATAAGCATTTTCCCCTCATTTTACTCCCGCTCTTAAACATAGTTTCTCTGATCCAATGCAACACTGCCTGCTGGGAAAATCAACCCTAATCACCCTTCCCCACTGCAGCCAGCGAGACAACTCAATTGACGCTAAATTATGCTAATCTTATTCCTTAGATGATTACACCATGGAGTTAACATTGATCTTCTATGATCATGGAAAAACACAGACCCTCAGTCAAAAAGACTGATAGTATGGCTGTAAGGAAGGCAAGGGAGACGGAGGCTTCATTTCAAAGAAATGTGGAGGCATAATGACTACAATTACCTGAAATGTCTGCTTTATATTTTTATTAATTTCATCCATAAGGTTTAAAATTAAAAACATTTGACCTGCAAGGCATTTAAATCATAATTGTGGACTGTGGGCTCATGTTATTCAATGTATTCCACATTAAACAGTAAACATGTACAGTATACAAATAAATTTGACAAAGTAAAATGTCCTTTGGTTTGCCAAAAATTCATTTAAATTACATTAATTACTGATTTGCAATCATTATTGATGCTTCTTTCGTTTAATTGTTGAAATGTACTGGTGACTAGACTTCAATTCAAATAAAGTCAATTGTTGCATCAAAACGGAATCCAAATTAGGTGAAATAATTAACACGATGACAATATTGGATTATTTAAATCCCCTTTGAGTTGAGTTTTAGACCTAGCAAGTTGGGCCAAGATTTGATCCAGCACAGCCTATAAACCACTGATAATGATGTGTTAAAGCGACCCAAATGAGTTTACTCGTGATCAGTTGGCAGCGGTTAAAAAATGTAATACTTTTATTCCCAGAATTTTCGAAGACTAAGAAGCAACTTGGGTTCAAAAAGATAATTACACAAAGTATAACATTATATTGGCAAACAACCATCTCAGGAGCTACCTCACCCTTTGCCGAAAGTCATCTAATGTAGGGTCCTGCTCACCCACAGTCTTGATGAGATATATATATATATATATATATATATTTTTTATTTATTTATTTATTTTTTTTTTTTATGTCACGAGAGGCTGTGTCCTGGAGGGCAAATACATCCCCCTAAGATGGTTCCACCCAGAGAGAGTCTTGGCCCCATCTGGTGGAAGGCAGCAATTAAAACCACACACCTGCAGCTGATCAGGGCGGGATTGGCAGGCGAGGCTCTTAAGGCAGAGAGCCTCTGAGTGTGGAGCTTGGGGAAAGACAAGCTCGATTGCTGTGCTCTGTGAAGAAGTTGATTGCTGCGTGGAACTCATTGCCAGTTGGGACCACACGACTGGACACTGGATTTGGACCTTGCTAAAGGTGGCTAGGCTACATGAGGAGGACGTCAAGAGGTGTGAGGCCTAGAGACTCTTGGAAAAGAACTCCGTCTTCAGTTTGACCTCAGAAGAGACTTTATTTGGATTTAAGTATTGGAAGAGACACTATTCAAACCTTTGTTGCTTGTGAATTCCCCCTGAAACCCTTGATTAAAACCTTTGTTTGTATCCAAACCTGTCGTCCATTGCACTTCTTGTCCTGTCCCGATGAGAGCTAGCCTCTCATGATATCACATTATATATATATATATATATATATATATATATATATATATATATATATATATATATATATATATATATATATATATATATATATATATATATATATATATATATATATATATATATATATATATATATTAACATTTGAACCAGTGGTCAAAAAGACAAGCCCCAAAACATGTATTACAATTCAAACAATTCCACCATTTGTAGAGGAACTGAATTCAACCCTTTTGACCGCTCATACTATTCAGTTTTTCAGGAAGCAGTAGCCCAGCTCAATTGCCTCCGGGCGTAAAGATAGACCACTGTCAGTGTAGACGGAACCCTCACTGCTGGCTTTGACTTTAGGCGAGTGAACCACTACCAGTTTTAAAAACAACACAAATTATCTTTGAATTCTGCCTAACACAATCAGCTTGTTGGAAGATTTAAATAATGAATGAAGCAACACTCCTTTTTTTTAATGTATGAATGCACACGGCAGGACTCTTCATACATGTTTTATCAACACAAATCTTTTGATATAGTTTTACTTTGACCAGATGCTCCCTCAGGTGAATTAAGAATGATTTACACAGTTATTATATTGCGATTCTGTGCAATTACGATGAGATACAAAATGATTTCCTTATGGACTGTTAGAGAGCCACGCATGCCTGGCATTAATTAAGATGTGTAAGTGCTATAAATCAAATGTATTGTGTGCAATGAAAACAGAGAGCGCTACTGCAGCATTGCTAATGGTGCTGGATTTTGAGTGCAAATGTTTGGAGAGTATTAAAAATACATATTTAAGTATTTGCACAAATCTACTTGAAAAGTGGATAAATCTACGAACATGCTTTGGAGAGGATCATCCAATCTTAATTTTCTATGTGGGAAATGTTATCGGGTAAGCAGATGCACACATCCAAATGTGAAATCACCTTGCAAAATATATTGGAAGGTAATTGTGTCTGAATACTGTGTCTATCCTGGCTGTATCAGTCATCCTCAGGTACACTATAAAGAGTTTTTAGCCTAATTTTCTCAACATCAATGCGGCAAGATTGCTAAGGTTTGTGAAGCGGTTTATTCTAAATGTGTGCAGATTTAGAGTTAAGTTTATTGACCTTGGCGGCTGTGTTCAATTTGTATCTATGAGTCATTTTATTAGCCTTCGACCCTGCTGCAAAACCTCTCTGGAATAGCTACTCTGCAAAATATAAAATGTCACGCAACAAAATGAAGAAATATATCCTTAAATCAATGTACCAGTACTCTGTAAGGAGTCTTCTCGGGTGGAAAAAAACTAAAACGAGCTAATTAGGATTGGATGACACACCCTATTTCAAAGATGATTGTTTTTAACATAAACTTTCAGATCATACACATTTGGACAATTAAATCATATCCCCGTACATAATAATTAAAATCAAACTTGCATGATGATAAGTGAAACAAAAATACAGAAATATACTGATCAAGGATTGCAATGGGCATTGTACATACTATTACGGTGCTCACTGAATAGCAAAAAATAGAGACGTCAGGGCAACAGGTCTATAGTCGTTCAATCCCGATGTTGCCAGTTTCTTTGGAACTGGAATGATGGAATGACTGTTTGAAGCAGAATGGGACTGTTTGAATGGGACTGTTTGAAGCAGAATGGGACATCACACTGCTCCAGGGATCTGTTGAATATTTGTGTGAAGATTGCACCCAGCTGGTCAGCGCACTTTCAGGCAGGAGGGGGACACTCTGTCAGGTCCCGCAGCTTCCTTGATCTTCTGCTGCTTGAATAGCCCTATCACGTCCAGTTCCTGGAGCTGTAGGGCAGAAGGCGGAGATATGGAAGTTTCTGGTACGAGTGGGACGTGGGAAATGTGGGTGTCTTTTTCAAATCGGCAAAAAATGTGTTTAGCTCATCAGCCAGATCCTCGTTGTTCACTGCTTGGGGGGACGGTAAACGATAGTTTGTTATTGCTTTCAGGCCATTCCACACCGATGCGAAGTTGTTAGCAGAGAACTGTTTGTTAAGCCTCTCCGCATCACATTTCTTTGCAATGTAAATTTCCTTTGTCAGTCGGTTTCGAGCGTGTTTGTAAAGTGCTTGATCTCTGATTGTAAATGCGGCCCACTTCTCATTTCTAAGGTGCCTAAGTTTGGGGGTGAACCATGGCTTGTTGTTGTTGTTGAAGGAGCGGAAGGACTTTGTTGGTCCACACATGGGAATGGTCCTGGGACACGACTAAGCACAAAACCTCAAACTTCGTCCTCCCCAGTCACTGGCTCCTGCTCTTCCATAGGGATTCCCAAGTGTTCCAAAGCCAGCTGATTATCACAGCCTAAAACTTCCCTCCTCTCAATGGGAAATACTGAAAGACTTCACCAAGGAGCAGCCTGGGAAACGTCCAAATCAGATGCCCCAGTCAACTCATTTGATTCCTCTTTAGATCTCACAGTCATATCTCACAGAATCCCACATCAACAGTTTGGCATGCAACATTGGTCATTTGGCACAGACCTGTACAATCACAGGCTTGAATCATCGTCACTGGGTGAGAAATGGTGTGCACTTACCAATACATTAAAAGGTGTCAACTCACAGGCTAAGAACCTACTCGCAAGGTTTACAGAGTGAGTTTAACGAGCATACTTTTTGCACAACCCGAGATGTCATACGTGACACATGCTAAGCCACAAATATATAATAAGTCGCACACACCCACACCCAAAAACAGACAAATGGCAGGAAAGCAACTCAGAAAATGCCTAATCTGCATTGCCAAAGTGCAAGAGAATCCAATCTCTGTCAAACAGACTGAAGACTGTCATGTGTCAACGCAAGCTCAGGCTCCTCATCTGTTCCAGATACAGCTATATAGCCTGTGATCGGACTGCCAATTACCATGCATTTGGCCACCACACAGTTCATATCACAGGTGGCCCAGGAAATATTTTTTTCGACATTGTCGGGGATTCTGACCTGTGCTTTGTCTGGTTCGTCACATTGGACTTGTTTGCTCAACATGACACTGCCAGGAAATGAAGCCCCTTACAATGTAGCCCCTTGGATTATTGGGATGCAGAAACCCCTCAACCAAGGTAATGTGACTTCTCAAGGAACGGTGGAATCTACAGTACTGTATTCTATTCGATTAGCAGAATAACAAGCCACTCAAATGACTGCACCAAACATGATGTCTTGGATATGTTGTCCATCACTCACCTATTTCCAAATGTCACCTTGGTATATAATGTGTCAATGTATTGCCTGCAGTTTTTGGCTTCAAGTTTACGCCATATCATGCAGAGCGTAGAAAAACACATCATCTTATTATCACCCCCTCTATGATCCATACTACTAAATTTTCCCGAGTTTATGTACTGGCGTTTATGTATGGATGTATGTGGTTATGTGTATATGTGTGTGTGTGTGTGTGTGTGTGTGTGTGTGTGTGTGTGTGTGTGTGTGTGTGTGTGTGTGTGTGTGTGTGTGTGTGTGTGTGTGTGTGTAGTGTGTATGTGTGTATGTGTTGGTGTGTGTGTTTAACACAGGGTGTTGTGATGCGTCTAGTGCAGTAGCGCAGTAGCGCAGTAGCTAGAGGTAAGAGGTATGTTTAACTGCCACCTGCTTGCAACTCTCTCGCTGACAGCTCACTGCCGCTGGCGAGCCCTTAATGGTGAACAGGGAAGCAGCTCTGTGTAAGTCTTCCTCCTTCTTCCAGTATACAGCCTCTCCATAACCAAGACTCCTGTCGGGCCTCCTCGTGGCCAAACATGGTAACTGGATTTCTCGCGACTCCAGGCTAATTGACAGGGTATCCCAGAGCAGCAATGGTCGCCAGAGGTCAGCTGCACAGGCCCATGTAGTGGACATGCCCTGTCACTGACCAACCACTGCCTCGCTGCCTTGTGGGTAAGTCTAGGAAGACCAAGGCTAGGGGAGCACACCCTGAGGGAAAAGCAATGTGTTCTGGTGGCACACGATAGGCGGTCCTCTGAAAGACTAGAGCTCCGGCAGCCTCCTGCAACTGTGGAAGAGTGCCGGTCGTCCTGGGCTCCCCTTGCCACCGGATCGCACCCTCCTACAGTGAACAAGTGCTGTTGGAACAGCAGCCCCCAGTTGCACTTAAAATAATTTCTCTGCGCAGGTATCCATCTCTACCTCGGTGAGACCATCTACCAGAAATGGACCAGAGTCTGGTGGGGATGGGGTGTCTGGTGACGGGAGCAGGTATGAATGCACCGGAAGCTCCTAATCAGAGCTCTGCACACCAGCGGCACGGGGCTATTGATGGTCTCTAGCAGGTGGAATTGAGTGGCATCTGCTCCCAGCAGATCCCCGTGCGACTGAGCAGCCATATTCAGGACCGCACTGCTCACCCCAACTGGGGAAGGGCCTAGAAAAGGTGGCCCAAACATTGCCTACTCAAAAAAAAATCCTGGATAGGCCATGGCATCTATTGGGAATTCCAGTCAGCGGTCGAAATAAAACCAATAAAATAATCCCTCTCATACTGGCATCATGGAACATAAAGACACTCCTGGCCACCAACATCAATACTGATAGACCTCAGAGGAGAAATGCACTCATTGCAGCCGAACTCAACCGCGTTGACATCGCTGCACTCAGTGAAACGAGACTCCAGGATGAAGGCTCCCTAAAGGAAGAAGGACAAGGTTATACTTTCTTCTGGAAAGGATACCCACAAAGAGGACAGTGTCAGCATGGTGTGGGACTTGCAATAAAAAATAGTCTCCTACTAAAACTTCCAGAATCACCGATTGGCATAAGTGAAAGGCTTATCTCACTTAGGATCCCTCTGGCTAATAAAATATATAACACCCTTCTTAGTGCTTATGCACCTACCCTATAATCAAAGGAAGATGCTAAGGACAGCTTCTATAAGGCATTAAATGAGATCATCCGCAGCATACCTAAGGAGGATAAGATCTTCTTGCTGGCTAATTTTAACGCAAGAGTGGGGAAGGACAACAAGGTGTGGAGTGGGGTTATTGGTGGGCATGGTATCGGGAATGTCAATGCAAATGGCCTACGGCTGTTAAGTCATTGTGCTGAGCATGACTTGACCGTCACAAACACCATCTTCTAACTGAAAAACAAGCACAAAGAATCATGGATGCACCCACGTTCTAAACATTGGCACCTGATCGATTACACAATTGTGAGACGCTCAGACATGAAAAATGTCTTGCTCACTCGTGCAATTAGAGGAGCTGAGTGCTGGACTGACCACCGATTCATGATGACCAGGCCTCGAGTGCAAGTATGCCCTGCTATTCGTCTCCAGAGGTCAGGGAAGAAGAGACTGGACTGTACCCGGCTAGCAAAGCCTATGGCTCGGGAAAAACTCCGTCTCTCTCTTGTTGAAAACCTGGAAGACATTGAGCCTATCCTGCTGGAAGAGGACCCCATTGATGGAAAATGGTCCACGATCAGCTCCAGGCTCTATGAGCCAGCATCCAAATCCATCGGTTATAAGCGCAGAAAGCACCAGGATTGGTTTGATGACAACACAGACACAATAACCTCGATACTCAAACACATGCACACAGCACACAGTGCTGTACTCAACAACCCCTCATCAACTACGCTCCGGCAGATATGGCAGAAACTCAGGGCGGAGGTGCAGTCAAAACTACGTGCCCTGCAGAATGAGTGGTGGACATCGAAGGCGGCTGAAATACAATCTCATGCCAATGAAAACGATATGCACAACTTTTATGATGCAGTAAAAGCCATCTATGGCCCAAGAAACTGTGCTGTCTCCCCTCTGAAGTCTAGTGACGGTACAACCCTCATAAAAGACCAGAAGCTCATCACCAAAAGATGGGCAGAACACTTTGCCCATCAACCAGCCCATCAGACCCTTTAGTTCTAGAGGAGCTCCCTGATCGCCCCACCATCCAAGACCTTGACCTTCCACCAACCTTTGGAGAGGTTAAGAGTGCTTTAAAATCTCTGAAAAGCAACAAGAGCCCTGGTCTTGACATCATCCCGGCCGAGATCCTCAAGCAAGGAGGCTACCTTTGTACCCGTGCCCTCTTCCTCAGCAGTGGAGAAGATGCAAATATTGTCACATCTACAAAGGCAAGGGGGATAAATCCCTCAGTGGTAACAGCCGCGGCATCTCACTCTGGTAGTTGCTGGTAAAGTCCTGGCTAAAGTGATGCTACATAGATTGATAAACTGCATCACAGAAAATCTGCTGCCAGTGTGGTTTCAGGAAGAACAGGAGCACCGTAGACATGGTCTTCACAGCTCGGCAGCTTCAGGAGAAGTGTAGGGAACAGCACCAGAACCTCTTTGTTGCTTTCATTGATCAGTCAAAGGCCTTTGACACGGTCAACGGGGACCTTCTCTGGAATATTCTCCCTAAATTTGGATGCCCACAGAAATTCGTCAACATCCTTAGCCAATTTCACAATGGGATGAAATCACGTGTGACTATCGGTGGCCATGAATCACAACCCTTCAAGGTGCAGACTGGTGTACGCCAGGGATGTGTCCTCGCACCAGTCCTGTTCAACATATTCCTCCTGTGTTGACACTGTTGCTCCATGAGAGGATGGAGAAGAACAGTGGGGTTACCATAGATTTCCGGCTTGATGGAAATCTATTCAACATCAGGAGGCTCCAGGCAGTCACGAAAGTAAGATCAGAGCAAGTCATCAAACTCCAATATGCAGATGACTGTGCAGTTGTGGCACACACACCAGAAGCACTACAAGCTAGTCTCTCAGCTGATGCAGATGCCTATGGTAGACTGGGCCTCTCTGTCAATGTGGAAAAGACTGAGGTAATTTGTCAGTGGGCATCCATTCCTCCAGTTCATCCACCAACCTTCACCATCTCCAACAAGCCACTAGCAATAGTGGACTCTTTCAAATACATGTGCAGCTTTCTCTCTGACGACTGCAGCATCGACAGAGAGATACAAAACCGGATTAAACAGGCATCAGCATCTTTTGGCAGACTAAGGAAGAGAGTCTTTCAAAACAAAGATCTGAAACTCCACACAAAGAATGCCGTTTATCGGGCTGTTGTTATGTCAACCCTCCTCTACAGATGCAAAGCATGGATGCTGTACAGTGGCCACCTCAGGATGCTTGAGGCCTTCCACATCAAGTGCCTACAATGCATCATTGGGCTATCCTGGAGGGACAGAGTCCCCCACACTGAAATACTCTGCAAAACCAACTGCACCAGTGTGGAGGCTACAGTCACCCAGCACCAACTTAGCTGGCTAGGCCATGTGATCAGAATGCCAGAAGAGCGCTTGCCATGTAAGGTGTTTTATGGCCGGCTCCATCTCGGCCGTCACCTGGCAGGAGGCTCCAAAAACCGCTATAAAGACCAGGTGAAGACTGCCATGAAAAAATGCGGCCTGAACCCGACCCTGCTGGAGGACATTGCAGCTCAACGCTCCATCTGGCGGCAGCTCCTCCAACAAGGCATACAGACACTTGAGGAAGACCGAGGTGACCGACGGACCAGGAAACATCAAAAGAGACATCATGCCAGTGCCATACCCACAACCCCAATCAATGCCTTCACCTGCTCTGCCTGTGGCAAGATGTGTGGATCACGGATTGGGCTATAGTATAACATGGGCCCACTACGGCCTGCGGGCCACATACGGCCCGTTATTTAATCCGGCCCGCCGAACAGGGCAAATAACTCTGAAAAATTGTCTACCCCATTTTTCACAATTTGAAACACAATAAGTTGACGAATTCGCTCCAGTAGTCATTTGTCACAATGGTGCATAATGCAACATTTGCATTGCTTGCTAGAAGCCACTAAATCCCTTTCATAAGTCTCACCTACACTTTACAGTCACGGTTTAATGTAAATTTACGTTTTGTAGCGTCACAAACGCTGTTAGCTTCTTTTGAATCTTTCTTCTGGGCTGAGGTTCTGTGCATCTATTTTGGAAAATGATATGCAAATGCACAACCTTATAACGCTTGCGAAAGTCCGGAAAAAAGAAGAAGGCTTCTGATTGGCTGCCGTGCCGCGTATGCAAATTTCAGGGTATTATTGATCTTGAATATTTCGTTGTGGAATAATTTGTTTAGAATGTTGAAAGTGATTCCATGTGTGACGGGTGTCACAACAGTGACTGTCTTCATCTCCACGATGCTGCCGTATTAATGAAGACGAGACGCGTGGATGTGTCTTTTTATTTCTTTTATTTCTGCAACACAGTATGGCAGAAGGGATGGGTGAAGTCGCATGGGTTTCGTCTTGTGATTAACCTGAATCTCCTCGAGATTGTTTTCAAATGCAAAACATTGTAGATAACAAAACAGAATTAACAACGTGTGATCGTATAGTGGTTATTTACAGAAAAAGAGAATACAACACAAGTTCACTGTTATTTACAAGATGTCCCTGAACGCATCATGGGCGGAGACTCGGCAGAACACGCGGTGCGCTTGTAATGGCTGGCGCGCAGTTCAACCCGCCACGGACACTCACGGGCAAATGAAACACGACACAAGAAACTAAATATTGTTCAATAAAAACGAAATGAAACAATTATTACCTGCAACACAGTATGGCAGAAGGGATGGGTGAAGTCGCATGGGTTTCGTCTTGTGATTAACTGCGATAGAAAAGCGCATATGCTCCAAAGTTCCACTCGACAAAACGTGAAGTAAATAATGACACAAAAAGTAATCTGGACTCGAAATGAATAAGGGAACTAATTAGATAACACTAGACAGTACAAAAGGGGAAACAAAATAAGATATTGTCATGAAAATGCGCGTTAATCAAGACCAACAGAAAATTGCGACTCACCCTGAATCTCCTCGAGATTGTTCTGGAAACTATGGGCGGGACATAGTGCCACACTGTGCGCCGTTGCGTCACTTCCTTCATAATTTAATAATCTAAGCGCACAACTCCGTTACATACACCCCCCTTAAATTATGCAGAAGTGAGGCAACATACACACGGAAGACAACAGAAAGACCAACAGGCACAATAGACAAGGTTATCGGGCAAGGATGTACAAAAATGCTGTCTAATTATGTCACTCATCTGACCAACTACGTCAGGTGACTGGAATAAGGGATCTGTCGCCGGTGTGTCAGGGTCTGTGTGCTCGTCGGAGATGCACTGTACTGGGTCTGGGAAGGAACTCTGTCCCCACTAACATAAGTGGCCTCAGCTCGCACCTGCCCATTTCCCTCTGTACAAACTACATCACCCTGCATAGCACTACATAACTGTGACAGACTGGAGAAAGGTATCTGTTGCTGGTGTATCAGTTGTCTGTGCGCTCGTCGTAGATGCACTGCACTGGGTCTGGGAAGGAACTCTGTCCCCACTAACATAAGTGGCCTCAGCTTGAACCTGCCCATTCCCCTCTGTACAACCTACACCACTCTGGATTACACTACACAACTGTTACACGGTTGGGAAGCCTCTACTTCTAGCAACACACTCATTCAAAGGTGTGCTACTGGTTAAATGTAAGGAGCTCATTCTTAGACTTAACACACGAAAACACGTACATGAAAAAAAACACACTAATTGCAAAACAGCAGGTCAGACAATGAACACACTACATGTATTTCCAAAACGGGGGTCGACACACCGTCCACCGAGTGATGGGACTGCACAGCGTCTTCATTGTGCAGCATCGCGGTCCCGGTCCGAAGTGGAGAGTCACTTGTGATCCGGGTCACGGCACCAATGTGACGGGTGTCACAACAGTGACTGTCTTCATCTCCACGATGCTGCCGTATTAATGAAGACGAGACGCGTGGATGTGTCTTTTTATTTCTTTTATTTCTGCAACACAGTATGGCAGAAGGTCTGTGTAAGCTCTCAGTCGTACAGGAGTGGTCCATCGATGAGAAGGTTTCTTCAGCCGTCATCTGTACAAAAGTGAAGGTTTCGGACGTTTCGCCTCCTATCCAAGAGGCTTCGTCAGCGAACTAAAGTCTGACTGGTCGTATCGGCCCCATTTATATATCCCTAATGTCCAGACCTGGTGGCGCCGGACACAGCTATGATAGGTCCCTACTCTCAGGTTGGGGGGGGGGGCGCGGGACCCCCCCCTGTGGCCCCACTGATTGTTCCTACATTCCTGACTAACGATTGGCCTATTACACCCACTCCCCCCGGTATCACCTCATCAGCATAACGACCCTCATCAGCATTGCGAAAGTTGCCTAACCTGTTTTGCCTGAGCAGGCTATTGTATGAACGATCCAAATTGAACCTCACACCACCAGACCGGTTTAATGAAGGATTTTGTTGTTTTATAAGAATCGCCTCTTTCACCCCCCTTTCAAACCATCTATGTTCTTTCGCTAAGATTTTAACCTCATTGTCGTCAACCACTCATTTGACGACAATGAGGTTAAAATCTTAAAATCCTATTGTATGAACGATCCAAATTGAACCTCACACCACCAGACCGGTTTAATGAAGGATTTTGTTGTTTTATAAGAATCGCCTCTTTCACCCCCCTTTCAAACCATCTATGTTCTTTCGCTAAGATTTTAACCTCATTGTCGTCAACCACTCATTTGACGACAATGAGGTTAAAATCTTAGCGAAAGAACATAGATGGTTTGAAAGGGGGGTGAAAGAGGCGATTCTTATAAAACAACAAAATCCTTCATTAAACCGGTCTGGTGGTGTGAGGTTCAATTTGGATCGTTCATACAATAGCCTGCTCAGGCAAAACAGGTTAGGCAACTTTCGCAATGCTGATGAGGGTCGTTATGCTGATGAGGTGATACCGGGGGGAGTGGGTGTAATAGGCCAATCGTTAGTCAGGAATGTAGGAACAATCAGTGGGGCCACAGGGGGGGGGTCCCGCGCCCCCCCCCCCCAACCTGAGAGTAGGGACCTATCATAGCTGTGTCCGGCGCCACCAGGTCTGGACATTAGGGATATATAAATGGGGCCGATACGACCAGTCAGACTTTAGTTCGCTGACGAAGCCTCTTGGATAGGAGGCGAAACGTCCGAAACCTTCACTTTTGTACAGATGACGGCTGAAGAAACCTTCTCATCGACAGTATGGCAGAAGGGATGGGTGAAGTCGCATGGGTTTCGTCTTGTGATTAACCTGAATCTCCTCGAGATTGTTCTCAAATGCAAAACATTGTAGATAACAAAACAGAATTAACAACGTGTGATCGTATAGTGGTTATTTACAGAAAAAGAGAATACAACACAAGTTCACTGTTATTTACAAGATGTCCCTGAACGCATCATGGGCGGAGACTCGGCAGAACACGCGGTGCGCTTGTAATGGCTGGCGCGCAGTTCAACCCGCCACGGACACTCACGGGCAAATGAAACACGACACAAGAAACTAAATATTGTTCAATAAAAACGAAATAAAACAATTATTACCTGCAACACAGTATGGCAGAAGGGATGGGTGAAGTCGCATGGGTTTCGTCTTGTGATTAACTGCGATAGAAAAGCGCATATGCTCCAAAGTTCCACTCGACAAAACGTGAAGTAAATAATGACACAAAAAGTAATCTGGACTCGAAATGAACAAGGGAACTAATTAGATAACACCAGACAGTACAAAAAGGGAAACAAAATAAGATATTGTCATGAAAATGCGCGTTAATCAAGACCAACAGAAAATTGCGACTCACCCTGAATCTCCTCGAGATTGTTCTGGAAACTATGGGCGGGACATAGTGCCACACTGTGCGCCGTTGCGTCACTTCCTTCATAATTTAATAATCTAAGCGCACAACTCCGTTACATATGTTTCAATAAATGTTGATTTCTTTAACTTTGCACCTTCGATTGAATCTTATTAAAAACAGACGCAATCTTGATAAATCACAGTGCATGTTATTTTAATCTATTTCCATTTCCTCCTCCCAGTATCTGCGAAATAGTATGTAAACGCCATATCTTGCATATTCCTTGAGACAAATTTATTAACTGACCAGGGATAATTTTCACATTTGAAAGAGAGTTAATAAATTGGATTGTAGTGTTCTTACTGTGGGTTTGTACACACTACATTTAGAGAACATCCGGCACCATTTTTTATGTTTCCTACTGACATCAGAAAAAACGTTTTATAGCATCTAAAATACCCAAAATGATATTTTTAGTCAAATGCCAATAAAATGACTTATGACCAATAAAAATGACTTAAAGTGTCTAAAAAGCACTACTTCAATTTGAAACCGGAAGTGGCCAGTTTCAGAAGGTCCCGCCCCCA
The DNA here is from genome assembly GCF_051943395.1 of Hippocampus bargibanti. Taxonomy (NCBI): domain Eukaryota; kingdom Metazoa; phylum Chordata; class Actinopteri; order Syngnathiformes; family Syngnathidae; genus Hippocampus; species Hippocampus bargibanti. The sequence goes on along the minus strand of NC_142739.1, from coordinate 17,538,865 downwards.
TGTTCATGGTGTCACGGCAAGACGTCTTGCCTTGCTCGAGAATCTAAACAATGGCTTCAGATTCGGAGAAGATGCTTTCTTGTTACTCATCCAGTTATGAATATAATTCAAATAGTTCTAAAGAGAAAAGCATAAAAGTTTGCAATTGATTAAAGGGGTCCTCCCATATCAATTCGAGCCGTCAATGACAGCAATGTAGCACCCAGAAAATGCAGAAGATGGCGCCCAAGCTCCGTTGGAAATGGGCTGATTTGTCAGTTGGGAATTTGTGTCAGCGAATATCAAATAGTTGTCTTGGTGCAACACACGATTCACCATTGCGTTATTTATGTGTTTTCCTTCTAATTTCGCCATCAACACGGATCAACACGAAGTTTTCAGACCAAACAAAGTACCGCAAAATGCATTGTGTGTCGCTTTCTCGGTCAGGGGCGGTCCAAACGTGACGTCACATGGGGATCGTCATCAACTCGAAAACAAGACTTCATGAATATTCAGTGCGAGTCTTAAAACGTAAACTATAGCCAAATATTGTGGAATCTTTGTAAAATACGCTCAGTCGAAGTCATTTGAAGTGATTTTACAAATTATGGACATAACGACATCCGGAGGCGTTGGTTGTCCTTTAATGCTTTAGGTTTAGTATTTCCGGCCTAAACACTCCCTCCAAATGCTCCTGGCCCGGCCCCTCTGTCAAATTTTAGAACCCATTGCGGCCCGCGAGTCAAAAAGTTTGCCCACCCCTGGGCTATACAGTCAATTGAAATGGTCTCACAACATATAGAGCTGGACTGTCATCATTGGACACGATGGACAACCTTAAGCAGTAAGTGTATGTGTATGTGCGTGTATGTGTGTATGTGTGTATGTGTGTGTATGTATGTATGTATGTATGTATGTATGTATGTATGTATGTATGTATGTATGTATGTATGTATGTATGTATGTATGTATGTATGTATGTATGTATGTATGTATGTATGTATTAATTAATTAATTAATTAATTAATTAATTAATTAATTAATTAATTACTTTTTTAACCTGTGATGGAGGCAAGTAGTTCTCTGCACACAGCCGTTGGACTCTGGTAAGCTTCTGGTGCTTGAGCAGCTAAATTGAACCAGGGATAAATTAGTTCGACAATCTTCCGAAGTTAAGCTCCAGGCATTGAATTTGTCTGTTTGAAAGCAGTTGGTATTTTTTATTCACATGGGAGAGGTCATGAAATGCATTGACTGGAGACACAAGATTCTGCGTCTTTATGTACATACCTGTGCAACTCAGTAAACACTCACTAAAAGCAGTAACATTAAAAATTCAGGTTATAATTAAATATACTATTATGCAAAACAATTCAGGTAAAACCATGAGACAAAATACAGGTATTGTACTAAGCTCTATCACTTACCTCGTGTTGATGACAACATGTTCACTAGATGGCAGTATGTCTCAAGGTAGACTGAGCACAATCATTCCCTTCTCAAGCTTCCTCTTCCTCTCAGTGCAGTCTTACCCTCTGCTTGGAAGGTGCTACCAGTCTCTTTAATGGAATGTCAAGAAAAGGCAGCACCGTGCTTGTCTTTTTTTTTATTCAAAGTAAACAGTGAGTTTAAACAATCCACTTCCCATTCTTGAAAAAGCTGCACTGCTCTTGCAATTTGGCCGCTATTCTCCACAAGTCTGATAAACAGCCACACTTATTTTTCACAGCGAGAGAATGTTGAAACGTTTCTACTATTCTCAAGTGTTGTCCGGCCTAGTGGGAAGGATTTGTGTTGTTTGATTGAAAGTAGGTGAATTTGGTAAACAAGACAGGGTACCATTAGTGCACAAAGCAAGCACGCTCTGAATAAATTGTTGCTCACACAATTTCTGGATGCTCACAAAATAGATCTTGGCGTCACTTGGTATTTTTCATCTCATTCATCACATTTCATCTCAATGTCCTTGCCTGAGAGGACATTGGTTTCCGTGTGATTGCATATGACTTAACGTAATTGTACTGTCATTGGTCTGAGCTATTCACCCATGCTGCTGACAAATGCATTTATACAATATAGCACACCATCTGTAAACATGAAACAAATGTTTTGCCATCCTTGGAAATGTGCAGGTGAAACAGCTTATTTTGTGGTACATCATATTGTCTGAAAAATAATTTTATTCCACCCTGTAATGTTAGGAAGATGAAAATATACGATGATTTACATTTAGTTTTAAAGGGCAAAAGAAAAACATTGACTAAATCCAGTAAATAGTTTCGTAATGTTCCATTCATTTTTGATATTAACACAATTTATTTTCACATAAGGAATTATTAATAAATGAATGAGTCCGGCACGAGAAATTGGGTACGCATGGTTGAGCTACTTTACATATTGTTTATTTTTTTGGGTGGGGGTTGTAGAAAATGTGATATGCTTCACAGTGGACACCGCGACCAGCTTTGCTTCTAGCGTGTCTTCTATTTCCAATAGAAGAGACGCCCCTCTCATTCCCTTGAAAATTGATGCTGTAGGAGGTGTACGGTGTTTAACTTGGCAGAAACGGGAACAGATTTGCTGGAGTCCAGGCAGAAGGTCGATGCTCGCAAAGTACATTTGAGGAGGGATTGCAAGCAGACCTCCTCGGGCAGATGATGCATATTACACAGATGGTGATTTTAAAATATATGATAAAAATGAGAACAATTACAATGTGATCAATTAATTGATTTATACAATATTTCTACAATGTGTCGATGCACATTATTGTCATATTTATAAATGGAATACAGGAACATCTCCAACACAGCAGAACTCAGAATGTACTGTATTTGCTGCACCTTCATCAAATTCACAAATATCATGTTACACCACCGGCACCAATACTTAAACATACTTTTAGCAAGTTATAAAGTTTCATTGACTTTCAGCAAGCACATGGTCAGTTGCTAGAGCATATACAGTATATGTTATTGTATAAATATTTTGACAGAAACTCATTCTGCAATTTGCAAACTGTTTTCAAACAAGAGTGCCAGGTTCCATAAGACTTTCAGGAGAGAACACAGCTAAACACACTATAAAGGAGTCTTCCTATGTAGGGAGATAAATGGCTTATTTGACAATCCCAGGCACCAGAACTGCACAGAAGGCTTGATGTAAAGCTTAGTAAAAAGCTCATGCGGTGTTTACCTCAGCCGGAAAATCTCTATTGGTCGGTGACAAATAGTAAAGTCGGAATAAGAGTGTTTTCTCTTTGGATTTCACTTGAGGGGTGTGGGGGTAGGGGGTTATTGATATTGTGGTGAGGAAAAACGAGTTGGCTTGGGAGTACATCCGAGTATTGTGAGTTGATGGGAATTTACTGAGCGTATGTTTGAGACTAAGAGGGACATGGTGACACCCACTTCCTTCATCAAATTATGCTTATCCTTGCAAATTAAACCATCTTTTTTTTTTATAAATTGGATCTTCATAGCACCTACCATTTAGAACGGATTCATAAGAGAACACTGGAGAGCCACAAGTATGGTCATACCATTTTATAAATACTTTAGGAAATATAATTATTTGTAAAGGCTAAGATATCAGAGTCCCAAGTTGATGATATACAATTATTGGGGTTTATTCTTAATGAATGAGGCTAAGAGCGGATCTTGCTAAAACCAAGACAGTCATTGAACTGCCAATACCCCCTTGTAAAAAGCAACGACTCACATGTCTTGCTAATTTTTTTGCAGATTTACCCGGAACTATAGTAAATAAATAACCACCACCATTAACATTCATTTTAAGTCTCACGATTTGGTCGGGAGACTCCCGATTTTGACCTCAATACTCACTTTATAAAGCAACTATGCACAATACGGACAGTTCATTTGTAAGGTGAAACAAAAGAAAATGTAAAAAAACAAACTACATTTTTATACTAATTGAATGTATGAATAAACAATTCAAGCATTTTTATAGTAATTGAATGTATGAATAAACAATTCAAGCATTTTTATAGTAATTGAATGTATGAATAAACAATGAAAGCATTTTATTGACTTCTAATTTACACTTGTGTAACACTCACATTATTTGCACACGCACGACTAAGTTGCAAGTACAAAAATCTCCCAATTTATGAGTTCTGAAACTTAGCATTTATGCATTAACCAAGTTAACCTTGATCAAGACCAAATTTCATTGGCGTCAGAAGCCAAAATGGCATTTATTAACATAAAAGAGCATTCCCTAAAACACCAATCGTGCATCACCCTAAACCGATTTCCAACTCTGCTCGTTTTGTTGCTCTAGAAAAACCTCTGTCTGCACTTAGTTTGGAATCACTCACCTTTTCCGCCTCCATGGGATCTCGTTCAACATCCTGTCAGACCAAGGTCCAAAATTTGTTGATGGTGACCCAATTTATACGGTTTAGGAAATGTTGTACTTGAGGTGCAAATGCAGAGGAGTACCGTAGTTAGTTGAGTGGAAAGGCCAATGCCAATGCCAATGTATGAGGGACGTCTTGTGTTTAGGTACATCTACGGTTTATTCTCCATGAGGGTTTTCTTTGCTTGCACTTTTCTACATATTTTGTACTTTTGTTTGTAAATTTATTTTTTTTTTGTGTTAATACTTTGCTTAGTGAAAGTGTTTTTTCCTGGCTTGTCCTTCACTCCAGTTTTTGAACCGTTTGATCCTCACATGGTTCGTGAGGCATGCTGGAGTCGATCCCAGCTGTCATCAGGCAGTAGGTAGGGGACAGACTGAACCGTTTGCCAGTCAATTGGTTTGTTCTCCTGTCATTATTTGTCCCTGTATGGCCTTGCACCTGCTACAAATAAATACTTAGTTTTGGTTGATGAACTTTCTTGAGTTGATATTAGTAGGGTCGGTTGCCTGCAACCTTATGGATACTCAGCATACACGATGGACTGATGTTGATATCAGGAAGTATGTACTGTAAGTTAACACAAATATATATGCAAATGATGCATTGGTTTTATCATAAAGATGTTCTCTGTGACTAATTATTGAATGTTCTTTACTCAACACATTCAAAATTTAAGGGGATCATTTCTTGTAAGCATGGATTGGATTGGATTGGATTGGATTTGCCTTTATTAGTCTCACAGTGGAGAAATTTACATTTCACAGCAGCAAAGGTGTTATGAAAACCTAGAACCCTGTCACCCACAAAATGCCCTGAGAACTGATACCATCACCATGACAAGTCGAGGTGGGAGAAGGGCTTAGTTCTTGGCTTCTTGCTGGATCGAATATTGGCTTTGTATCTTTCTTGTGTTATCGAATTGCCAATGTGCTGGGTTACAGGGTCTATTGTCTCCTTAACTAGAGGCACTCTGCTGTGGGTTAATGGAACAAGCTCTGCAGGAGCACAAGACTCGCTGTATACTTGACCTCCCTGTATATTCCAAATCAGTGTCTGGGGCAAGTTATTTGCATGTACTTACTGCCCATTCAAAAATGTGGCACAGTGAAGTGCCTGATTGATACTTATGTTGCACATGAAATCACATTCGTTTGGATCGAGAAAGAATGCTGATTTTATCTTGATTGATTAATCAATCAATATATATATCCTGTTTTTGATTCTTTTTATTTCCATTTTATGCAGATTCAGATTTGTATGGCTCCAAGATAGAAATGAAATACATTCAATAATTACGTGATTTTTGATGGGGGGAAATCCCATAGTTTCAATGTTAATAACTGCCGAATAAACATTCAATGATACATTTGTTGTATCTATTCATAGTGACAGCTATTACATCCATATATTGATGATTGAGGTTTGACAACTATATTGAACTAGCAGGACATGAATATTCAATGAGTTACTTTGACGATAATGTTTCTTGAAAACAGTGATCTATAACAAAATATTTCTCATTTCGTACACCCAATTTGTATCATAGGGCACTGAAAATACCTTTCAAAATGTAATGGTAATAAACAAGTCATAATGAGGTTTGTCGTTTTTCATTGAAGAAATATGCTCACTCAAATAATAATGAGGTTTGTCGTTTTTCATTGAAGAAATACGCTCACTCGAATATTTTCTACATCACACAATCACAAGTACTGTCACCTCTTCTGTAGATCATGAGAAGCGTTTATTCAATGTCATCCACGTGTTTTTACCATACAATTTGTGCTGCAGATTAAAAAACACACAGCTCGGTGTCATAATAGTTGCCCTGACTGAAAAAAAAAAAATCTTTGTCTTTGGAAAAAATGTTGCCATTGGTTCGCATATGGTGCAGTGAAGAGAGTTCTGACCACATGCGATCATTCAAGATGCACATGTACAGACATTATCTCACCTGGTACAAACAGACTTTCTGTGGCGTGGTGATAAGCCAACCCCAATTACACGTTCAGGGCAGCCTGAATAGCCTCCGACTGTGACTGGTAGCTATCTTGCTGTACAGTGTGGCCATTAGATAGGTGTTCCAGCCCCCAAAGGCATAAAACTAGGGATGTAAAACTTAAAAAAAGGACACTGAAATGATTTTACAACTACTTAATGAAATGATTTATGTTACTCAAATTACAACACAGTGCTGCTTACAGGCAACATCTTCACAATATCCGCCTTGACAATGAAGGACAGCTGTTTATTGCTGACACGGAGAATATGCCCTTGGTAATGCATTTCATTTATTTGCTGGATGGGGCAAGTGTGCATGTGTGCCGTGCATAATCAACGATGGGCGTGTGCGTGCGTGTGTGTGTGTGTGTGTGTGTGTGTGTGTATGCATGTGTGTGTGTGTTTTCCATATACACAGTATAAAACACACATACACACACACAGTACTGTACACATACGTACATACATACACATATAACTACCGTGTGTGTGTGTGAGAGAGAGAGAGAGAGAGAGAGAGAGAGAGAGAGAGAGAGAGAGAGAGAGAGAGAGAGAGAGAGAGAGAGAGAGAGAGAGAGAGAATGCGGGACAGGGCCTCCGGTTTGGTGTTCTGCGATCCTGGGCAGTAGGTGAGGGTGAAATTGAAGCGGGTCAGGAACAGTGCCCACAGGGCCTGGCGCGAATTCAGTCTCTTGAACCTGGCGGACCGAATGGCCAGCAGGTTCTTGTGGTCGGTGAACACTGTGAAGGGATGTTTAGGCCCTTCAAGCCAGTGTCTCCACTCCTGCAGAGCCAGGAAGACCGCCAGCAGTTCCCGGTTTCCCACGTCGTAGTTGCCCTCCGCAGGGCTGAAACGGCGGGAGAAGAAGATGTATGGGTGGAGCTTCTGGTCAACCGGAGAGCGCTGGGATAATACCGCCCCACCCCAGACTCCGATGCGTCCACCACTACCGCATACGCGTGGTCTGGGTCGGGTGGCGTAATACGGTGGAGTTAGAGAAGGCGCATCGGAGGCGGTTAAATGCTCCCTCAGCGTCGGGCGTCCACCTAAATGGGAACCTTGGTGGAAGTGAGACTAGTTAGGGGCAGTGCCTTCTGACTATAATCGCGGATGAAGCTGCGGTAGAAATTGGCAAACACCAAAAATCGCAGGAGTTGTTTGCGCGTCTTGGGGGTTGGCCATTCTACCACCGCTTTGGTCTTGGCGGGATCGGCCCGAAGTTGACCCTGCTCCACAATGAACCCTAGGAAAGACAGAGAACGGACGTGGAACTCACACTTCTCTGCCTTCACGTAGAGCCTGTTTTGCAGGAGCTGCGCCAGGACCCGTCGGACATGCTGCTGGTGTTCTTCTGTGAATTTGGAGATGATGAGGATATCGTCCAGATAAACAAAGACAAACACGTTCAGGAAATCCCCGAGAACATCATTGATAAGGTTTCCGTTGTATTAAATTCATCCTGTCTACTTAATATCGAATTTAGAAACAGATTCTTTACTTACAGACAGTGTATTGTAGGTGTTCAAATACCTGAAATGTTTCGGCGTATACTTCCGCCTTCATTCATTGATAAGGCTTTGAACTACGGCAGGAGCGTTGGTAAGTCCGAACGGCATCACCATGTATTCAAAATGCCCCAAGAGCGTTTTGAATGCCGTCTTCCACTCGTCCCCCAATCTGATGGGAACAGGATGGTAGGCGCTACGCAGGTCCAGCTAAATATATAAATATGGTGGCAGATTGAAGGGGCGCGAAGGCCGAATACGGGTATTTGTTGTGGATGGTGATGTCGTTCAAACCCCGGTAATCGACACACGGGCGCAGGGTCTTGTCCTTCTTTTCAATAAAGAAGAACCCCGCGCCTGAGCGGAGAACGCGAGGGTCGGATAAGGCCCGCCGCGAGGAGCCCCGGGCTGTAGTTCTATGGTGTAGTCATACGGTCGGTGGGGTGGCAGGGATTGCGCGCGGTCTTTGCTGAATACCTCCCGCAGATTGTGGTAACATCGCTGCACGCCCTGGAGGCAAATCTCCTCGGGCGAGCCGCCACGGGAGAGGGCACGCCCTGCCGTAGCCGACCGCAGACAGCGTAACGGTAGGGGCTCCAACCCTGTATGGTAGGGCCCTCCCAAGTGATATAAGGGTCATGGGTGCTGAGCCAGGGGAGGCCCAGCATGAGGGCATACGCAGAAAACGGCGATGCTCGACGGTGCGGTGATTCTGGTAACCCGGGCTAATAATCGGCCGTCAAGGTCAAGAATCTCTTTGGGGACCGCAAGCTTCTCGATGCCGCGGCCCAACGACAAAGCCAGTTGGGGGTCGGTCGATAAAACACCCATCTGCCCCCGAAACCACTAACGCCGTATCGCCTGGGAGTAGGACGGGCCAATCAATTCGCAGTCCAACGCCAACCGTATCACGGGTGCCGTCTTCGCCGATTCCGACGTGTACCGCGGTTGCCGATTAGATGGGGATTTACAGGTGCTGGGGGTCTTCGGCGGAAGGCCCGATCTCATTGGACGAAGAAAAAAGGGGAGCTGGACCCAAAATACTCGATGGAGACAGTATAGTTCAAAAAGGGTTTTACTGAGACACGCAGGGACAAACAAAAGGTAACCAAACAGAAACGTGAGGCACGATGGCCGGCTAACCTGTGTACTGTGAGGCGACAAGGTCAGGAACTATGAGAATACACCGGTGAAAACCGAGCGAAACCGGGTGGCTTTTATAGCCAGAAGGCACAATCAGTGGGAGGGGAGGGGTGCGCATCTGACGCCAATCAGATTGTGACAAGAAATGAACTGTCAAATACTGGTTGAGGAATAATCGGTTTTGGACAAATTGGGTGGCTTTGAGTTCTGATATCTGGTATACCGTCAGCTTTCTCTGCATTGTTTTCCATGTCTACCTTTGTGCACTTTATTTCCCATGAGATATAGACCCTCTGAGGAGGTCTCCTGAATTACACCTTTAAGTGATGCAAATAGTTGTTTAATGGTCTTTGTTCTTGCCTGAAGGCATGATTACACGTTTGTCTGTGCATGTTATGTGTGTGATAGATGTGTGTGCATTTGAAATGGAGCGGAATGGCCCTCAAGCTAGCTAGAGTCTACAATCCAAATGAGATCTGAGGAACTGTATGTCAAGACAGCTATTCATCAAATAATACAGCAATGAGAAGTGAGATTGAATGGTGAAGATAGCATCTTCAATCATTCAGTGAAGTGGCCCACTCTGAGGGTTTCATCTCCACAATATATGACTTACAGGCCCGTCAAGTGAACATGATAATGTGTGAATAGATCTCTTAGACTCTGAATATGGGGGAGCTGCAAATCGTATATCTTGCTTGTGTTCTGGACACCTTTTGGGAACAATGTTCTCTGCAAACAAAAACTACATTTTGAGTAGAAAAAGCACAGTGGGGAAACAATTGAGTCTTCTGCACAATTTTTATTTTGTTGCCGCATGGGTATTCTCTGGGTGCTCTGGTTTCCTCCCATATTCTAAAAACATCCAACAGATGCTGATTTTAGACTGAAATTGTCCCTAGGTGTGAGTGTGAACGTGGATGGTTGTTCATTTGTGTGTGCCGACAACCGGTTCCCTGCCTACATTCCAAAGACAACTGGGTGTCACGTTTTGCAAGGTGGTGATGGCGGGTGCAGATCCCAAAAAGCAGGCAGGAGGGAGCAGGAGGTTGTATTTGAGAAATTGTATTAAAATAAAGTCAGCAGGAACAAAATGTAAAACATCAAAATCATCTGAATGGAAAGAATACAAAGTATCAAAAGAAAACCAAGATTAAAAGTCCTCCAAGATTAAACAAACACATGCAATGCACACAGCGCATACAATTGCATCCAACAGCATTTAATGGCATTTAACAATTACTCGACACCGAATGGTCGTGCCAGGTGTCCTTTTGAGTGTGACTGATTGGAAACGACCGGCACCTGTGCAGGTGCAGGCGGGACCGAGAGCGCCACCCGTTGGTCGCCAACCAGATCATGACACTGGGATAGGCTTCAGTATCCCCTTGACCCTAGTGAGGATAAAGTGGTTTGGTAAATGAATGATTTCTCACACACACTCTGAAGTGTCCCGTGGCTCGCCTTAAACGCTTGTGCACGACATCAGCTGAGCATGTGGGGTGATAGGTGGGATTTAAAGTTAGAGACCGTGAGTGAATGGAGGAAAAAAAGACACTTGGTCTCATTTTTTAGCCAATAGTCCTAACTTTGTTATATTTCGTATACAGATGCTCCCCACCTTACGCATGACATACGTTCCGAGTGTTCGTTCGTGAGGTGAATTCGTTCATAAGTTGCTTCAGTGCTATATTTTGGATGGAATATATGTTTAAATCAAACACTGAATGGGGAGGTCTAAAACACAGACACTAACAGTCGTAAAATAAATTCTCACCGACTGCAGTACGACATATATTCTTGGGTCTTCAGTAAACCATTACTGAAGCCACATAATTACTGAATTACACGCCAGCAGCGATGACTTTTTGTTATGCATCGCCTCCTCCTCGGAGCCTCAACTGGGAAGAAGGATTTCCTCCCGCCCATATACACAACGCAGCTAATTTCAAGCGAGTTCGACGCCTCCTCCTCGGAACGTCAACTGGGAAGAGAGATTTCCTCCCTGCCCACATATTCTATGCAGCCAATCGCAAGCGAGCTCCGATGGCCCCGAACTCATTGGCAACACTTCAGCCTAGCCGTGCAGGATTGGTCAGTCTTGGTGTCCGTTGCGTAAACATCCAGCCCTTGAAACCTCCAATGTGTCTGTGTGCGTGCATGTGCGTGAAGCACAGTGGAGACCCCCAGAAAAAAAGCGCGCAATACAAAATCTAACTTACATGTCGAACATTTTCGACATACAGTGATACCTCAGTTTACGAACCCCTTGGCTTACGAACTTTTCGGTTTACGAACATTATATTTTTTGTTCTTGGCAATTTTACCTTGGCATATAAACTTTCTAACTAACTAACTTTTCGGCATACACACGGTGCTGCCACAATGAGTGATGTGTCGTTCGCGAACGAGCCCGTTCTCCTAAAAGAAAGTGGCAGTCGGCTTGTTTTGGTCCTCTATTCCCCGCCCCCAGTCTTCGGTTAAAGCCACGTGATTGGACAAGAACGCAGCAGTAAGGGGAGGTGGTTTAAACATTAAAGAGAAAGGCAGACGACAGAGAGAGAGAGTGATGAAATTGATTTAAACTTCGATAGTTCAAAGGCAGAGTGAAGACTGAAAGGTTAAAATGCCCATCAATCAGGCTCCACAAATAACCCGCACTTGCTATCAGTTCAATTTGAAATGAAAGGACAAGCAAGGGAACCAGCTATTAATGATGTTTCTAGTGTGTCTGCTTGCTTCTGTTGCTGTTGCAATATCACAATTTCCATGATGTACAACTTGAGACACTTTATGCACAAAGCTATCCATTCCATCAAGCCATTGACCATCACAAAGGTAAATAAAACGACTTTATTATAGAGTACAGTTTATTTCTTTAATTATAATATAATATCACATTTATTATACATAAAATAAGGTACATTTTGTGTAGTATTAAGGCTTAGAAAAGTAGAAAGTAGAAAATTATATTTTATGGGGACCTGGGAACGGATTATTCTCATTTTAATGGTTTCCTATAGGAAATTCATTTTTGGGATACACACTTTTACACACTGTGTCTGGGAACAAATTAGGTTCTTAAGCCAAGGTATGACTGTACCCGCAAAAATGTTCATCTGTACCGTTGTTCGTAACACGGATGCTCGTAATTCGGGGAGCGTCTGTATTCTTTATTTTGTATTTTTTATACATCTGTACAGTATGTTGCAGTGTTTGGGCGATATATTGTTTCACATTGTTGCTTGTATGTGTATGTTGTTAACATACTTGATTGTTGATATTGGACACATACTGTACCAGAGTTGTTTCACGCTTCTTATTTATAAAAGTATTTCAACACTCTAATTGGTTTGTTCTGTTGATGCTTGGTGTGGACTGTCAACATATGCAGTTTTTAATATGAACTGTATCTTGTGCTGATCCGGCCCGCCTAAAGTGGTATGGTTATCTGGATATCTGGATATCTCTTGCCTTTTATTCACACTTCTCCTTGTCTCCGTCAATTGACTTAGATCTTTCCAAGCCGCCTTTATCTTAGCCTCCAGCCGTCTTTTCCATGGTGGGTAACGAATCTCATGGCTTGTACGGTTGCTCTTATAGGCAAGCATCGCTAGGATCACTGATGATGAAACCTACATCAGTTCATTGGTTTCCGTGAATGTTCTGGTCGGGATCGCACTCGGTGCTGCATTCAGTTTAAAAAAAAAAAAAAAAAAAAAATCCTCGTCTCATCCCCCATGGGTGGGTGGTGTCTGTCCCCCATTTTTTTAGCTCGGGTATATATATATATATATATATATATATATATATATATATATATATATATATATATATATATATATATATATATATATATATATATATATCGTCTAATCAGCATTACGAATATTGCCTAACCTGTTTTGCCTAAGCAGGCTATTGTATGAACGATCCAAGTTGAACCTCACCCCACCAAACCGGTTGAAAGAAGGATTTAGTTGTCTTACGAACATCACTTCTTTTACTCCCCTTTCAAACTATCTATGTTCTTTCGCTAAGATTTTAACCTCATTGTCGTCAAATGAGTGGTTGCTAGCTTTTAGGTGCAAATGTACTGCCGATTGAGGCCCACTTGTATTATCCCTGCGATGTCGATAAAGTCTTTTTTTGAGAATTTGTTGAGTCTCCCCAATGTACCGCTCTTTACAATTTTCATTCTTACAATGTATTGAATACACTACATTACTTTGTTTTTCATTTGGTAGCCTATCTTTTGGATGCACTAATTTTTGCCTTAAGGTGTTTATCGGTTTGAAATAAGTAGGAATTTTATGTTGCCAAAGGACTCTTTGTAATTTTCAGAAACTCCTGCAATGTAAGGTCCTGCTACTCCTCTCCTGTTTGTATCTTGAGAATTTTTGGTTTCATTCGCTATTCTTTCTTTCTGACATTTGTTGAATGACCACTGAGGGTACCCACAGTTAGTGAGTGCTCGCCTGATATGTTTTGACTCATTTTCTCTACCTTCAATGCTAGTTGGTATTAGTTTAGCCCTATGCTGGAGGGTTCTGATAACTCATAGTTTGTGTTGTAAAGGGTGGTTAGAGTCAAAAAGTAAGTATTGGTCAGTGTGCGTAGCCTTACTAAAGACTTCTGTTTTTAGCGCTCTGTCCTCTTTTATAATTACTTTACAATCCAAGAAGGCTAGTTGGTTCTCTTTAATGTCCTCACAAGTAAATTTAATGTTGATGTCTACAGAGTTGAGGTGATCTGTGAAGGATTGAATTTCTTGTTTTTTAATTATGACAAAAGTATCGTCCACATACTGTCATGATCTGGCTGGCGACCAACGGGGGGCGCTGTCGGCCCCGCCTGCACCCGAACAGGTGCTGGTCGTCCCGATCAGATTGGTGACCAACGAGTAGCCACGTCAGCCCTGCCGACAGCCTCGCAGGTGCTGGTCGTTATAATCACTGACACTTAAAAGGACATCCGGCACGACCATCCGGTGTCGGTTCATTGTTTGCTGCTTGTTTGCTGCATGCATTGTGTATGTGTTTGTTTAACCTTGGCGGACTTTTACTTTTAGTCTTCTTTTGCTACTTTGTATTTTTTCTATTCAGATGATTTTGATGTTTTACATTTTGTTCCTGCTGACCTTTATTTTAATACAACTTGTCAAACAACCTCCTGCTCCCTCCTGCCTGCTTTTTGGGATCCGCACCCGCCATCACCACCTCGCAAACCGTGACACATATCGAAACCAGTGTCTCCCCGGGAAGGATGTGAGGGCCTGTTTCTCCATCTCTTCCATGTACAGATTAGCCTCTATGGGTGAAACTGGTGAGCCCATAGCACAACCATGAATTTGTTTATAACATTTCTCCCGAAATTGAAAATAAGTAGTATTAAGGCAGATTTCCAATAATTTGCAGATGTGATTCGCTTTAAGTTTTCTTCTTTCATGCAGAGAAACGTCCGCCAGCAGTCTTGTCCTCACCACTGAGACTGATGCTGGGGTTGGGACAGATGTAAAGAGAGAAGTCACATCGTTTCCAAAGTTTCCTCAGGTTCCAATATGAGGTCTTTGATCCTCTCTACAAACCCTTTGGTGTTCTCTACGTGATATTCTGTGTTACCAACCAACGGAGCTAAGATAGTTTTTAAATATTTGGCTACATTGTATGTAGAAGAGTCAATGCTACAAACAATGGGTCTGAGGGGGAACCCTTCTTTATGTATTGTTGGCAGGCCATAGATACATGGCGTGGCCTCTCCCGGGTATAATCTAAAATACATCTGTTTATCTATATGGTTTCCTTTCTCTAACTTTTGGAGACAGTCTATCATTTCTTTCTTGTATCTATTGGAAGGGTCCCTTTTTAGTTGCTCATAAGTGTTACAATCACTGATTAACCTATTTATTTTGTCTTCATAATCCAATGTGTTTGTTAAGAAGCACTGTGCATCTGCCCTTGTCCGCTGGCAAAATGGTAATATTTTGGTCTTTTTGTAGAGTAGTTAACGCCTTTCTCTCTTCTAATGTTATGTTGGACCGAGGTAGTTTGGCACTACTGAGAAGGGCTGATATTTTAATGCGTGGATCATCTGCCTCTGCATATGAAAGTTTGTTATTTTTAATAGCCCATTCAGTAGCTGTGATGTAATCTATTGTAGGTATTGTTTTAGGAGTCACTGAGAAATTTAAACCTTTGGTTAGTACCGCGTTTTCTGTCTCTGAGAGATCTCTGTCTGACAAATTTTTGATCCAATGCTCCCTTGAAATCTGCTCATTCCTAATTTTCCGCGTGTTTACCAGTAGCTGAGATTGTTTCAGTAAAAGTAATTTTTGAAATGTACCCTTTTGTCTCTCTTTGGTTTTGCTGTGGTGCCTCTTATATACGGATTTAGTAAATTCACACACTTCCTGATAGATTTTGTGGGTAAGTTTAGTATGTAATCGCTGATAATAAGTTTCTATTTCTGACTGTTTGTTTTTTATCTCTATGTTAAGTCTCCTAATTCGCAAATTTAGTATTTTCCTAGTATAATTTTGTTGCATTTTATCGGCCAAGTATCCGGATTCCAGGGGTGCTTACTTCAAGCATTTAGGAATTAACCGGCTCTGTCTACATCTAAGATTGAATCTGAGGTGGTTCTTTAAGTCAGCTACTTTAAAGGTGGCCTTTTCTAAGTTAAGTACCAGCAGAAGGATGTCTCTCCCAAAGTTGGCAGCAATACGTCTGTGTAAGCTCTCAGTCGTACAGGAGTATCGATGAGAAGGTTTCTTCAGCTGTCATCTGTACAAATTTCAAGTTTTCAGACGTTTCGCCTCCTATCCAAGAGGCTTCGAAGTAAAGTCTGACTGGTCGTATCGGCCCTATTTATATATCCCTAATGTCCCGACATGGCGGCGCCGGACACAGCTATGATAGGTCCCTACTCTCAGGTTGGGGGGAGCAGAGGACCGCTCCCTGTGGCCCCACTGATTGTTCCTACATTCCTGACTAACGACTGGCCTATTTGCCCCACTCCCAACGGTATCACCTCATCAGCATTACGAATATTGCCTAACCTGTTTTGCCTAAGCAGGCTATTGTATGAACGATCCAAGTTGAACCTCACCCCACCAGACCGGTTTAATGAAGGATTTTGTTGTTTTATAAGAATCGCTTCTTTTACCCCCCTTTCAAACCATCTATGTTCTTTCGCTAAGATTTTAACCTCATTGTCGTCAAATGAGTGGTTGCTAGCTTTTAGGTGCAAATGTACTGCCGATTGAGGCCCACTTGTATTATCCCTGCGATGTTGATAAAGTCTTTTTTTGAGAATTTGTTGAGTCTCCCCAATTACAATTTACAATTTTCATTCTTACAATGTATTGAATAAACTACATTACTTTGTTTTTCATTTGGTAGCCTATCTTTTGGATGCACTAATTTTTGCCTTAATGTGTTTATCGGTTTGAAATAAGTAGGAATTTTATGTTGCCAAAGGACTCTTTGTAATTTTCAGAAACTCCTGCAATGTAAGGTCCTGCTACTCCTCTCCTGTTTGTATCTTGAGAATTTTTGGTTTCATTCGCATTATTTCATTTAGGATTCATTCCCTATTCTTTCTTTCTGACATTTGTTAAATGACCACTGAGGGTACCCGCAGTTTGTGAGTGCTCTCCTGATATGTTTTGACTCCTTTTCTCCATCTTCAACACTTGTTGGTATTAGTTTAGCCCTATGCTGGAGGGTTCTGATAACTCCTAGTTTGTGTTGTAAAGGGTGGTTAGAATCGAAAAGTAAGTCAGTGTGAGTGGCCTTCCTAAAGACTTCTGTTTTTAGCACTCTGTCCTCTTTTATAATTACTTTACAATCCAAAAAGGCTAGTTGGTTCTCTTTAATGTCCTCGCGAGTAAATTTAATGTTGGTGTCTCCCGAGTTGAGGTGAACTGTGAAGGATTGAATGTAGTGTTCTTTAATTAGGACGAAAGTGTCGTCCACATATCTACTGCCATGTATAGATTAGCCACTATGAGTGAAACTGGCTAACCCATAGCACAACCATGAATTTGTTTGTAAAATTTCTCCCTAAATTGAAAATACTTAGTATTAAGGCAGATTTCAAATAATTGGCAGATGTGGTCCGGTTTAAGTTTGGTTCTTTTATGCAGGGAAACATCCGCCAGCAGTCTCGTCCTCACCACTGAGACTGCTGCTGGGGCTGGGACAGATGTAAAGAGAGAAGTCACATCATAAGATGCCAATGTTTCCTCAGGTTCCAATATGAGGTATTTGATCCTCTCTACAAACCCTGTGGCGTTCTCTACGTGATATTCTGTGTTACCAATCAATGGAGCTAAGATAGTTTTTAAATATTTGGCTACATTGTATGTAGAGGAGGCAATGCTACAAACAATGGGTCTGAAGGGGAAACCTTCTTTATGTATTTTTGGCAGGCCATAGATGCATGGTGTGGCTTCCCCTGGGTATAATTTAAAATACATCTGTTTGTCTATATGTTTTCCTTTCTCTAACTTTTGGAGACATGCTATCATTTCTTTCTTGTATCTATTGGAAGGGTCCCTTTTTAGTTGCTCATAAGCAGAAGAATCACTGATTAACCTATTTATTTTGCCTTCATAATCCGATGTGTTGAGAAGCACTGGACACCTCCCCTTGTCTGCTGGCAAAATAGTAATGCTATTATCTTTTTGTAGAGTAGTTAACACCTTTCTCTCTTCTAATGTTATGTTGGACGGAGGTGGTTTGGCACTTCTGAGAAGGGCTGATATTTTAATGTGCAAATCTGCCTCTGCATAGGAAAGTGTGTTATTTTTAATAGCCGATTCAGTAGCTGTGATGTAGTCTATTGTAGGTATTGTTTTAGGAGTTACTGAAAAATTTAAACCTTCGGTTAGTACTGCCTTTTCTGTCTCTGAGAGATCTCTGTCTGACAATTTTTTTATCCAATTCTTCCTTGAAATCTGCTCATAACTATTTTTTCCTGTGTTTACAAGTAGCTGTGATTGTTTCTGTAAAAAAATATATTTTTTAAATTTACCCTTTTGTCTCTCTTTGGTTTTATCTGTGGTGCCTCATGTATCCGGATTTGGTAAATTTGCACACTTCCTGATACATTTGCACATCAGTGAAAGTGCATATTAACTGTTGGGGTTTGGTACCTCTAAAAGGGTTGAGAACCAGTGATCTAGACTGACGTTACGTTACGTTTAAGTTAATTATTTTTATTGAAATATTTTCAGATTATTTTTCTTTGTATTATGATATTTTGAATGTCTTAATATTTAGCTCTAAGTGTGTTATGATTTTAATGTGTTATGTAAAGCACTTTGAATTGTCTTATATGTGACGTGTACTCAACAAATATACATACCTTGACTTTGAATTGACGAGGACAAAATATCAAAATTATTTGTGGTCAATATTTTTTGTCAGATGAATGTAAACTGGCCGGTAATTGTAACTGATTTCAAAAGCAGGATAAATTGTCAAAAATACACCACTGACCAACTTTACATCTTGATTTATTTCATTCAAATGAACTCCATGCATGGCAGCTCATGTTTAATTTTGTATTAAACAACATAATACAAATACGTAATTTACATAAATCCTGAGTCGTATGGAGGGATTTCTCTAATTAATTGCGATGTGCCCATCACACCCCACCAAGAGACAACTTAATCAGAGTCCTTCGTCACCCTATCTGTCTCTTCTCGTTGCAAAGGAGCAGCAGCTCTTTTTGCACCCCACACCCCCTCGATTGACCCAGCTTCTCAGCCTATCTCCAAGGGAGATCCTAGAGTTGCTGCAGGGGGAATTCATTCTGGCTGCTTGTATCTCCGATCTTGCTGTTCCAGCCAAGCTCATGACCATAGTTGCTCGACTGGTAAACTACTGTAAGTATTTTGCGTTTTGGCTCAGAAACATCTTCACCACAACAGACCAATACAGAGTTTGCATTATCGCAGACACATCACTAATCTGCACCAATGCATAGAACTGAGTTTTCCTTTGTAGTCCAGTTTGAAGCAGTAATGAATATGAGTGTCCTTGTTTGTTGATTTCAAATTATGAATATGTTAAGTGAAGTCACCCATGTGTGCCTGGTAAATTAATTGTTCTGCACACAACTAAGGGGATGTGTAATTAAACTGGTACCCTGGCTGAGTGAACTGTTAAAATCATACATTTAGGTGGTGTCAAATTCATGAGCTAGACCTCCTCCATGTCACTATTGATATCCCTGAAATGAATGTCAATTCCGTAAGCAAGACAAAGATTAGATTAGATGAGCCTTTATTTGTCTCACAGTGGAGAATTTTTTGGCAATCACAATGGGTTATTTAATTCAATAAAACATGCATTTTATTTTAACTTAGAACCCTATGATGCAATGACTAGATTTTACCATTACTGCCCACATAGTTAAAATAAGTGTATGCTACATTCTTCCACCCAGTGAGCAGAAAATCCCGACCCCCATTGTAATTACGATACTGTATTCCGGTTCAGCCCTGCCCCTTATATCAAATATTCTACCAGCTGCCTCATATAAAAAGACAAGGCCATTAGTTTTCTCATAATGCAGTGTGTTGTGGGGTGGCATATGTCAGCAGCAGCTGAAGAACTAGTAAAATGCCTGTCAAAGGAAAGGATGGCCTCCAGCAAAGCATCTCTGATTAATTCAAGCCAAGAGAAAGTACTGATTCTTGTCAACGCCATCTGGAGTGGGTCCCCTTGTATTTGAATTATGTGCAGTAATTACAGTAAACAAGCTGGGTCATGGAGCTATTGCAATAAAAAGGCACAATATTAAAATAAATACAGTAAAGTCTCGTTATATCGATATTCAAGGGAGTCTGAAAAAATATCGATATAACCGGGACTATCGATATATCCGACCCTGTTTGCATGTAATTTTCTCCGTGCGTGCATAGAAATAGTATCGATATAACCGGGACTATCGATATATCCGATATCGATATAACGAGACTTTACTGTAACTGAAAAAAGGTCTCCAAATGTGTCCGCTTCTGAATTAAATGTCAATTGATTCATCACAGAACATTTTCAAACTAGTTTTGCCTTGCCTACAAAGTGGGTCCCGAGCCAGGCCAAGAGCACACCACCAGCGATGATGGCCAAAGTCCACGGACTTTTGGTGGTCCAATCCCTGGCTGATGAAGCTGCCTCTGGACATGTAAAATGACACCTTACAAGGAGGGAAAGAGCCTGAAACGGCATGTGAGATTGAAACGTTCCAAGAAACAGCCCCATGGATGTAGTCTGCCCACGAGGCATTTACCATCTTGTCGGGGATGCTCCATAGGTTGGCCCTTAAAAAAATCAGTGTCCAGTTATATTTCTCATTATAAGGGGTCTTAATTGGCCTGTGTTTTGTCTGGTCTCCCACTTGAATGTGTTTGCCATGATTGACAGTGCCAGTCATATATAAAGCCCCAAATAACTTTGATCCAAGGTTCATTGGAAAAGGCAAACCTTACACCAACACCACGATAAGGTACAAACTCTGAGTGGGGGAAATTCAGAGGCTTGTTTTTGTCAATGTTTTATGTGTATGAAAATAATTTAGAGGAAAGTATGATGACCCTTACTAAAGCTGAAAACCTGACGACCTTACACTGGAGAAGCGGTTGAGAAATGATGGATGGATGGATGGATGGATGAAGATCATTGCTGAAAACAAGTGTAAAGACGAGAACGCATGATGTTGTGTTGTGTTGTGTTGTGTTGTGTTGTGTTGTGTTGTGTTGTGTTGTGTTGTGTTGTGTTGTGTTGTGTTGTGAAGATTGTTTTTTTCCTACCAACTAAACACAGGCTCAGAGGGGACCAAGGCTTTTACGTCGCTGATCCCACTCTCTGGAATGACCTGCCATTGAACATTTGGCAAGCCCCCTCGCTGCCCATCTTTAAAACCTCAAAACTCAAAACTCACTTGTACTGTTTGGCATTCGACTCACCATGATTCCGACTTGATCTTGGTTTTACTCCCTGCTGCTTTCGGCTATGTTTATCACTGCTTTATTTCCAGTCTATTGTAGCTGTCCATGTTAAACACTTTGTTCCAGCTTCAGCTGTTGTTAAAGCACCATATAAATCACTATGTAGTGTACTGTATTGTAACCATATCGTAGTTGTAGTTTGGCAGTCATGTTATGTTTAAACGACATGAAGACAATTATTTCTGACTGACAGCTCGATAGATGTGTGGTACACTACATTTTCATTCACCCATCAATCATATAGCATACTGCTTGTTCTCATTAGGGTCATGGGTGAGAAAGGGACATATTTTAAATGAGGCAAATATGCTAACCATGATTAAAACACTGTGCAATCACCATTCTGCTCACGGAATATTAAATATAAATATGACAGAAATAGAAATAGCCCTCACCTTGCATTGGTTTTTATGAATATTTTTTTTCAGTATTGTTACATGTTTATTGAGACACAATTCATTCTAAAGACTGGATATTAAGTATTGTTGAAGTAATTGTGTGAATAATGTGAATTTAAAAACATTAGACCAGCATCAGTTGAGCATTATTTTAGACAATTGAATTTTTCAACACCCCAGTACAGTTCAAATGTTGGAGCTTGATTTTATTCTATAGCGCATTTGTGAGAGTTTAATGCTACATTTGTGCTCTCACACTTTGGTGGGAGTGCCTGTGCTGATAGAGCTTCTACAGCTGCTCGCAGCGATATGAAGTTAATTAAACTGCCAATCCAAGCAAGAACCATGACAGCAAGCAAAGACCTGTTGCTGGATTAGAAAAGCGAAGATGTGGGGGTAGAATTAAAGCAATCTGCAGTATGTCATTAACTCTGAGAAACCAAAAACACATTGTATGAATATGTTTAATATTTAGTGCTGCTGAGCCTGCTGTGGACTCGCAGATTCCATTATTCTAACAGTATTGATAAGGAAATCATTTTACCCCATTGAAAAGGTGGAATCATTTTATTCCAGACTTTACAGTAAGGCTTTGAAATCCTGACTAAGTCAAACAAAACTTCCTCGACAGACTGTTCATTTTGCCTCGTTGTATTGTACAAATTCATCTTAACAGATGGGGTTTACATTTTAACTTTGCACTCATGTTAGTAGAATTCAGAGATCTGATGACTCCGTGGATGGATGAAGTCTTCTTAAAATCCTGTGTCATTTAGGTATTGCGGAATAAGAGGCAAAAAAAAAAAACAAATCAAACCTTTTGAAAGAAATGTATCAAAAGGTATGTAATCTATCACAACACAAACGACAACTGTCATTGACTTAATGTGATGAAACTAAATGCACATTTTTTTCATGGGCAAAATTCATGACAATACTGCCGTGGGATCTGGGCTTCTCCAAGTCGGAAGCTCTGTCAGCAAAACAGTTCCAAGAAAATGAAGAGGGAAATATGCTTGAGCGGTGCCATTCAGTAAATTTTGCTTGAATTATATCTTCTTTTGTTCTTGCATGAATTTACCAGCCTGAACATTACACTTTGTATTTAGAAAAAAAGATACATGGATTTCTTCCGCAATTGGAACGCATGAATCAATGTCTTCCAGAACAAGCGGAAGATGGAACCGCTTGGTGCCTGTAATGAGGATTTTCTTTCTTTCTTATTATCTGTATTTGGCTGTGTCAGGTGTGTGGCACCGGTGTGTGATGGAGTTCCGATAAGTCCGTCCTGGACACGTATCGCTGTCGGCGATGACTCGTCCAGACTCGGATGGCCTGAAATACTGACGCGCGCTCAGTGACTGACTCAGCACTGTGGCAACCCTGAATGAACTTAAAAACAATATATTCGGAGTCGTGTGTGTGAGTGTGTGTGGATTTTAGTGATGGCAGCAAGTCTGCTTCACACAAGTGCTGAATATGGACAGGGATATGACCCAGGGATCATTATCAAAAACAGGTCATATAGTCTCAAACATTCCATGAGCTTTTTGACAGACCCAGCATTTTTTTGTTTTAATTCAGCCCTCAGCGATATCATTTACCATCTTAACACCTTTCATGAGACCACAGTATCCCCCTATGATGAGTCAAATTAAAACACTTTACACTTTTTAAATTTAAGACTATAATCCCACAATGCCAGTAGAGTACCTGATTTCCCCTTGAATTTACTTAAGTATTAAAATTATCAACATGCACTCATCTATTGTCCGAGACCTATGGAATTGGAGGAAAGACAAAACAATCAATAGGATATGGGAAAGAATAATGCTGACATTTGAAAAAGAGGTAAAAGGAACGCAGTTCCACTTTTCTAATATGAAAAGGTCAGACACAAGATCAGAGTAAACAGCAGATTTCATCAAATTGGGTCTTATAAACTGGACACAATTTTATAAGAATGACAGTTTTGTTATGATAGTCATCAAATTATTGTTCCGAGTTGCAAACTTAAGTCACAGGGTGAAAAATGCCTTCCTGGAAAAGCACATACCCAGTTTAAAGAGAGCAAGATCATCAAATGCACTGTGATATAATGGTCAATGGGGGAAGCTTAGAGGAACAAAATAGATTGAGCCCAAACCCAGCAGCGCAAGCATATTCTCTACTGCTCTCACCAGAAGCAAGTGAGGCTTTTTACAGCTGTCTTTATCAGGGACTTTATGATTACAAAATCACCAACTCAGCAAAGAGAGATGGGATACGGGGACAAAAGAGAATTGGGGAGGAAAATAGGCTGACATGGGAATATATGGTACGCTACAGTGTTTGGTTGCTCAAACCAAACTGATAATTCAAGATAAGTTTCAGAAGCTTTACTTCAGCGGCTTCAGTCAATGTTAAGGGAAAGTCATTTTTAATGTAAAGTAACATTCGTCCACGTAAACACGTGATGATGACACGAAAGCCTTGCTTCCTTTCAGCTTCATCAAGTAATCTGACACTGTCTTCATCTCTAAGACATTCTTTATGACCCTCTTCATTTAAGATAACTGTTGGGGTAATTCGCCAAACAAACATCTCTAAACATCGCTCGCTAATCTTTGTTTACATTTTGGACTTCCTGATACGTCATATCCTGGCTTTCTTTACATGATGTCGCATTTACATTACGTCACATCCTTTCGCGTCACACACTGCGCGGCGTATAAAATGCTCTCCCTTCTAGTTCGTCTCTCTCTCTATCGTCATGCTTCCTCCTTAAGCCGACACCGCGATGCCTCCGCTCTCTCCAAGATTAAACCAACTTTCTGTTCTACATCTGGCTCCCTGATGATTTAACCATCCTCTTCCTTCACACCCATTGAAGCAATGAACCAAGGACGAACGATCAAAATAACCCAACAATAAACCCAACTCAATTTCTCTTCCCATCCACACTGCGGAAAATATTTCAAGTCTGTCTATAACTGTTTTTTCTTTTCCTTAGCTTTCCTGCCTCTCCACCTGGTTACCTGGAGATAATATACATTTACATTTCTCCTAATCATCATGTCAACCTCTCTTAGCCCCGTCATTCAAAGTTCCCACTTTCAAATCCAAGCTGTGTGCGTTCCTCTTCTCTTTTAACATCACAGTGTTTCCCTCTCATGCACATGAATCAGAATCAGAATCAGAATAATTTATTGCCAAGTATGTAGAACACACAAGGAATTTGTTTCCGGTAGAACACGCTGCACTAGTATCGTCGTCAAAAAAACTGGTGAATAAGCTACTCTGTAGAGTTCATGTTTGTAAATCTGATTGTGATGACGTCAGTGCCTCACCAGCCATGAACCTCACCGCACGTCATTGCAGGAAGCAGAAGGAATATATATATATATATATATATATATATATATATATATATATATATATATATATATATATATATATATATATATATATATATATATATATATATATATATATATATATATATATATATATATATATATATATATATCAGAATCAGAATCATCTTTATTGCCAAGTATGTAGAACACACAAGGAATTTGTTTCCGGTAGAACACGCTGCACTAGTATCGTTGTCAAAAAAAAAAAAAAAAAACTGCTAAGTGGCACTATACAGTTCCATTTTGGCTACTGTTGAAAGAGTTCAAAGAGTTCAAAGAGTTAATGGCTTGGGGGAAGAAGCTGTTTAAATGTCTGCTGGATTTGGTGCGCATGGATCGGTAGCGCCTGCCTGAGGGGAGTAGCTGGAAAAGGTGATGGGCAGGGTGCGGAGGGTCCAGTAGGATTTTCCGCGCCCTAGTTTGGATTCTTGCAGTGTGCAAGTCCTCGAGAGTGGGTAGGGCGGTGCCAATGATTTTTTCCGCCGTCCTAACTGTCCGTTGAAGTCGGATTTTGTCTATTTTTGTGGTGGCCCCGAATCAAACGGTGATGGAAGAACACAGGATGGATTCGATGACAGCCGTGTAGAAATGTTGCAGCACCTCCTGTGGCAGGCCATGCTTCTTTAGCAGCCTCAGGAAGTACATTCTCTGTTGGGCCTTTTTCAGGATTGAGTTGGTGTTGCCCTCCCACTTCATGCAATGCAGTGGCAGAGCAGTTTCTCCTGACGTGTTATATTAGTGAATAGTATTGTGTTAAAAGAACATTCATTAATTCTTACTTGCTACAATAACAGTTGCAGATGAGGGTTAAATCCTTATATTTATATCATCCTTATATTTATAGCATCCTTGATTTCCATTAATTTCCAGCGATTTTTGCCTGGTTGCCATTTGGAGATGGTGTTCCGAAAGCATCGAGGGTCTGGTCAGAAGCCAGTGCACGATGAAATTTCTCATTGACTTGGCGGGATTCTTTGTGATTCTTTTCCCTGGAGATTATATGTAGCAGTATGAAGAGGTGCTGTTCTCTTGGTTTAACTGCAGCAGAAGCAAATATGCGTTCATTGGACTGCAACTGATGTGACAATAGAAGCCCGCACTTCTATTTATGATGCATACCCATAATTCTGTCTTCTCAAGTTTACTTGACAGACGCTTATAACTAACGTATTTCCGGTTTCTATGTTTTAAAATGTCTTTGTGGGTTCTCACTCCTTTGATTATCATGTATCTTGTCTCCCTTATGATGATCCAAGCACTCTGATACTCTGTGTATGGACAGAATTACGGGGATAGTATAAACTTCACTGTAAATCAAAATGCAAAATAGATGGATTTGTTTCAAGCAGTCATTTGCTGTAATTTGTTGTAACTGTCTCGCTCTGACACAACAAAGCCATTGAGCACTAGGGGTGTGAACACCATCCATTAAAGTGCCAGAAAGTGAATAGTCTCAGACAATGAACCATACAAAAAGTGTCAACAGAAAGCGCTGCCATCACAGAACCACTGAAAGCCAATATGAACTAAAAACTCTTGCAAATGACAGGGTAATCATGATTTCCGAAAATAAATCAAATTTCCAATTACGAAAGTCAAATTACACAGAACTTAAATCATTTAATAATTACAAGAAATCCAAAATACTAAGAGGCTATTAAAGCAAGAGTGACTCTAAACTTGAATGCAATGTCTCGAGAAAATATCTCTTGAACAAACAGCAAGCAAGCTCAATAATCGGACGAAGACAGTTTTTAAATACAAGACAGGGTTTGATTTTAAACGAGAAACTAGTGCATTGCTGAAGAGCCATGTCCTCCACTATTAACAACACTGTGTATAAAAAGACCAGCATTAATAGTACATCCATCTATTTTCACAAACGCTTAGGATCACAAAGGTCAAGGGGGTGTTTTATTTATTTATTTATTAGATTATGGAAGGAAAGCACAATAATAGAAGAAAAACCCACACAGGCACCGAGAGTACATGCAAACTCCATACCTTAGCCCTGTGAGGGTGATTTGCTAACTGCAGTCGTGAACTGTAAATCCCCACTACACTAAATATAATAAATAAAACCTTTGCAGTATAATAAGTAAAAATGAGGGGTTCTCACCTGTGATTAATACAAGGCAGTCACGAGGGATGTCAAGTGAGTCATGTACTGTATGCCTAAATCACAAGGGTGTAAAAGGGCCTCATCAGCCCACAGTTAACAAATATTACTGACTTCCCCTCATCTTAACCCCACAAAAATAAAAAAATAATTAAAAAAAAGCAACCTTTGAGGAGGGGCCGCAAATAGGGAAAATGCGAGTTCCAGTATATGGCTCCTCTGTTGTCAAAGCCAAATAATCGGATTTCTGCTGTTGTAAAGTTCTCTCACGTAAAACTTCATCTGCCACAACTTCATTTTGACTAATAATCCAGCTAAATGTGTATACTTATGCACGTTTGCTATACTTTCCTTTCATCCCTGTTTATAAGTGATTCTCAAGAGTTTGAGGCAGCATCAAGATCATCAGAAGAGCCCACTTGAACTACTCCACTTGGGATATTAGCTCGTCCTCAGACCTGAGAGAGCACTCCACTACTTTCTGAATGAGGATCACCGGCTCACAAAAAGAGTTGCTGATTCTCATCACAACACAGCTGCAGCGAGAGTTAAAGATCGCGGTTTGGTGATAACATCAGAACCACATCATCTGCAAAAAGTAGAGACATAATACTGAGGACACCAAATGCTATAAAACAAAGATCGCTGCATTGCCTGAGCTGCACCTACAAATTCTGCACCATCAAGCTAAGGTACGTACAAGGATTTGTGAGCTGAAACATTGAGGATATAGTTTGTCAACTGTCAATACAAGGCAAGTATACACCCACACCCTTGTGAAAAACTTTTCATTCAATGAGCAGGAGAGTCATTATTTGATCGACAGTATTTTATTAGGCCAAGGTAACCACTCTAGTTTTGATTTCTCATGGCAAACAATCCATCCATTCGATTTCTAATCCGCCTATCCTCACCGGGGTTGCGGGGCATGCTGGGCCTTATCCTATCTTTCATCAGACAGTAGGCAAGAAAGACCCTTAACTGGTTTCCAGCCAATTGCAGTCATGACAAACCCAAAACAAAAGAAAAAATAAATAAAATGTAAAAATACTAGGTGGAACGGTGATCTACTGGTTAGCATGTTGGGCTCACAATGCAAATGTCCAGTTCGATTCCCAAAGACAGTGGGAATAGGCCTCAGAAGATGTGTGACCCTTGTGAGGATAAATGGATTAAAAAATGGATGGAGAGATGTACGTATGGATGAATAGATGGATGCATATATAAATCCTGAAACCATGACCATGACCATCAGTTCACTCCCAAATGTATTGACACGTTGACAAATGGCTGTCTGTTTAATGGAACACAAACCCTGTTGTATCTGTGGTAAGAGATTTTACTCCCGACTATTATTTGTAAAATATCACTAGTATTCTGTCCCCTGTGTATTGGAAAAGCGTGAATGTGTGGCCCCTTTCAAAATGCTAATAATATCACCGGATGGAATATTGTAAAGAAAAGTAATGGCAAAAAGATGCATTAAGAAAACAAAGAAAAGTAGGAATAAAGAAGAGCCTCAGGGGAATCTGAGAAAATGTGTTGCTCTTTTGCTTCATTGGCGGCTTAATGGTGAGACAAAAATGGTGTCACCTCCTCCCTTCCCTCAAAGCTTCATCTTTGCACCCTCCTCACCTGATACGCCCCCTTCTCTTCTCAATTACCTCCTCCATAGCTGACTCATCCCTTATCAGATCATTCAAGATACCATTTCCAGCAGAAGACTCTGTTTTCACCACTACCTACCAGCACTATTCAGAATTTACACTTTTTTTGGACACACAATGTATTTTGCTCGCGTCCGTTATATGAAATATTTTTTAAAACAAAGGCAACACTACAATATTTTTACCATCAAAATCTTAATATATATATATATATATATATACCACATATCACTGACGTGCAGTCAGCGGAGGCAGGTGAGGCACTGCCTCACCTGTCATCATGGAAATATTAAATGAAAAAATAAATTAAATACAGTAAAGTCTCGTTATATCGTTGATAATACTGCTTATTACAACACTATTTTCATTTCCCGTGCACATTTCTAGTCTTTTTATGTATAGTTAGTTCCGTTTAGTACACTGTAAAACCCAACAAGTTGAAAGTACTCAAAATTTTTATGGCAACTGATTACGTCAACATTTTTGAGTACAGTTTACTCAAAAATTTTGAGTACAGTTTACTCAAAATTTTTGAGTAGTGGAAATAAATTTTATGAGTTTGACTGAACTTAAATTTTATGAGTTTGAATGAACTCAAAAGATGTACTTTCAGTTTACTCTAATGTTTTCTTGTTATCTTAATTTTTAAGTTAAAATTAGGTTTCATATTTAAGCGTAACCAACTCAAATTTATGTTACCTGAAAAAATATATTCATGTATACTGTACTTACATTTGCCTTCTATGTCTAAAAACAAAAACCCACCACACATGTCTGTTTTAGTGCACATTTTTTTATTAAGGTTTAAAACAACCTTTGCTAAAACATTCATGATAACAGTATCAAATGCACAGCATGTCCACACACCAAAACAACAAATAAACCCCTGAGCAGTTCTTTTTTTAGTAATTAACACAACATCGCCATAAAGATGTGAAATAAACACAACAACAAAACAAAACAGAAAAAAACAACAAATTATACTCTGCTGTTCTGTTAAAAAATAAATTCTCTGACAAGCATATACTTGAATAAATACAAGAGAATACATTTCAATGTACTCGTTATAAGGTGCAAATCAAAGTAAAACTTACTAAAAACAAACAGTATTCATGAAATGAAAAAAGACATTTTGGTGAAATCCAGGTTTACACATGAAATTATGAATAGAAAATCAGTCACAAACAGTACATCAATGTTTAGGTATACAAAGCAGAGTAAAACTATGAAATTAATTATCCAGTGTTGCTTTGTTCCGTAATATTGGAGGCACTGGTGCCTTCAATATTGCGGAACAAATCATTTTTTAAACTTAGCAGCCGTGGTTTGAGTGGTCTGTTATCATCAAGAAACAGCAGTATTTTCTGAATGAAGGTGAATGTGTGGATTAATTTTTGGGAGAATCTAAATGCAGTGCATACATTAATCCAAACAAGAGGAGGTGTGTATCAGCGAACCTGGGGAGACGTCTCACAATAATGCCATCTTCCATCACAACAGAAATGCTGTTGGGGTTAAACAAGATGGCGCTAGTTGTCAGTTGTCACAGAGAGAAGTGCGACAGGAATGTTTTCAATGTCTGGATCCTCTTCCCACTGCAAAATATAGCAATAGACATTTGTGTTAAGTCAGGCAATACATACATTGCATGTTTTGAAGAACTGTCAGTCATCTTCTCATAGGTATGCATGGAGAGCACGAAGGGCCAGACTGCGTCTCGTGTATATCATGCTGTTCTTTATCAAATGCAAGAGGAGATAAAAGCCAAGTTTTAATTTGGGGAAAGCGACAGGAGCTTAACATTGCAGTACTTGTCTTCAGCATCTCAAACCCAAGACAGTGGCCTATGGAGACCTATGGAGAATTAAGTTTAGGTAAAATTCTGTTCAATATAAAAAAATACATACATGTATTATTTTTAATATTATTCGGGTAATTAATCATGTAGCATTAACAAAAATGGTACACAATAATGGTGGTGATACTCAATTTCCACCCTGGGGCTAAAAGGTTGAATAGAAAAAACAGACAACAAATGTAATCATTTAATTTAATAAAACACCTTGATCCATGTTTACTTTTTAAATTGAATAAATAATCTAATTTACCAGATTAAATGATGCCATCAAGCCAGTCAGGTGTTTGCAGTTTGAAAAATGGTGTTTGCAGTTTCAAAAATACATTTAAAAAGTTTTATGTTTACACACGAATGACCATTTAAAACTACACCAATTGTACAGAGTGATATTTCATTTGGCTAGCATTATATTTACTTAGTGCCTTCTTAAAACGGCAGCACAACTGTTGCACGTTGAATTAGCATGATTTATTGTGCTGCCGTTTAAAACAAAGTTAACTCAAAGCACCAACCTGCTGGCGTTGCAGCATCTGTGTGGTGAATTTCGGGTGACCCTTATAACTTTTGAAGTTCATATAAAACTTAATTTAACACCCATTTGACTATTATTCTCGAACCTTAGCGGACACAAACATAACTCGCAACACCCCGTGATAGATATTACTCCACCACTGCCCAAACAAACCTTCGCGGTACAATTCTCCTAATAACCCTGCTGTGTCTTTCAACAAACAAGAGACGTTTAAGAAACATTCCTACTTACCACAGAAGAGCTCGTAACATTAGGAGAAGTCCTTGGCTCGAGCGGCGGATATAATGCCACATACGGACTTTCCAAAATATTCCTTTCCTGTGGAGCGACTACAGCATTGACACACTGGGTCCTTGTAGTATACATATATAGTGTATTAAATACGATTGTTTGTCTTTCCACCCTAATTTAATATGAATAATCAGATTGAGCCGTTGAGAATTCAAATGGCGTCCAATGAGAGCACGCATCACGCAGCTTCCTGCCGTGAACTCAAAATGTTTGAGTAAACGATTGCCATGAACTCAAATGTATTGATCTACTGCAAATTAAAAACGCAGGACTCAGTCAAAAACTCAAAACGTTTGAGTTTTTGAAACAAAAAAATCAGCTTTTGAGTTGACTGACCTCAATGACTTTAAGTCAGTAGTACTGTTCGGGTTTACAGTGTACGATTCGTGGTTTTTACGATAATCCGGTTACTACAGTGCTATTTTTCATCTCCCGCTGGCCATTTTGCTATGTTTATATCGATACACGCCATTGGTCGCGCCATCGGCCTCGCCATTGGTCGACATGGTCACGTGACTTGGTCACGTGAGTTTGTTACGTGACCAGCTCCCGTGTAGCAGACCCATTTCCATTTTCAGACGCCAGCTCGTGTGTAGCAGACGAGATTGAAGTGTTTGTGTTAAAAGGTAAAAATTGGAAGCAGAAGAAGATTGATGACTTTTTTAAATTGCATACATAATACAGTAAGATGTAAGTGTTGCAGTTTCCCTGTTGTGTGATGTACATGCCCACTGTACTGTATATGAATGCAATCGTTTTTTGCAACAATGTTTCTTGTTTTGTCTGCTGAAGCATGATTTTGAAAATTACCATACATTCCATACTGTGTATTAAAGGACAACCGATGTCACTTTTTATTCAAATGCAAAACACCAATCAAAATGACTTCACGCCAAGACGTCTTGCATTGCTTGTGAATCCAAACAATGGCTTCAGATTCGGATAATATGCTTTCTTGTTACACAAGTTATGAATATGATTCAAATACATGGTAGAGGAAAGCACTGAAGAGGAAAGCATACATGTTTGCAATCGATTAAAGTATTATATGTGCCATTTTGAGGCAAAATTTGGGGAACATCTCTCACCCAAAAAAAAGAGGCACAAAATGGCGAGCTCATGGCCAGCTCCGTTTCTTATATGGTGCTTTAATGCAGTTCGGCGCAGGACGGATTTATCGACAGTACGGTTATGTCAACATTTTTTCTAACTCCCGAGAATATCGATATAGCAAGACTTTACTGTAGTTATATTTATTTAGTGATTTGTACTTTGTTCTTTTCCATTTAACTGCACCATTTTTTGATTTTTTTTCAAAATCGCAGAATTTTCACATTTACCGTTCAAATACTAAGTAGAGACGAGCGGTGAGGCAGCAGCCGGCTCAGCCTCACCATGGATTGCGCAATGACATTGCTAACTGGGCTGCTTGCTCTGCAGTGAGACCGCATTGCTGTCCCTCTGCATATCACGATTAAAGTGTTCAAACACTTTTAGTATATGAAATAAATTTAGACAGTTTAGCTGGTGTATATAATGTACCGTCACTGTACATAATAAACACTGTACTACAGTGTTTATTTTATTTTATTTTTATCAATACTTTTTAAAGTTAAAGAAATCAACATTTATTGAAAAATGGAAACACTTTCAACATTCACAACATATTATTCCACAACGAAATATTCAAGCTCAATAATACCTACTTGTGTTAAATTCCGCCAAATCATAGATGGTTTGTCCTGACCTTGCGCTCAACAAACTCCTCACTGACGCCCTCTCCTTCACGCGCAAACAATACAGGTGTACCGTCGCCGAGCACACAAACATAGACTACCTGCAGTTGAAATTTGCATACACGGCACGGCGGCCAATCAGAAGCCTGCTTCTTTCTTCCGGACTTTCGCAAGCATTATAAAGTCGTGCAATTGCATGTCATTTTCCAAAAAAGATCCACAGAACCTCAGCCCAGAAGAAAGATTCAAAAGAAGCTAACAACATATGTGACGCTACAAAACGTAAATTTACATTAAACCGTGACTGTAAAGTGTACGTGAGACTTATGAAAGGGCCTTAGTGGC
Source organism: Hippocampus bargibanti (assembly GCF_051943395.1). Classification (NCBI taxonomy): domain Eukaryota; kingdom Metazoa; phylum Chordata; class Actinopteri; order Syngnathiformes; family Syngnathidae; genus Hippocampus; species Hippocampus bargibanti. The sequence continues at coordinate 17,505,480 of NC_142739.1, read as the reverse complement.
TCGTAGGAAGCAATGCGAACGTTGAATTGTGCACCACAATGACAATCAACTACTGCAGCAAAATCTACAGACATGCACATTTACCGTAAATTAAGCAAGGTAGCATTTGAAGTAGGTACATTCTTGATTCAAAAAATTCTTCATACTTTGTGACAATGTTTTTTAATGTGGTTAGTTGTCTCATTGTGCTTCAAGTTGTGAAAAATGCGGCAGGCAACTTTTCAGTTATCTGCCCTGTTGTCCACTAACTTTTTGTCATGAGTTTCAGACACTGTTTTTACTATAATTTGGGCAAGTTCGGCGGGCCGGATTAAAAAGCCTAACGGGCCGTATGTGGCCCGCGGGCCGTAGTTTGCCCATGTCTGTTCTAGCGCCTCCTCGGCTGCAGAATAATAGAATTAGTGAGAGCAAGCGACAGTAAACAGTTAGCAAGTTTAGTGCAACCATCCAGTCATTTTTTTTCGTGTTTCTTGGCCTTATTTTCAGAATGGAGAATTACATATCTAAATTCAAAGAAATAGAGATACTTTTAAAACTGAAGAAAGATAAGGAAGGCTTCTACAAAGAAGTTATCGATGCCTTTCTTCAGAAGGAGTGGCGCATGGACTTCATTTATAAGTAAAGGTAACATGGTAATCACGTTTTTTTAAATATTTTTTTTCTATGCTGCAGTTTATATAAAGAATGCTGACTGACATTTTAAACAAAACACGTTAACTGTTGCCAATCAAATGGTGAATAAGCTACTCTGTAGAGTTCATGTTTGTAAATCTGACTGTGATGACGTCAGTGCCTCACCAGCCATGAACCTCACCGCACGTCACTGCAGGAAGCAGAAGGATATATATATATATATATATATATATATATATATATATATATATATATATATATATATATATCAGAATCAGAATCATCTTTATTGCCAAGTATGTAGAACACACAAGGAATTTGTTTCCGGTAGAACACGCTGCACTAGTATCGTTGTCAAAAAAAAAAAAAAAAAAAAAAACTGCTAAGTGGCACTATACAGTTCCATTTTGGCTACTGTTGAAAGAGTTCAAAGAGTTAATGGCTTGGGGGAAGAAGCTGTTTAAATGTCTGCTGGATTTGGTGCGCATGGATCGGTAGCGCCTCCCTGAGGGGAATAGCTGGAGAAGGTGGTGGGCAGGGTGCGGAGGGTCCAGTAGGATTTTCCGCGCCCTAGTTTGGATTCTTGCAGTGTGCAAGTCCTCGAGAGTGGGTAGGGCGGTGCCAATGATTTTTTTCCGCCGTCCTAACTGTCCGTTGAAGTCGGATTTTGTCCATTTTTGTGGCGGCCCCGAACCAAACGGTGATGGAAGAACACAGGATGGATTCGATGACAGCCGTGTAGAAATGTTGCAGCACCTCCTGTGGCAGGCCATGCTTCTTTAGCAGCCTCAGGAAGTACATTCTCTGTTGGGCCTTTTTCAGGATAGAGTTGGTGTTGACCTCCCACTTCATGTCCTGGGAGACTGTGAGTCCCAGGAACTTGAAGGTCTCAACGGTTGACACCAGGCAGTTGGATAGTGTGAGGGGTAGCTGTGGTGATGGATGTTTGCTGAAGTCCACGATCATCTCAACTGTCTTGAGCGTGTTCAGCTCCAGGTTGTGACGGCTGCACCAGAGCTCCAGCTGCTCCACTTGTTGTCGGTACGCAGACTTGTCGCCGTCTTTGATGAGACCGATGACCGTGGTGTCGTCTGCGAACTTTATGAATTTGACAGCTGGGTGCGTTGAGGTGCAGTCGTTCGTGGAGAGAGAGAAGAGCAATGGAGAGAGGACGCATCCCTGCGGGGCTCCAGTGCTCGTGGTTCGTGTTGAGGATGATATATTTCCCAGTCTGACCTGTTGTGTCCGTCCTGTCAGGAAGCTGAGGGTCCACTGGCAGATCGTGGGGGACACACCAAGCTGGAGAAGTTTGGGGATGAGGAGTTCTGGGATGATGGTATTGAACGCAGAGCTGTAGTCCACAAACAGGATCCTTGCGTAGGTTCCTGTGTTGTCCAGGTGGTCGAGGATGTGATGCAGTCCAATGTTGACTGCATCCTCCACAGACCTGTTTGCCCGGTAGGCAAACTGAAGAGGATCTAGCAGAGGTCCGGTGATGTTCTTTAGGTGGTTCAGCACGAGGCGTTCAAAGGACTTCATGACCACAGACGTCAGAGCGACAGGTCTATAGTCGTTCAATCCCGAGGGTGCTGGTTTCTTTGGAACTGGGACGATAGTAGACTGTTTGAAGCAGGATGGGACTTCACACTGCTCCAGGGATCTGTTGAAGATTTGTGTGAAGACCGGAGCCAGCTGGTCAGCGCAGACTCTCAGGCAGGAGGGGGACACTCTGTCAGGTCCTGCAGCTTTCTTGATCTTCTGCTGCTTGAAGAGCCGTCTAACGTCCAGTTCGTGGATCTGTAGGGCAGAGGGCGGAGATACGGTAGTTTCTGGTAATGGTGGGCAGACCGGGGAAATGGGGGTGTCCTTTTCAAATCGGCAAAAGTATGTATTTAACTCATCAGCCATACCATTGTTGTACACTGCTTGGGGGGAAGGTAAACGATAATTTGTTATTGCTTTCAGGCCATTCCACACCGATGCAGAGTCGTTAGCGGAGAACTGTTTGTTAAGTCTCTCCGCATAACGTTTCTTTGCGATGTTAATTTCCTTCGTCAGTCTGTTTCGGGCGAGTTTGTAAACTGCTCGATCACCGCTTTTAAATGCGGATTCTTTCTCTTTCCTAAGCTGCCTGAGTTTGGGAGTGAACCATGGCTTGTTGTTGTTGAATAAGCGGAAGGACTTTGTTGGTACACACATGTCCTCACAGAAACTGATGTATGATGTTACAGTGTCTGTGTATTCATCCAATGTGCCCGTTGAAGTTTCAAAGACGCTCCAATCAGTGCAGTCTAAGCATTCTTGTAGCTATAACTTTGCTTCATCTGTCCATGTTTTAACTGTCTTGACGACTGGTTTTACACATTTGAGTTTCTGTTTGTATGTGGGAATTAAGTGGATTAAATAGTGGTCAGAAAGACCCAATGCTGCATGCGCAACAGACCGGTATGCGCCTTTGAGTGCTGTGTAACAATGATCTAGAATGTTTTCTCCTCTGGTAAAACAGTCAATATGCTGCTTATATTTGGGAAGTTCACGGTTTAAACGTGTTTGATTAAAATCGCCCAAAATGATCAGGGGTGATTCTGGATATTTCAGTTCGAGATGGTTTACATGGTCCGCTAGCGTTTGTATACACGCGTTAGCATTAGCTTGTGGCGCGATGTACACGGCAACGGGAATAAAGGAAGCGAATTCACGTGGCGAGTAGAATGGCTTGCAGTTGAGAGACAGCGATTCCAAACCAGGGCTGCAGTGTGCGTCGAGTATCGTGACATCGCTGCACCATTCTTCGTTGATGTAGAAGCATAGTCCACCGCCTTTGGATTTCCCCGATTGCTCCGTATCACGGTCGGCCCGAAGGAGACGGAATCCGGGTAGGTGTAGTGCGGAATCCGGGTGGCGGTCACTGAGCCAAGTCTCAGTGAAGCACAGCGCAGCAGAGCGGGCGAACGTTTTATTGGTCTTTGTGAGAAGCAGAAGTTCGTCCATCTTGTTTGGTAGTGAGCGTAGATTAGCGAGGTGGATCGATGGGAGCGGCGTTCGAAATCCACGCTGCCGTAGCTTGACGAGCACGCCGGCTCGCTTCCCCCTCCTACGCCGGCGTCTCAAAGCTCCGTACAGAGCTGCTACGCCGCTCGCGAGCAGCCCCGAAAAACCTTGTAGATTTTGGTGTGTCGGTGAAAATAGTCCAAGAGTGGATTCCCCAATGCTCAGTAACTCTTCCCTCGTGTAACTGAGTCGCATAGGATCGCAAAAAACAAATGAAAATGACAAAACCAGGAACAATACTAGGGAGCGTGTGACCGAGGCTGCCATCCGCGGCGCCATCTTAAATCATATATATATATATATATATATCAATCATCAACATGGCAGCAAAACCACAGCACAGCTAACTTGCGTCACATGAGCAGACATCCAAGGAGGAAAAACTGTGTGTGTGCGTGTGTGTGTGTGTGTGTGTGTGTGTGTGTGTGTGTGTGTGTGTGTGTGTGTGTGTGTGTGTGTGTGTGTGTGTGTGTGTGTGTGTGTGTGTCTTTGTGTCTGTGTGAGGAAGGTGAAATTATAGGGAGTGTATGCCACAATAGAGCTTTATGCCTCGCACCGGAGTAGTGCCCTTACCCAACTTTACAGCCGGTGGACAGTGACGAGAAGATGACTAACATGAAAGGTTTAAGGCAGGGGTGTCCAAACTTTTTTCACTGAGGGCCACATACATAAAAATATAGGAGGGGCTGGGCCACTTACTAGAAATTAGGTATATAGCCTTAACTTTAGTGTATTTAAGTTAGAAAAAGTTATTAAAAGTGGTCAAATATGTTATATTGTTAAATATAATTAAAGACAAAACTGCCTTCATATCAGGTTTCCAAATGGATCTTTATTGATTTATTCAGAAAGGGTTTTGATAGCTCATTCTCAGAACAGCAGCCTCAGATTTCTTCTTTAGACAGAAAATTTACAGTACGGAGAAAAAAACAATAAAGGGTAAAATGGCACGGGTTAATTTCAAGCTTGTTATTTAAGTTATTAGGCTTAGCAACACACCTATTAACGTTCGTTTGAAACGGTTATCAACATTAACAGACTGAACTGGACTTAATAACAGGAGTGCCTTTAATTTTAGTAAATTATTTTGTGAGTATCAGCTGCGCTGGATATATAAATCGGGCCATCCAGCTGCGGTGCTGATCCGAAAACTGTCCCAAAACTCCCGGCAAATGTCACTTGATCAAGGAGCAAATCCGCATCAGATGAGATCAGCTGACTTCGCTTGTGCATTGTGTGCGCTGTGCACAGCGGTGTGTACTCTGCGTGTTAACAAGAGAACGCATATAAGAAAGTGATGCGCAAAAGCAGGGTAGTGACAGAATTGATGCGCATTATTGATATTTGTCGCACGTCAACCTACATATGCATGCTTATTAACACACGGGTACTGTTGAATAGATTTTTTACTCACCTAAAGTAGGAACGGCATTGCACTCAGTGGGAGCAGTGATGCTGCGCTTTGGACCGAAGGATGGCTGGCAGGTCTGCAGTAAACTTAGTGGTTGCGATGCGAAGGACATCATGGAGATGGCTGTCGGTCATTTTGGTTCTCATTCTGCTTTTGTTAAGTGTTAACAGAGAAAATGTTTGCTCACATATGTATGTTCTTTTCGCAAGGTGTCTCATCATAGGAAACTTTTCCTTTTCCAAGCTGCGGTAGAACTCGGAGAGGGAAAGCTGCTGATGTTGATTCTTCAGAACATCATCACACTGGATTTCGATGAGTTCTAATTGCAGATTCTCTTCCACTTCTTCGGCATCCACCGAGAAAGGAGTCGCGAATAGCTTGATTTCTTTATCAATGATCATCAATGAAAATCCTGGAAGCGCTGTCTGAATTCTGTTTCGAGACATGTAATCACAGACACATATTTCCCTTTTTTAGCAGAAAGGTTGGCCTGTGGATACGCCGTTCTGATCTCGGACAATGTGGGGAAGTGCACAACGTTGAAGTTGCGCAGTTGTGTCTTAAAGAGACACAACTTTATGCTTCACACAAAATGCTTAAAGTTGTGGTACAAGCTGATCTTTCCCTTGTAGGCTCTTGTTCAGGGTGGTTAAATGATCAGTAATATCAACTAAAAATGCTAGGTCTGCCAACCATAGAGGGTCACTCAGCTCATGAAGAGGTCGATCCTTCTCTTTTAAAAACTAGTCAATTTCTGACCTCAGGGAGTAAAAACGCTTCAGCATGGCGCCACGGCTTACCCAGCGCACATCCGAGTGGTAGAGTAGATCCCCATATTCAGCATCCACATCAGAAAGGAAAGTCTGAAATTCTCTGTGGTACAGCCCTCTTGCTCGGATTATGTTGACAGTTTTCACAACTGTGTTCATTATATCTCCAAGATTGACTGTCTTGGCACAAAGGGCTTCTTGGTGAACAATGCAGTGCATTTTAACAGCCTCACCTTCAGTCTCTTTCACCTTAGCGCACATCTTAGACGCCATTCCTTTATTCGCACCTGCCATAGCTGGAGCCCCGTCTGTTGTAACTCCACACAGCTTGTCCTATTTAAGTCCCATTTTGTCAATTGAGTCGGACACAGCTTCAAAAATATCCATACCCGTTGTTGTGCCTTTTAGACTCTTAAGATCGAGCAACTCCTCTGTAACTCCAAAGTTGTCGTCCACTCCCCGCAAAAAAAATTAGCAGCTGTGCGGTGTCTGTGGCATCAGTGCTTTCATCGCATGCGATGGAGTAAAAATCAAAAGCACAAGCTTTATCAGACAGTTGCAGTTTAATATTGGCTGACAAGTCTTCAATGCAACTGTATTTCTGGACATGCTGACGTTGTTGAAGTCCTGCACTTTCTCCTGGCAGTGTTTTATGAGGTCTCGATCTGAAAAAGGCTTGCCGGGTCTTGCGATGAGTTGGCCGACCGCATAGCTGGCTATTGTAGCCTTTTCCTGGACTTTTTGAGCACGTAAAAAATACTGTTGCTGACCCTGCAGTTTAGCTACCATTTGCTTTACTTTTTGCTCTCGCTCAGCACCAGTGTAGGATGCATAGGCCTGATGTTTGGTCTCGTAATGATGTCGTACATTATACTCTTTCATAACTGCCACAGTTTCAGTGCAGATCAAACAGACACATTTCCCCTTGAATTATTTGAAGAAATATTCACTCTCCCACCGTGGCTCAAATTTTCTGCACTCACTTTCTACCTTTCGCTTCTTTGGTTCTGCCATGTTTAGTAACGGGTAAATTTCTTCTGGGATTGGCCTTTTTGGTGGAGCAACTGCCTTGATCAACAGTAGCGCCCCCTGGTGTTAAAATTTAGAAGTGCAGGCAAAATTTGAAGAGGGGACCCTGCAGCACAAAACCTACAAAACAAAAAAAAATGCTCGCAGGGTCATAACAAAAGGAACAGAAGTTAAAGAGAAGGCGCCGCCGATACTTTTAATGATTATGTAAGGTTGGATTTTTTCTTGATTCACCACACGTAGAGGGTATCTCCCAGGTTTGCCGAATCAAATATATTCTTATGGAAAAACAGAGTGACGGCTGGAAAACTTCTACTCTCAATGTTGTGATTCACCCGGCATACAGTCAAATTATGTCTTGAATTGACTCTAGTTAAACTAGATCAAGAAAGGGACTATCAGGTCATTGATGTATCCCATATTAACGAGAACATTAAAACATATATTTACCCTTCACCCCCACAAATATTTCAGGATACACTGCTTTATAACACAATATGTGACAGTTCATTTAATGGATCTATTTGCTTTTATGGACTTTAGGCCCATTTGCAGTCAGACAGAAATAATAAAAATGGTGGTCGGTGGTGATGTAGCAGCCCGGAGAATTAGAATCAACCATGCTACAAGGGCCAAAGGTTTGCATCCTGGTCTTGTGGTCTCTGAGTCTGGCCATTCGATGGTATAAAGATGTGGTATATAGTACAGTGCTTGTTTCCTGGGAGTGTTTAGTTTAACTTTGCTTGAGATTTTACTTAGCGTGATGTGTAAAGGTTCTGATAGGAGTTGAGATGGGTACATCCATCCATTTCCCAGACCGCTTATTCCTCATTAGAGTCACGGGGGGTGCTGGAGCCAGGATACCCTGAATTGGTTGCCAGACAATCGCAGGGCACATAGAGACAAAACACCATTCATGCTCACACTCAACCTAAGGACAATTTGGAGTGTTCAATCAGCCTGCCATGCATGTTTTTGGGACGTGGGATGAAACCCGAGGTCCCGGAGAAAACTCAAGCAGGCCCGGGGAGAACATGCAACTCCACACAGAGAAGCCAAACCGGGTCTTGAACTCACAAACCCTGCACTGTGAGGCCGGCGCCCTTACCACTTGAATACCAGGCCGCAGAGATGGGTACATTAGCTATTAAAGGACAACCGACGTCACTTTTTTGTTTTTTAACTGACACCAGAAAAACGTTTTATAGCATCTAAAATACCCAAAACACGCAGTATGATATTTGTATTCAAATGCAAAACACCAATAAAAATGACTTAAAGTGTCCAAAATCTGCAAAAAAACTGAGCTGTGAAATGGGCATTTTCAGAAAGTCCCGCACCCAGTTCGTGACGTCACGCCAAGACGTCTTGCATTGCTAGTGAATCAAAACAATGGCTTCAAATGCTTTCTTGTTACACATCCAGTGATGAATAGTTCTGAAGAGGAAAGCATACATGTTTGCAATCAATTAAATAATTTATGTGTGCCATTTTGAGGCAACATTGGGGGAAAATCTCTCACCCAAAAAAAAGAGGCACAAAATGGCGACCTCCTGTGGCCACCTCCGTTTCCACAGGCTGATAAATTCCTGATATGGCGCGTGAACGCCCTCTTCTGGCCTTCTGGCGGCTTTTGGGTGCAACACGAGGTCCCCAGACCAAACAAGTACAGCAAAATACATTGACGTGATGTAAGGACCGCTACAATGCGTCTTTTTTACGGTAAAGGGCGGTCCTTTAGTGACGTCACATACGGACTCGTCACCAACTCAAAAACAAAACTTCCTCAATATTCAGCGCGAGTCTTAAAATGTAAAATATAGATATATGCGGTGGAATCTTTGTAAAATATGCTCAGTAGAAGTCATTTGAAGCCATTTTACATTATTATGGACACAACTTGTCCGGAGACGTCGGTTGTCTTTTAAATTAGAATTAAATTGGGAAAAAAAATAAGAAATAAATTTGGAAAAAATTTCCCGAGATTTTAAAAGAACACGCCTTGTTCACTTTCAATACAGTAAAGTCTCGTTATTTCGATATCGGATATATCGATAGTCCCGGTTATATCGATACTATTTCTATGCACGCACGGAGAAAATTACATGCAAACAGGGTCGGATATATCGATAGTCCCGGTTATATCGATATTTTTTCGGACTCCCTTGAATATCGATATAACGAGACTTTACTGTATTTTAAATATTCCTTATTACAGGTAACATCCGACTCACGGCCGGCATGACCTATGACCACCTGTACTTACGACCACGATCGCCAGACCCGAATTTGTTTCATTTTAATCCTATGCCTGGCACTGCAACGCCAGCCAGCATCTCACTCTCGCACAGCAATCGACTGTGTTTTGGCACCGCAGGGGGTAGTGTCCAACGACGCAGGTTGCGGTGCGCCTAGGACTAGAGCCGAGGCGGGTGGGCGTCTGCGCTCTGGATCAACGAGATCGCCGCGTCGGCGCCACTGCCACTTTGAGACAGTTCGTTCTGCTTTGGGACTAGGTGGCGGGTCGGGCGCCCCAGACGGCCGCGGGGTCGGGCCGCGCATCGGCGCGGAGAGCGTTGTAAGGCCGGGGAGAGGGCAGCCGATAGAACACTGGCAACCCAGACCCACCCCCACCCGCCCCCATGGCGTCCGAATCAGATCGTTTGCAAGTCATTTAGCACAAAGCTTCTATTCAACATTTTGAATGGATTTCGACTTACGAGCATTTTGACTTAGGACCGTTTGGTCGGAACGGAACCCTGTCGTAAGTCAGATGTTATCTGTAATGTAAATGTCAATGGTATCTGATTTCCTGAAAAGAACATTGAATCCGATTGGGTGTCAAAATAATGACATATCCTTTATGCCGCCATATTGGACACTTTTGACCAGTTTGTGTAATTGCTGTGACATGTTAGATGCTGTAACATGTTACATGCTGTCACACAACATTGTTTATTTTGGAATAATTGAGGAATTGTTGTTTAACAGGATAATTTCTCGATAAACACAACACAAAAATAAAATATCGACTATGAAGGCGGCCGGCTTCTCTATCTTCACCTTTTTCTGAGGTAACCCTTGGTAGTGAAACGGGAGCAAATCCCTGTCAAGACTGAAACAAGTCTCTTTTTGTAGTGATAACTCAATGATCCCAAACTGGTTGAGTTGATTCTAATTGTGGAAAACACTGCCGGTACAGTGCAGGGCAAAAGTGGCTCTTTTGCATGTACTATGGAAGGTCCAATAAAATATAATGAAGGCAGTGGCTGTAAAACATGCTCAGTGAGCAGCAACAGATGCAGCGATTAAAATATCCTTCGCCTTCTCTATCATTTTTTTCTCACTCTCGGTGTTGTTATCAACTGTCACGCGTTTATGTTGCACATATAGCCACTTTAATGACTTTTGTGCTAATAAAATCAGAGTGCACCTCTGAAGATGCTCAAGTTTGCGTATTTAACATGCTTTTCCTTCTTGCATTTTTATCGTGAGCACACAGTTATCCTATGAATTATTTGGCTGATTTACAAAGCTCGATGAATGTGGGGGACCACCATTAGTCACCAGCCCAACCATGAACACATGAGAAAAAGAAAAATGTTTGCATGAATTGATAGCCTGACTGTGCCCAAGTGCATGTCTTTTCGAAGGTCAATACAATACAATAGCTGAGTGCACCTCCAGTCTATTAACACATACAATTACAGAGAAGCTCATTATTATGTGCCTTCTCCATTGCCCATTTGTGATACCTTGAGCCCTGTCTGTTTTAAAGTGCCCCCAAGGTTTACTTTGGAAATGCCGTCATGCTTGCAGAAAAAGAAGTATTGTTCACATATAATAAGTCATTCAGAGCATACTGTTGTTTCCTCATCAAAGTGACATTTTAGAAAGCAAAGCTAGGATAACGGTGAGAGGCTATTGTGACAGATTTTTCAAGCTGAATTAAAGTCAGTCTACTGGAAAATTGTTTTTTTTTTTCATCCGTGCTAGCTTCAAGCCATTTGTACGTATTGATTTATCCTTATTGATCAAACCCTTTTTGATCGTCTGTTGAATGTACAATTGAGGAGTTCCAGTTGCCTTAGGCGAGTATAAAAAATGAAATGAGTCAAGAAACAAGTCATGTCTATTTTTGATTTTCTGATGTTGGTTTAGACTGGACCACACATGCACCAAAATCTTAGACCCGGTTTCACCTGCATAAAAGTGTGGTGTATTTTCTTTCCACCAATGTCAGGTGTGACGGGCGAATGTAATAGAAATGCCCTTGTTTAGCCGGAACACCCAGTGATCCCGAACACGGATAATGTGCCCCGTTTTTACATTGAACATTTTTGCACTTGCACCCAGCCTCACTCCGAGACATTTGGATTCTGTTCATTTTTACAGTTCCAAATCCTCTATGCAACAACGTGGAGTCTTTTTGCAATTTTGATAACACACTTAATAATACATTACCATTACTAACTAATGTTCCGATTCCTCTACAATGAAACTGATGAGATGATGTTTGGCGGATGTTATGAAATGTTCTGTTTTCATCTAGCAGAAGGGGTCTGAAAGATTATTTGCATTACAAAGTTTTCTTGTATTTCAACACATAAAATGGCCTAGGGAGAGCTTTTTCTCCACATCACCAATGTCAAGACACTTGTTATTAAAGGGCACTAGTGTACTCAGCTGATGATAAATCATTTTTGTTTTAAAATCCAGCATTCAGCAACCTGCTTCCTTGCCCTTGAGTGGATGATCAAAGACCCTCCTCATTTCAGTGAGAAAGGTAGGGGGTGGCGAACACACAGATGGACAATGATTACTCACCGCCATGGCCCAAGCGGCAGCCTTATCAGTAAGCAAATGATAAATCCCCTTTTATAGTTACCCTGTGAATAAGTGAACATCAGTTGGTTGAATACCAATGAGCATAGGTAAAGAAAAAAGGTGAACAATGTTGGGTTAACAACTGTAAAATGCATTCACTGGGTTGAAAGAAATGGATTCGATGACGGATGGATTACCCATAAATTTGGGCAGATGTCTGATCTGTGTGTGGATTCATCATCTACAGTTGAAGTCAAACAATTTCGAGCTGGCATTATCCATTGTAATCAGAGCTCTGGATGGCTAACAAGCTTCCCTTTGCTCGATAAAGCCACGTGGGAATGCTTACAGGCAGCAAGGTCCATTTTGGCCAGAAAATTCAGGAATGAGGCAGATGGATCACAAATCAGGCTGTGTGATAAATGTGAATGTTCTGCTATTCTGATTGACATTGCATTGTAAAGCATTTTCAAATGTGTATTTATTTATTTAGTTATTTTTTTTATTTTTTCGATCAGTTGGACTTTGGTTTATAATTTGCCCTTCTGTCAGACAGTGGTTTGACGGTTCCATCAAGGTTAATTTAGCAAAGCATATGTCATTGAGTTTAATTAATTCATATTTTTCAGGTTCTGACAGGAAACAATGCACGGGGGGTCCTGCTGAAGGGAAAACCCTCTACTCCAGCTAATGCTTGAACACAATCAAAACAAATCATGACCACATATACATTTGTGTTTAAATTCAATTCTCTCATTTGCTTGTTTTGATGGCTTCTATTATCGTGACTGACGACTGGACGACTGAGAGCTTACACAGACAGAGATGTCAGACAGAGATCTCTCTGAGACAGAAAAGGCTGTACTAACTAAAGGTTTAAATTTCTCAGTGACTGCTAAAACAATACCTATAATAGACTACATCACAGCTACTAAATCGGCCATTAAACATAACAAACTTTCATATGCGGAGGAAGAAGATCTACACATAAAAATATCAGCCCTTCTCAGTAGTGCCAAACCACCTCCGTCCAACATAACATTAGAAGAGAGAAATGCGTTAACTACCCTACAAAAAGATAAAAATAATATTTTGCCAGCAGACAAGGGTAGGTGTACAGTGCTTCTCAACACATTGGATTATGAAGACAAAATAAAAAGGTTAATCAGTGATTCTAACACTTATGAGCAACTAAAAAGGGACCCTTCCAATAGATAAAAAAAGAAATGATAGACTGTCTAAAAAGTTAGAGAAAGGAAAACATATACAGTGAGACCTCGGCTTACGAAATTTTCAGTTTACGAACTTCAAATTTATGAAAATTAAACCTTAAAAACATTTCCCATAGGAAACCATTAAAATGAGAATAATCCGTTCCCAGGTCTCCATAAAATATAATTACACACAACATACCTTATTCTATGTATAATAAATGTGCTATTGTATTGTAATAAATGAAATACACTGCACTGTATAATAAAGTCACTTTATTTACATTTGTGATGGTCATTGATGGCTCTTAATTGACACCTGTTGCTCTCTGACTTGTAAGATCTTACGAAACCGACGCATGACATTATCATTCATCATGTTGATGATTGTCATAGGCTTAACTGTCCAATAAGAGCCTGCACATCAACTCCTGAATGGCCTGCTTCTGCTTGTCCTCTTGAAGGCAAATCGAATTCTCTGTGTTGAGGACCTCATTATGGTCAGCAACAAGCTCCTCGATGTCATCTGCATCCACTTCGAGTCCGAGGTAGGTGCTGGCAGAGATTTTGATACAACAAAAGGCGCGAGTCCGATGATTGCACGGACGCGGAATAAAACGTGACAAAAGAAGGCAGGTGGGGCGATCCGTCCAGCCTGTCAAGATAGGCAAAATAAAATGGCACACTCACGATCGGAAACCGGAAAGCAATAAACTTACGCGATCGTGGCTAACAATCACCTCGGGCAAAGCAAACTTTTGCCAGCACTTTTGCAGACTTGCCAGCACAAGACACAGTGAGGCGCAAGGCATCGTAATCATGTCACTGGTGTGGTGACAGTGACTCGTTGAAATGAAATGAAATCGAAGTGTCTTCTTCGGCTGGCGGAGGTCGCGAGCGGCGGCCCCGCCCAAGCTGTCAACTCGCATGTGACAATTTCAGTGTCATTACTCACGTGAAAGCATCGACTAAATAATGCCTTTGTGTAAAGCTGTTAGGCGAAGGATGGTAGCAATGGTGGACGGTACCGGGCTCTTTATTTGTAGAATGGTCGTAGAAAGTTACTCTCAGGCAAGTGACACACAGCGTGAGAGATGTGTCAGGCTGAGATTCACATGCAGCTGTGGTGTGCACACGTTACGCCACAAACGCACACCTCGTTCGTGTTTCTCAATGATCTCCTTCTTCTCCTCGACGGTGATTTTGTTTTCTGTCTTCTTCGGCTGAACACGACCCTGTGGTGTTTTTTTTTTCGGTACCATCAAGCGTCAAAGGTAGAGAAAAGGAGTCAAAACAGGAGTCAAGTCAGGAGAGCACTCAGAAACTGTGGTTACCATCAGTGGTCTTTTAACAAATGTCAAAAGGAAAAAATAGGGAATTAAACCAACAATTCTGAAGATACTCAAAGGAGAGGAGTAGCAGTACCTTACATTGCAGGAGTTTCTGAAAAATTACAAAGAGTCCTTTGGCAACACAATATTCCTACTTATTTTAAACCGATAAGATAGGCTGCCAAATGAAAAACAAAGTAATATAGTTTATTCAATAAATTGTAAAAATGAAAATTGTAAAGAGCAATACATAGGGGAGACTAAACAAATTCTCAAAAAAAAGACTTTAGAAACATTGCAGGGATAATACTAGTAGGCCTCAATTGGCAGTATATATGCACCTAAAATCAACCACTCATTTGACGACAATGAGGTTAAAATCTTAGCGAAAGAAAATAGATGGTTTGAAAGGGGAGTAAAAGAAGCTACTCCTCTTCTTCTTTTCCTTTCGGCTTTTCCCTTCAGGGGTCGCCACAGCGAATCAATGACCTCCATCTAACCCAGTTTTGTGCATCCTCTTCTCTCACACCAGCTACCTTCATGTCCTCTTTGACCACATCCATAAACCTCCTCTTTGGTCTTCCTCTCGGTTTCCTGCCTGGCAGTTCAAGGCTCAGCATCCTTCTGCCGAGATAGTAACTCTCTCTCCTCTGGACATGTCCAAACCATCGCAGTCTGGCCTCTCTGACCTTCTCTCCAAAGCCTCTAATATGAGATGTCCCTCTAATCTACTCATTCCTGATCCTATCCAACCTGGTCACTCCCAAAGAAAACCTCAACATCTTCAGCTCTACTACCTCCAGCTCTGCTTCCTGCAGTGACGTGCGGTGAGGTTCATGGCTGGTGAGGTACTGACGTCATCAATGACATCACCGCTCGTCTCTACTTTGTATTTGAACGGTAAATGTGAAAATTCAGCGATTTTGAAAAAGATCCTAAAACGGTGAAGTTAAATGGACAAGAACAAATCACTAAATACATCTAACTGTTTAATTTATTTTTTCATTTGATATTTCCATGACAGCTTTCCATGATGACAGGTGAGGCTCTGCCTCCACTGACTGCACGTCACTGGCTTCCTGTTTTTTCTTCAGTGGCACTGTCTCTAGTCCAAACATCATGGCTGGTATCACCACTCTTTTATACAATTTTCCTTTCATCCTAGCTGAAACCCTTCTATCACACATCACACCTGATATTTTTCTCCAGCCTGCCTGGACAAGCTTCTTCACCTCTTTTCCACACTCTCCATTGCTCTGCACAGTTGACCCCAAGTACTTAAAATCCTCCACCTTCTTTATCTCTTCCGCCTGTAGCATCACACTTGCACTTGGATCCCTCTCATTCACACACATATATTCCGTCTTGCTGCGACTGATCTTCATTCCTCTCCTGTCCAGGGCATATCTCCACATCTCTAGTTTCTCCGCCACCTGCTCCCCCTTCTCGCTACAGATCACAATGTCATCTGTAAACATCATGGTCCAAGGAGATTCTTGTCTAACATCGTCTGTCAGCCTGTCCATCACCATAGCAAATAAGACGGGGCTAAGAGCTGACCCCTGGGGGAGTCCCACCTCCACCTTGAATTCCTCCGTCACACCGACAGCTCACCTCACAACTGTCTTACAGTCATGATATATGTCTTGCACCGCTCTGACGTACTTTTCTGTCACTCCAGACTTCCTCATGGAATACCACAGCTCTTCTCTGGGCACCCTGCCGTACGCTTTCTCCAGATCTACAAAGACACAATGCAATTTCTTCTGACCTTCTCTGTACTTCTCTATCAGCATTCTTAAAGCAAATACTGCATCTGTCGTACTCTTTTTTGGCATTAAGCCATACTGCTGCTCACAAATGTTCACTTCTGCCCTTAGTCTAGCTTCAACTACTCTTTCCCAGAGTTTCATTGTATGGCTCATCAACTTTATTCCTCTGTAGTTAGTACAACCCTGCACATCTCCTTTGTTCTTAAAAATGGGCACGGGTACACTTCGTCTCCATTCTTCAGGCATCTGTTCACCATCTAAGATCTAAGTAAAAGCAGCTATTTTCATAAAACAGGAAAATCCTTCCTTTAACCGTCATGGTGGGGTGAGGTTAAATTTGGATCGTTCGTACAATAGATTGCTTAGGCAACATAGTCATGCTGATGAGGTGATACCAGGGCCAATTGGGCAATCAGGCCAGTCGTCAGTCAGGATAATAGAAGCCATCAGTGCAGCCGCAGGAATTAGTCCTCTGCTTACCCCAACCTGAGAGCAGGGACCTATCATAGCAGAGTCCGGCATCGGCATGTCGGGACAGTAAGGATATATATATATATATATATATATATATATATATATATATATATATATATATATATATATATATATATATATATATATATATATATATATATATATATATATATATATATATATATATATATATATATATATATATATATATATATATATATATATATATATATATATATATATATAGCTTCTTGGGTGGGAAGCGAAATACGACACCATCAAAGAAGTACAGATGACGGCTGAAGAAACCTTTTCATCGATAAAATGCAGGTTGCCTGTATAAAACGATTGTGACTGATACAGTAAATGCAGTGTATCAGGAAACTTAACCAGCCACAAACTGAAAATCAATACACAATGAGAGATGGTTCAAATATAAAGGTAATGACGTGACCACAATGACGTGGAAGCAACGGCACACTGAGAGAAGGGCGCCAGTCAAGTCTCTAAAGGAAAAAAACAACTCATTTTCATGGCTCCCAAAGCCCTGTGTCAGAAGGGAGTGGTAGCGGGGGGGGGCTTATTGTCCGTCGTGTCGGTTGCTTTATCTCCATCCCCTGAGCTATGCAACCGAAATGTCATGCTGGATTCCAAAAATTCTTGGCAACCCCAAATAAAATAAAATCTAAAGTCAGATCGACAACATTCTATTAAAAATGGGGTCCAAAGTCCAGAGTAGTTCATGTTCAACTGCATTTATGTTTCACACTATGACTCTTTTACAACTTTAATCAACTGTTATTTATATAGCACTTTTCAGACATCAAAATATGACTCAAAGTGCTCTGTAATTAAAACATCCAAAATACAACATAAAATGACCCCCTTCTCCCCCACGTATGCAGATAAATATGCCTGCCTGAACTCACCCTCACACACACACGCGCGCGCGCGCGCGCACGCACACAGACACACACACACACACACACACACACACACACACACACACACACACACACACACACACACACACACACACACACACACACGCACGCTTACTCGCTCACACGCGCAAAAAAACACTCACTGTAAATGCAGCTGATACATTTGTTTATGACTGATATCCCATAGTTGACCAGCAGATGGCTGTGCTTTATTTTTCTTGACATTACGTTGGGTTGTTGACACTTCCGGTACAGGCTTTGCTTTTGCTTTCCGCGCTTCGTTATTTAAGTTTCATTTTACTGAGAAGACGGCGAGAATGGACGTTTTATCGGTGTACTGTTTAGCAAGGAAAAGACAAAAGGACAAAGACCAAAAACTTTTACTGTGAAACTATTTCGGACAGAAAGCGGGCAAAGTGGTTTGTACGATTATATTGCATACGTTTTATTTCAAGTCCAAATGTGTATGTGTAAATAATAGCTATATTTTTATACTTGTTTGTAGTTCTACGGTGGTGATGGTGGTGGTGGTGGTGGTGGTGGTGGTGGTGTCTTTGGTGATTCAGCATGCAAGTGAAATCACATTAAATAACCGGACAAAGTACAAAGAACCGGAGTCCTCTGTTTGGAATGGAAGCACACTCACAGAACCTGATAAACAACAGTGTATTAAAAACATCTCTGTGAATCCTGACTGTTATTTAAAATATTTACACATTTAAAAAAATATTTGAAAGTGGGTGTGCTTAAATTATATTCATAATAAATGAAATAATTATATAAACAAATAATAGAAAGGAAGAAAGAAATATAGGCTTAGATTGAAACACAAGCATTACAGTGGTGCAAGGCATGGGTCCAAGTCGCATTAGATTATGTTAAATTCTCTCTCGTCTGACCACACTTTCTGCCTTACCGCCTGAGGCACAGAGAGTACCCATTTTGTATATTGTTTCATTTGTGTGAGCCACGATAAGGGTTGAACCCCCAACACAGTGAAAACAGTCCACTCATTAAAGCCCTACATATCAACCCAATTGAGGAACCTCTGGCATACTGTGATCTGCCTGGAACATCCATATATCAACTACAGAAATGTCCTCATTATCTGTCAATGTCACAAAGACAGAAGATGGAGTTTAGGATCAAAATGTATTGAAGTTATATGGTCGGCTGGTTGTAAATGAAGGCGTGGGGGTAAAGTTGAGATGATTAACTTAATACGCAATATTGTTTCCTTCCTTTCCTTCCTTCCTTGCCCTCATCAAACTGGCCGAGTTTGACTCAAACATAACATTATTAACCTCCCTGGCTCTGCTGAGCCACTCGACTGAGTAGAAACTTGGATTTACCGAAATAGGTCAATCTGCTGTCAGTGGAGGTTGACATATGAAGCTGAACAAATGCAAACATGAGGATGAGCAGCACTTGAGACCCTTCTAAATTGCTTAATCACAAACTGCCTCTTTTAACAACTATAAGCATCCAAGAGTACATTTGCCAAATTAGTCTATGGCACAAGACGAGTAAGGTGATTGTATGTTCTTTATTAATGACAAGTCAATTATTCTGATTTCAATGGACAACTTGCATTCAGGGAGTGGGGAACAGAATGTCCATATTGCACAAACTGAGGGTTTCTCAAATCTGTCGTGAAGGACATTGCATCGGCGAGATTTACTGACTAAAAAAAAACATATACCATGAATAAAACTGTCTCACACTGGCTTGTGCCCCCTTGTGGCTACATTATATATATATATATATATATATATATATATATATATATATATATATATATATATATATACAGTAAAGTCTCGTTATATCGATATTCAAGGGAGTCCGAAAAATATCGATATAACCGGGACTATCGATATATCCGACCCTGTTTGCATGTAATTTTCTCCGTGCGTGCATAGAAATAGTATCGATATAACCGGGACTATCGATATATCCGATATCGATATAACGAGACTTTACTGTATATATATATATGTGTGACGGGTGTCACAACAGTGACTGTCTTCATCTCCACAATGCTGCCGTATTAATGAAGACGAGACGCGTGGATGTGTCTTTTTATTTCTTTTATTTCTGCAACACAGTATGGCAGAAGGGATGGGTGAAGTCGCATGGGTTTCGTCTTGTGATTAACCTGAATCTCCTCGAGATTGTTCTCAAATGCAAAACATTGTAGATAACAAAACAGAATTAACAACGTGTGATCGTATAGTGGATATTTACAGAAAAAGAGAATACAACACAAGTTCGCTGTTATTTACAAGATGTCCCTGAACGCATCATGGGCGGAGACTCGGCAGAACACGCGGTGCGCTTGTAATGGCTGGCGCACAGTTCAAACCGCCACGGACACTCACGGGCAAATGAAACACGACACAAGAAACTAAATATTGTTCAATAAAAACGAAATGAAACAATTATTACCTGCAACACAGTATGGCAGAAGGGATGGGTGAAGTCGCATGGGTTTCGTCTTGTGATTAACTGCGCAATAAAAAAAGCACATGTGCTCCAAAGTTCCACTCGACAAAACGTGAAGTAAATAATGACACAAAAAGTAATCTGGACTCGAAATGAATAAGGGAACTAATTAGATAACACTAGACAGTACAAAAGGGGAAACAAAATAAGATATTGTCATGAAAATGCGCGTTAATCGAGACCAACAGAAAATTGCGACTCACCCTGAATCTCCTCGAGATTGTTCTGGAAACTATGGGCAGGACATAGTGCCACACTGTGCGCCGTTGCGTCACTTCCTTCATAATTTAATAATCTAAGCGCACAACTCCGTTACATATATATATATATATATATATATATATATATATATATATATATATATATATATATATATATATATATATATATATCACTGCCCTGCCAGTGATCAGATACCCTGCAGGAATAATAAGGTGGCAAAAGGAAGAGATTCAGACCACATATATATAGCGGCTGGATAGCTCAGTTGATAATGCATCGGTTTGGCATATGGGAGACGAGGGTTCGAATCCCACTTGTGGCAGAGAAAATGAGCACAATGACATCATCCAGTGTGGGTCCTTGGGCAAGACCCTTCACGCTAATGCCTACCTCATACAATGATGAGAAACAATAAATGGAATGACATGCCCGGCCAAACAAGGTCTGCGTCAGGTGCTGGGGAACCAGAGCACCCTGATGAAAAATGGGCTACTGGAACAAAGCGGAGATGGACGAGATGCGATAACATGGCTCTGTTGGAATGCTACTACTCAAGCAACCCTAGTCAGAGGGGTTACATGCGGAGTATGGGGGCTGAATGGTTACTTCGAAACCCACAGTCACGGTTGACCACGAAACAACTAGTAGCTCAGTGTTCCAATATCCACAAACGGCAATTGCTATCACAACTTGAGATTGATGAGGTACAACACAAATTCCGAGGTGAAGGGCCCCAGGCTGCCACATCACAGGAAGAGGTTCAACCAGAGATTGGGAGGCAAGCCCCAATGAATAATGAGATTGGGAAGCCAGCCCCAATAAATGAAATGCTGAGCGAGACAGCAAATGACCTGAGAGATAAGATCATGGCAAGAATGAAAACTGGGCAACGAAGGCACCGATTACAACGGCTATGTGAAGTACCAGCTGAAAGTCTCATGGAAACTGTGAATGCAGCACTGAGAACGATCCCGACCGGAACGATCACGGAAACCAATGAGCTGATATACACCTCAGCATCAGTGATCCTAGACATGCTTGGCTATAAGAGCAACCATGAGAGCCACGAGATTCATTACCCACCATGGAAAAGACGGTTGGAGGCCAAGATCAAGGCGGCTCGGAAAGATGTGAGTCAATTGACGGAGACCCAGAGAGGTGTGAATAAAAGGCCAATACCCAAGAGGTACATGCAGATAACCATACCTGAAGCACTCGAAACTGCCAAACACCTTTTTAACCTTGGCCAGTCGCCTAAAGAGGTACACGAAAGAGAATGAGGCCAGAAGAATAAACAGGCTGTTCGCAACACAACCTGCGAAAGTGTACGCTCAGTGGCAGGGTTCTAACAGCAGAGCAGACCCTCCAAGGCTGGAAACTGAAAGATACTGGAAAGGCATATGGGAGAAGGAGGTCGTACATAACAGCAGTGCACAATGGCTGGTGACTCTGAAAGAGGAGCACAGCAACCTCCCTGAACAGAACCCAGTTACCATCACAGCGGCAGATATACAAGGAAGAGTCTCAGGTATGAAAAACTGGACGGCACCAGGCCCGGATATGGTCCACACCTACTGGCTAAAGAAACTCACAGCTCTCCACGAGCGCCTAGCAGCACAAATGAACCAGCTGCTGATGGATGGGACTCACCCAGGATGGCTAACCGAAGGGCGAACAATCCTGATCATGAAGGATTCCTCAAAGGGTGCAGTTCCTTCCAACTATCGGCCAATAACCTGTCTCTCCACAACATGGAAGCTCATGTCAGGCATCATTGCGGCTAAGATAAGTGGACACATGGATCAATACATGAGCAAAGCACAGAAAGGCATTAGTAGAGATACTAGAGGTGCCAAACATCAGCTGCTGGTTGACAGAACAGTCGCTCAAGACTGCAGGTCCCGACATACCAACCTGTGCACAGCCTGGATTGATTACAAGAAAGCATATGACTCGATGCCACACACATGGATCAATGAATGCTTGGAGTTGTATAAGGTCAACAGGACCCTGAGAGCCTTCGTTGCAAACTCGATGAGGATGTGGAAAACCACACTTGAAGCCAATGGCAAGCCACTAACGCAAGTGTCCATCAAATGTGGCATATACCAAGGTGATGCACTCTCCCCACTGCTGTTCTGCATAGGACTGAACCCCCTCAGCCAGATAATCGCCAAGACAGGCTATGGATACCGCCTCAGAAATGGAGCTACGATCAGTCACCTCCTCTACATGGATGACATCAAGCTGTATGCTAAGAGCGAAAGGGACATAGACTCCCTGATCCACACAACCAGGATCTACAGCAGTGATATCGGAATGTCATTCGGGCTGGAGAAATGTCGTCGGATGGTGACTAAGAGGAGCAAGGTAGTTCACACTGAAGGGGTCTCACTCCCTGAAGGAACAATAGCAAACATTGAAAACAGCTACAAGTACCTCGGTATACCACAGGCCAATGGCAACCTCGAATTAGCAACAAGGAAAGCGGCTACGACCAAATACCTCCAGCGGGTGAGGCAAGTCCTCAGAAGCCAGCTCAATGGCAAGAACAAGACCCGGGCAATAAACAGCTATGCCCTGCCAGTGATCAGATACCCTGCAGGAATAATAAGGTGGCCAAAGGAAGAGATTCAGACCACAGATGTTAAGACCCGAAAACTCCTCACCATGCACGGAGGGTTCCATCCCAAGTCCAGCACCCTGAGACTGTACACAAGCCGTAATGAAGGAGGCCGGGGACTAGTGAGTGTGAGAGCCACTGTCCAGGATGAAACATCCAAGCTCCATGAATACATCAAAGAGAAGGCTCCAACGGATGATGTACTCAGAGAATGTCTCAGTCAATGGGGAACAGAGGATGAGGTGCTGGAAGAGGGACAATCATGGGAGGAAAAGCCCCTACACGGGATGTACCACCGAACCATAGCAGAAGTGGCTGATCTCAAGAAGTCCTATCAGTGGCTAGAGAGGGCTGGCCTAAAGGACAGCACAGAGGCACTCATCCTGGCTGCCCAAGAACAGGCCCTGAACACCAGAGCCATAGAGGCAAGGATATACCACACCAGACAAGACCCAAGGTGTAGGTTGTGCAAAGAGGCACCTGAGACAATCCAACATGTAACTGCAGGGTGTAAGATGCTGGCAGGGAAAGCCTACATGGAGCGCCATAACCAGGTGGCTGGCATAGTCTACCGAAACATCTGTGCGGAGTATGGACTGGAAACCCCAAGGTCAAAATGGGAAACACCTCCCAAGGTGGTGGAGAATGACCGAGCAAAAATCCTGTGGGACTTCCAGATACAGACTGACAAGATGGTAATGGCCAACCAACCAGATATCGTGGTCATAGATAAAGGGGAAAGGAAAGCCGTTGTCGTGGACGTAGCGGTCCCGAGTGATGGGAACATCAGAAAGAAGGAACATGAGAAAATCGAGAAATACCAAGGGCTCAGAGAGGAGCTGGAGAGAGCCTGGAAGGTAAAGGTGACAGTCGTGCCTGTGGTGGTCGGAGCACTTGGGGCAGTGACCCCCAAACTCGACGAGTGGTTGCAACAGATCCCGGGAACAACATCGGATATCTCGGTCCAGAAAAGCGCAGTGCTGGGAACAGCACGGATACTGCGCAGAACCCTCAAGCTTCCTGGCCTCTGGTAGAGGACCCGAGCTGAAATGGGGACAGACACCACCCATGGTGGGTGAGACGAGGATTTTTTATATATATATATATATATATATATATATATATATATATATATACAGTAAAGTCTCGTTATATCGATATCGGTTATATCGATAGTACCGCTTATTACGATACTATATTCATTTCCCTTGCACATTTCTAGTCTTTTTATGTATAATTAGTCCCGTTTAGTACGATACCCGGTTATTACGATAATCCGGTTATTACGGTGCTCCTTTTCATCCCCCGCCGGCCATTTTTGTTGTTTATATCGATATATCCGTCGCGCCATTGGTCAACTTGGTCACGTGTCTTGTTACGTGAGCCGCCATCGGTCGCGCCATTGGTCGACTTGGTCACATGAGCCGCCATCGGTCGCGCTATTGGTCGACTTGGCCGTGTGACTTTGTCACGTGACACGCCATCGGTCGTGCCATTGGTCAACTTGGTCACGTGTCTTGGTTACGTTTCACGCCATCAGTCGCGCCATTGGTCGACTTGGTCAGGTGACTTGGTTACGTGCCCAGCACCCGTGTAGCAGAGCCATTTTCATTTTCAGACGCTAGCTCGTGTGTAGCAGATGAGATTGAAGTGTTTGTGTTAAAAGGTAAAAATGGGAAGCAGAAGAAGATTGATGAGTTTTTAAAATTGTATAAATAATACCGTAAGATGTAAGCATTGCAGTTTGCCTGTTGTGTTATGTACATGCCCACTGTACTGTATATGAATGCAATCGTTTTTTGCAACAATGTTTCTTGTCTTGTCTGCTGAAGCGCAATGATTTTGAAAATTATTAACATTCCATACTGTGTATTAAAGGACAGCCGATGTCACTTTTTATTCAAATGCAAATAAAAATGACTTCACGCCAAGACGTCTTGCATTGCTTGTGAATCCAAACAATGGCTTCAGATTCGGATAATATGCTTTCTTGTTACACATCCAGTTATGAATATGTTTCAAATACACTGTAGTTCTGAAGATTAAAGCATACATGTTTACAATCATTAAAAAATTATATGTGCCATTTTGAGGCAACATTGGGGGAACATCTCTCACCCAAAAAAAAAAGGGAGCTAATGGCCAGCTCCGTTTCTTATATGGCGCTTGGCTGCCCTCTTTTGGCGGCTTTTGTTTAATGCAGTTCGGCGCAGGATCGGATATATCGATAGTCCCGGTTATATCGATATTTTTTCGGACTCCCTTGAGTATCGATATAACGAGACTTTACTGTGTATATATATATATATATATATATATATATATATATATATATATATATATATATATATATATATATATATATATATACACACACACACACAGGTTCGGAAGCTGTACCACCAGCGTCAACACTTGATTAAATTCTATCAACAGAACTTTCTTCTGAATTAAGAAAAAAAAATTGAACCTCCTTACAATAACAAATCAGCACATTTTAATGGTAGTTTGTTGTCACCATTTCCGATAAAATGGCCGCCGGTTCTGATGCAATACAGTATGAACATTTATAGAATTAAAGACAGGCAAATTTTCCCATTGTGGGACTATTAAAGGCTTTCTTATGTCACGTTCCGGCGGCGACAGTGGCAGCTGGCGAGCAGGAACGTGTGGTATAGGCGGTGGATCGTAGAGCAGGACAGAGGCGTGGGTACCGGCAAAGGATTTATTAACATAAAGCGCGGGTCCGAAAATACGCGGACCCGGTAACAACTCGTGAAACAAACTCAAAATGACAACTGACAATGTTAGTGGGTGAGTGGCGGCAATCCACCCAACCACACTAACCAAGAAAATAAAGTGGCACACGAGGGTGCAAAACAACCTACGACGCGGTGCAAACAACAAACGCGTTCGTGGCTAAAATCATTCCTCGGGCGAAGCAAATAACGTACTGGTAACAAGTTCCACGTACTAGCTTGGCGTAAGGCGAAGTATCTTCCGACGCTGGGTGGATGCCAGCGTCGGGTTTAAATGTCCACAGTTAATGAGGAGGGAATTGACAGCAGCTGGCGAGCGGCGGGAACGGAGGCCCCGCCCCGCTGTCAACTGGCTCATGACAGTACCCCCCCCTCAACGGACGCCTCCTGGCGGCCCGCCTGGTTTCGACGGGTGAGCCTCGTGGAAGTCCCTCAGGAGCGACGGGTCCAGAATCCAGGTTCGCGGAACCCATTGACGGTCCTCCGGTCCGTAGCCCTCCCAGTCGACCAGGTACTGGATGCCCTTTCCCCTGCGGCGTGAATCCAGGATCTCCCGCACTGCGTATGCCGGTCCTCCGTCCACCATCCGCGGGGGGGGGGGTTGGGCAAGAGGGGGGGCCAAGGGGCTGGACTCCACCGGTTTGATGAGAGATACATGGAAAACCGGGTGGATCTTCATGGAGGCGGGCAGCCGAAGTCGGACCGCTACCGGGTTAATGATGGCCTCCACAGTGAAGGGGCCCGCGAAACGCGGACCCAATTTGGGGGTTGTCCCGGCCAGCCGTAGGTCCCTTGTGGACAACCAGACCTTCTGGCCCACCTGGTAGGCTGGCGCGGAACGGCGACGGCGATCCGCGACCCTCTGGTTCCGGACTGCCGTGCGTGATAGGGCTGCCCTGGTCTCCCTCCATACCCGATGGGCCCGCCGAAGATGGTGTTGTATCGACGGGACCTCCACCTCCCCTTCCTGTGTGGGAAAGAGCGGCGGCTGGTAGCCATAAGCCGACATAAACGGTGACCGACCTGTGGCTGAGGAGACCAGGGTGTTGTGGGCATATTCCACCCACGGGAGATGGATGGACCAGGCCGAGGGACGATGAAGGCATACGCAGCGCAGGGCCGCCTCCAGGTCCTGGTTCTTCCGCTCGGTCTGGCCGTTGGACTGTGGATGGTAACCGGAGGACAGGCTGGCCGACGCCCCCATGGACCTGCAGAAACGCTTCCAGACCCGGGATACGAACTGGGGCCCTCGGTCCGACACGATGTCAGTGGGGATCCCGTGGAGACGGACGACGTGTTTGACCAATAGTGTCGCCGTCTCAATGGCGGACGGCAACTTGGTCAACGGCACGAAGTGTGCCGACTTAGAAAACCGGTCCACTATCGTGAGAATGACCGTCTTACCACGGGATGGGGGGAGGCCGGTGATGAAATCCACTGATATGTGGGACCAAGGGCGCGGGGGGACAGGTAGGGGGCGGAGCAGTCCTGCCGGAGGCTGATGGGAGACCTTGCCACAGGCGCACTCCGGGCAGGCCTTAATAAAGTCCGCCACGTCGTCGCGGAGCCGCGGCCACCAGAATCGCTGGGAGACGAGGTGCTCGGTGCGGCTCACCCCTGGGTGACACGCCACCTTGGATGCGTGCCCCCACTGGAGCACCTCCGAGCGCAGCGACTGGGGAACGAACAGTCTGCCTGTGGGACACTTCTCGGGAGTCGGGGTACCTTTTAATGATTCCATGACCCTCCGTTCGACCTCCCACTGGAGCGCCCCCATGATCTGGCGGCCGGGCAGGATGGGTTCCGCAAGGTCTTCCTTGTCTGCTGGCTCGTGGATCCGCGAGAGGGCGTCGGGCTTGGTGTTCTTTGTTCCTGGACAGTAGGTTAGGGTGAAGGAGAAGCGTGTTAAGAACAGCGCCCACCGTGCCTGGCGTGCGTTCAGCCTCTTGGCGGCCCGGATGACCGCCAAGTTCTTATGGTCCGTAAGCACGGTGAACGGCTCCTTCGCCCCTTCGAGCCAGTGCCTCCACTCCTGAAGAGCCAATACGACGGCGAGCAGCTCCCTGTTGCCCACGTCGTAGTTGGCTTCGGCGGAGCTGAGGCGGCGGGAGAAGAAGGCGCAGGGGTGGAGCTGCTGGTCGACTGAGGAGCGTTGGGAGAGTACTGCCCCAACACCTGAGTCCGAGGCGTCTACCTCCACAATGAACGCGCCGTTGGGGTCTGGATGGCGGAGAACTGGGGGGTGAGAGAAAGCCTCTCTCAGCAGCCGGAACGCGGTGTCCGCTTCTCTCGTCCACCTGAACGGGGTCTTAGTGGAGGTGAGTTGGGTGAGGGGGAGGGCTTTCCGGCTGTAGTCCCGGATGAAGCGGCGGTAGAAGTTGGCGAACCCCAGGAAGCGTTGTAACTGCTTGCGAGAGGTAGGTGTGGGCCATTCTACTACCGCTTCGGTCTTGGCTGGGTCAGCCCGGATCTGCCCCCGCTCCACGATGAAGCCCAGGAAGGATAAGGAGGAGGTGTGGAATTCACATTTCTCGGCCTTGACGTATAGTCGATTCTGCAGCAGCCGCTGCAGAACTAGCCGGACGTGCTGGCGATGTGCCTCAAGGGACTCTGAAAAAATTAAAATGTCGTCCAAATACACAAAACAGAAAATATTCAGAAAATCCCTCAAGACATCATTAATGAGGTTCTGGAACACAGCGGGTGCATTGGTGAGACCAAACGGCATCACCAAGTACTCGAAGTGTCCCAGAGGTGTCTTAAATGCGGTCTTCCATTCATCCCCCTCTTTGACCCGAACAAGATGATAAGCGCTCCGGAGGTCCAGTCTAGTGAAGATGGTCGCGGCCTGGAGGGACGCGAAGGCGGAGTCAATCAGTGGGAGCGGGTATTTGTTCTTTATAGTTATTTCGTTGAGTCCCCGATA
Source organism: Hippocampus bargibanti (assembly GCF_051943395.1). Taxonomy (NCBI): domain Eukaryota; kingdom Metazoa; phylum Chordata; class Actinopteri; order Syngnathiformes; family Syngnathidae; genus Hippocampus; species Hippocampus bargibanti. The sequence continues at coordinate 17,476,992 of NC_142739.1, read as the reverse complement.
GTCCACGCACGGACGCAACGATTTATCCTTTTTAGTGATAAAAAAGAACCCCGCTCCCAGAGGTGACCGTGATGGCCGAATGAGCCCGGCCGCGAGCGAAGAGTCAATGTAGTCCCGGAGAGCCTGTTGTTCGGGTTGGGAAACGTTGTACAGACGAGAACTGGGAAACGGAGCGTTGGGCTGAATGTCAATGGCGCAATCATAGGGACGGTGCGGTGGTAACGACAGGGCGCGGTCCTTGCTGAACGCCTGTCGTAAGTCGTGGTAACAGGGCGGCACCCCCTCCAGGCTAATCTCCTCCCTAGGGTAGCTGTGAGATGGTGCCGGCCCACCCGCGGCCGACCGGAGGCAGTGAGCGTAGCAGAGGGGGCTCCACCCCTGAATGGTAGGTCCGTCCCACGAAATGGCCGGATTGTGGGTCCCCAGCCAAGGTAACCCGAGCACGATGGGAACCGAGCGTGAACGCATCACGAAAAACCGCCGGTTTTCCACGTGATTGCCCGAGAGTACGAGTCGAAGCGGCACGGTTTCTTGCGTAACCTCGGCGAGTAACCGACCGTCGAGATCGAGTATGCTCCGACTCGCCCCCAGCTGAACAACCCGACACCCCAACGCCGACACGACGCGCGGGTCTATAAAACAGCCGTCGGCCCCCGAGTCCACTAAGGCCCGAACGGACATTGTCCTGGTGGGACCGTGTATAACGGCATCCAGCTCCAGTCTCCGCGACGTGAACCCCCCCGCGGACCTTAAGGGAACCCGTTGCTTGTGTGGACGGGGTAACTTGCAGTCACTGGGGGTCTTTCCGGGAAGCCCCCAACTGGGACAGTCCGGGGCTAGATGACCCAACTTGCCGCAGAGCTGGCATGCCGGGCCGGTGTTGCGTCGCTCCGGCGCCCGCTCAACGGCCCTTTCGACCCCCATCTCCATCGGCTCCACGGCCGCGTGCCCCCCACGCGGAAAGGTCCGGGCACCCCCTCGGGTCCCTGCTGGCGGCTCGAGTTTTGCCTGGGCAGCCCGCTCCCGGGCCCTGTCTCGCATCCGGTTGTCCAGCTGCAGCGTGAGGGAGATCAGCTCGCGAAGGCTGGAGCACTCGTCGCGGGTAGCCAGCTCGTCTTTCAACGCCGCGTTGAGCCCGCGCCGAAACATCCCTCGCAGCGCACGGTCGTCGTACCCGCTGGCGGCAGCCAGGACGCGGAAGGCGACGGAATACTCCGCCGCCGATCGGCTACCCTGCTGGCAGGTCCACAGCTGGGACTCCGCTGCCTGCCCACTCACCGGGAGATGGAAAACCTGCCGTAACTCGGCGACGAAGTCCGGGAAGGAGGCTCGGAGCTCCGGCCGAGATTCCCAGACGGCCAACGCCCAAGCGGCTGCGGGTCCGGCAAGCAGGCTGGTGACGTAAGCCACTTTGGCCGCGTCCGTGGTGTATACGGAGGGTTGCTGGTCGAAAACTATGGAGCACTGCAGCAGGAATTGCGCGCAGCGCCCGGGCTCCCCTCCGTAACGGGTGGGATGTGGGATGTTGGGTTCGCGGCTCAAAGTCTGGGGAGGGACGGCCCCCGCGACGAAGGCGCCGCTGGCCTCAAGTCTATCTACCCGTTGGGCTAACCGGGTGATGTCGCGGCGGATCTCCGCGATGGCGGGCACCACTTGGCCGAGCTGCTCCGCCTGCTGAGCGAGGACGGAGAAGATTCGGTTACTGTCCGCAGGATCCATGTTGGTCGGAAGATTCTGTCACGTTCCGGCGGCGACAGTGGCAGCTGGCGAGCAGGAACGTGTGGTATAGGCGGTGGATCGTAGAGCAGGACAGAGGCGTGGGTACCGGCAAAGGATTTATTAACATAAAGCGCGGGTCTGAAAATACGCGGACCCGGTAACAACTCGTGAAACAAACTCAAAATGACAACTGACAATGTTAGTGGGTGAGTGGCGGCAATCCACCCAACCACACTAACCAAGAAAATAAAGTGGCACACGAGGGTGCAAAACAACCTACGACGCGGTGCAAACAACAAACGCGTTCGTGGCTAAAATCATTCCTCGGGCGAAGCAAATAACGTACTGGTAACAAGTTCCACGTACTAGCTTGGCGTAAGGCGAAGTATCTTCCGACGCTGGGTGGATGCCAGCGTCGGGTTTAAATGTCCACAGTTAATGAGGAGGGAATTGACAGCAGCTGGCGAGCGGCGGGAACGGAGGCCCCGCCCCGCTGTCAACTGGCTCATGACATCTTATCTATCTTATCTGACATGAACATGTAACTCAATATAAGCAAATGTGTATACACTGAAGAAAAAAATTACAAGACACAATCTCATAAACTGTTTCGAACAAAAATGATTAAACCCTTCACCTTGAAAAAAAAATCAATATGTTTTCATAGACTACAGAAAAAAGACACTTTACTGCAATATAAAGTACTGATGCTTCTTGTAAATTGCTGTGCCCTCAAATAACTCAACACACACCCATTAGTGTCAAAAGAGTTGGCAACAAAACTCAGGACAACAATCGCAGAAATTAATTAAACTATGAAATTATCCTCGTTATGTTGATGTAGTTATCTCCATAAGCAAGAGCACCACTCATGGGTAGAGTTCACCTAAGGTTCACAGGTTAGGATTCAAATCATCTTCTAATCCTGCACCATGGTGTTACAAATCGCAGACTTGGTGCATGCTTCTCCACAAATGCTGAATAAAGTTTAGTTACAAAGATATTCTTAGCCAGCCTCCAGCTTTGCTGATCAGTTATTGCCACTTTTCATGGCCCTCTGAATAGAGATCGCCAGTCAGCATGGAAGGATTACTCACTCTATAATTTTTGGATAATTAATGAATCATACAGCAGCAGTAGCAGGTGATAAAATCAAGTACAATTAGATGCATCAAAAATAAATGTATCTATCTTCATGCAAACATGGATTACAATTGGGATTTTCAATTGCAACAAACTGTGGAGGCACTTTAAACGCCATGCCTATGGTCACCTGTCAGTGGAAGCCCTGCCCCTCTTAAAGACATTTTCCCCCCAGCTTTTTGAGAGAATCAGAGGTCCACTTGGAGATTCGTTTTAATTTATCATGTTGAAACACTGCCTCGCTGCCCAGTTTGTGAAGGTAGTGAATCAGCCTCTATCTCATGACATAATGCCTTTCACAGTTGGTCCAATGAACTAAAGCTTCCCAGTGCATAGCACTCATCATTATCCAGACCATGAGACTCCTAGCATCATACTTAACAGAGGTCAATACATACTTGTCGTAGCACGTGGTTGTAATGTACACACCATCGAAACCAAAATAATGTATCTTGGTTTCAGAAATCCGTCCATCCATCCATAATAATAATACATTTAATTTCAAGCACCTTTCAAAACACCCAAGGACACTTTACAATAAAAATATAGCACACAACAATAAAACCATAGATAAAATGATAAATAATAAAGTAGCAGATTGAACTACACATTGAAAGCAATTTTAAACATATGGGTTTGAGGTGGGACTTGAAAACAGGGAGGGAGTCAATATTACGGATGTTGGGTGTTGGCCATATGGTCTGAACCGCCTGACCCTCACCTGTTCAACTTCTGCAGCAATGAAGGTGATTATGAACACAACAGCTTGATATGACAGTTAATGTTCGGTTCAAATTCTTGTTTCTCTTCTGTTTCGGTGTTCAACGAAGTTCAGTGATAAAAATATCAGTGACAATGATAGATGGTGAACAAAAAACTACTTTATTCTAGTGAGACAGAAAAAGCACTTCTATCGTCTAGGCAGGAGCGAAGTCAGAGCACACGAACAACGATAGGAAAAAAGAGAGGGAGCTCCCACTCTGACTAGTTTTTGAACGTCCACAGCAGCGATCTGTTGTCCAATCAGCTACGGACAACTCAATGTTGGCTGGACCTAGACTGAAACTTGATACGCGTTACATCCTGCTCTCGTACGGTTAGACTGAATTGAACATGCAATAACATAATATGTACTAAACTAACATGGGATAACATAATACGTTTACTAATGTGCATAAACACTCTATCATTCCCTCCTGTTGCACATTTAAACATCAGTTCATACATTTCCAAAAGTTTTCATGCATGCACGTCATACTAACTGCACAGGGAACCATTCTGTATTTTTTCTTTACTAATCTAATCTAATCTAATCTAATCTAATCTAATCTAATCTAATCTAATCTAATCTAACATTATCTAATATTATCTAATATTATCTAACCTAATCTAACACCATGGAGAAGGTGAAAAACCTATATCACAACTTTGCTGCTGTGAGAGATAACCTCTCCATTTGTGAGGGTTTTTAAATTTTAATGAGGAAAACTCCTTCTCGGCTCTCCGTTTCTTTTTTTGCTTTTGTTTGTTGGAGCAACCACACTCTGGCCATGGTGTACTATTCCTAGCTACAACACAGGGTCCCCTTCACGCATTTGTTGATACAAACCCTTTGCGTAATTCACCTGAGAATTAGTTATCATATTCATTAGTGTTGCTCTTAAGCATGGAATAATACAACCAAGGACTAAGAAAATAAGTACAATCACAATTGCGAAAGGGATAAACACTCTGAGCAAAATCCGATACCAAGGGCCCCCAAAGAGCCCGTCAAAGATCCACGGTTGATCAGGCCGGTGATCTTTGGCCATGGCATCTCTGAGATCCCTGACAACAGACAAAGCATCAGTCATGTTTATGGAATTCGCTTCTTCGGGTATGTACGTACAACAAGTGTCACCCACCATAGCACAGACGCCCCCTTGTGGGGCTGTCAAAAGGTCCAAAACCATTCTATTTTGCAGCACCATTTGTCTAATTGCTGCAATTTCAGTGTTTTGCATTTCATCTACTTCCAAACTGGCCTTTACAAACACTTGAAACCTGCAGTCAATTGTTTCAATTCGTAGCATGTTTTTAGCCACTCCAATTTGTGGAAAAAGAGCTAACATTACCTTACTACCCGTGCTATGGTTTTTGAATTGTTCTGGAACATCAGTTCCCCAGATCGAATCATGGGGCTTAAACGACACTCTTCTTTTCACATGATGGTGCGCTGGACGACTGTTAACGATGAAAGTATTGTCAGTTACAGTAACAGGTGCGCAAAAACCGTAGGCTCTCGGAGGAATAAAAGAATATACTTTCCAACCACATAACCACCAAAGATGTGAAGATACGGGTAAGATGGTGACATTGGTGTTTAACCGTAGCACATATAAACATCTATCCTCATCTATAAAACCTAAGTTTTGACCTGTACCTTATATTGCAACGCATACTGGTAATCGCAATCCGCTCTCGGTCATAACCTGATTTTCAGTTTCCAAAATGGTATCTAAATTTGGAACAATCTCTCCTCTCGAAGCATTGCGAAGAACTGGAAAATGTTGGTCAGGTTTATGCGAAGATATTAACATATACGCAGCTTGAGCCATTTTATCTCCAAATACCTTTGAATGCACTCGTTTTTGCATCACCAAATGTGGCATATAGGAACAAATGAAGCAATTACTTTTCCTATTTTGTTTAGCAATTAATGTAGCGTAGCGATACCACGTGTTTGATAACAACGGATTCCAGTCATGTTTTTTTCCTGCAAACGGTTGATATAATGCGTCCATGACACCTGAATTTTGGGCTTTTTTGTCAGGTGTTTCCATCCACAGTTTGATGTGTGGTTTGCGCTGGAGAGGCGATATTACGACTGGTGATGTCACAGATGACATCATGCATATAGTTACGGGAAAACCAATGTGATGTTCACGAAAATCAGGACAGAGTCTCAAGTCCATGCATCCTACAACATCATGAGTTATGATAGCGAGTTGGATATCAGTCATTGTACCAGTTCCAGTTCCTGTTCCTAACCAGTTCCCTCGAGCTATCTTGACGACGATTCGTTTTGCTTCTTGGGCACAGCTATTTCGAACCCATTCTGTTTTGGGCTCAGAATGGACCACAACGGAGTCCCAACCAGTGGTCCAAGCCTTCCCTGACTTGATACGAGCGTACCAAGAACCATGAGGATAATCACTTCCATTTTGTCGTGCTTCGTTCACGAGGATGTTAAGGGGAAATGAGATGATTCCTGCATCTTGTAGTGGCAAGCAGGCTACAGGATGTGCCATGCTAGGGCACTTTTCTGAATTTGTTGGATGTATTAGTGGAATTTCGCAGGCTGATGGAATGGGAGGTTCTACGTGTGTCATTTGGATTGTCTCCACTAATTCATACAGCAAGATGATGTGGACCAAACCCATGGCTATTGAGTAGTTTGGCTCCGTCTCTCTTCCACCTGTTCCGGATCTGGTTGGTGAACGATTTTGCAATGGCTTTGATGCACCCAGGTAGATCTTTCGGCGATCTTGATGGCAGTTGGCGTTGTTATCAGCACGGTGAATGGCCCCTCCCACTTCGGTGCAGACCTGGACTTCCTCTTGATCGCCTTGATCAGCACCTGGTCTCCGGGGCGCAGCAGCCTCTGTTCCTGTGGAGGGAACAGAACGGACTGCGGCAGTACACATGCTGACTGGACCTCTTTTGTTGTAAACATTTCACACAACCATTTTGCCAACAAAGCACCTGGATCTGATTCATTTTCTTGCCAGGGCACACCTTCCCATAATGGGAGGATGAAAGGTCTGCCATGCAAGATCTCAAAAGGTGTTAAGCCGTTATTAGTGGGTGTTATTCTCATGTATAATTTAACAAAAAAACAGACATTCAGGCCATGGTTTGCCTGTTGCCTCCATGGTTTTTCTGAGTCGATTTTTTTATCGTACCATTCATTCTTTCAACTAATCCTGCACTCTGTGGATGATATGCACAGTGGTTCTTTAATTTAATACCTAAATGTTCAGAAATTTTGGTTATTACGTCATTAACAAAATGTGGCCCATTATCACTCCAAATTATTCTTGGTATGCCATGTTCTGGAATAATATGTTTGCATAATGCTTTTGCAACGGATAATGCATCGGATTTCTTTGAAGGCACAATTTCCACCCATTTGGTGAATGAATCAATTAACACCAAACAGTATTTATAAGAATTACTTGTGCTTAGTTCAATGAAATCCATGTGGACCACTTCAAAGGGGTGTGACCCCTGTGGAAATGTTCCTCTTTTTGGTCACATGTTACCTTGTGGATTGTTTTTGAGTTGAAACCTCTGCTTAAATGGAATAATTTCCCTGCAATAAACACCATGCCCCCTGTTGATACATGTGACCTACCATGGCTCAATCGAGCCACCATAGGGAACATGTTTCTCGGTAAACATGGTTTGTTGTCTATTTTATACAGCTCATCAACGAGCTTAGCACCATCGGCAAGCCACAAATCTTTTTCGGATTTTGTAGCTAACGCTTGCATGACCTTCAAAACTTGTGTAGGCACTAATTCACGCATTTCTTGATTTACCAAATTAAAAGTAGTCTGAGCAGCCTTCTTGGCGGCTGTATCTGCTCTGCACTACCTGGGCTAATTTCGGTCTTTAGCCCTCGTGTGCGCTGCACATTTGCATACAGCTACACTTTTTGGAAGGAGGATAGCTTTCAATAAGCCTCTCAATAAATCTGCATGTTCAACAGATTTTCCGTTTGATGTAGTCATTCCTCTGCGGTTCCACTGAGCTGCAAAGCAGTGAAGCGTGGAAAACGTATATTGACTGTCTGTAAAAATCGTCACTGTTTTCCCTTCCGCCCATTTACACGCTTCAGTCAATGCAACAATTTCTGCTGCTTGTGCTGAATACGTGTTTGGTAATGAGCCATCAGCAATAATTTCAACATCGGTCACAACAGCATAGCCTACCCTGTTAGCCCCTGCATCTGACCTAGACGCAGAGCCGTCAATGTAAAGGTAGAGGCTGTCAGGTAAAGGTGTGTCTTTCAAGTCTGGTAGTGGTTTGCAGTTCTCATTTATTCTGTCAACGCATGAATGTGGTTGTGACGACGCTCGAGTGAAAAAAAGGCAGGACTCGAGCGACGGGGTTTGGTGAAGGGGAAGGACCCGAAAAACACGATGTAAGGGGCTGGTCTCCACTGGCTTGAGGAGGGAAACATGAAAGACGGGATGGATCCGCATGGTGGGTGGTAGCCGGAGCCTCACCGAGACCGGGCTGAGGATGGCCTCAATGGGGAAGGGACCCGTGAAGCCTGGGCCCAGCTTGGCCGAGGATCCTGCCAGCCGAAGGTCCTTCGTGGATAGCCAGACCTCCTGCCCGACCTGGTAGCTGGGTGCTTGTCGCCGATGACGGTCTGCCGCCCGCCGGTTCCGGGATGCGGTGCGTGACAGGGCGTCCCTGGTCTCCTTCCAGACTCTGTGGGCCCGTCTGAGGTGATGATCGATAGACGGGACCTCCACCTGGCCCTCCTGTGTGGGAAACAAGGGCGTCTGATAGCCACAGGCGGACATGAATGGGGACCAACCTGTGGCTGCGGAGACCAGGGAGTTGTGGGCGTACTCCACCCAGGGTAGGTGCAGGGCCCACGATGCCGGGTTGTGGAGGCACACACACCGGAGGGCCGCCTCCAGGTCCTGGTTCTTCCTCTCCGTCTGTCCGTTGGTCTGGGGGTGGAAAACCAGACGACAGGCTCGCCGATGCCCCTAGGGACCGACAGAAACGCTTCCATACCTTGGACACGAACTGCGGTCCCCGGTCCGACACGATGTTCGTCGGAATCCCGTGGAGACGGACGACATGGTTAACCAGGAGTTGAGCCGTCTCGGTGGCGGACGGCAACCTGGTTAACGGAAAGAAGTGGGCCGACTTGGAGAATCGGTCCACTACGGTGAGGACGACCGTCTTGCCACGGGAGGGGGGGAGGCCTGTCACGAAGTCGACGGAGATGTGGGACCAGGGTCTGGACGGAACCGGTAGGGGCTGGAGGAGTCCTGCCGGGGGCTGGTGGGAGGCTTTCCCACGGGCGCAGGTCGGGCAGGCCTTCACGAAGAGGGTGATGTCCCTCCTGAACCCCGGCCACCAGAACCGTTGGGTGATGAGTTGGATCGTCCTGTTGACCCCCGGGTGGCAGGCTATCTTAGATGTGTGCCCCCAGATGAGCACCTCAGTGCGTAGAGGGGGGGAGACGAACAGGCGATCCTTGGGAAAGCCCCTGGGGATGGTGGTAGTTCCCTGGGCTTGCTGGACTTTTCTCTCAACCTCCCACCTCAGGGCGCCCAGGATGCGCTGGGCGGGCAGCATGCTGGCAGTGGTCTCCTCCCTTTCTGCCGGCTCATGGATGCGGGACAGGGCGTCGGGCTTGGTGTTCTGTGACCCTGGGCAGTAGGTGAGAGAAAAGTCGAAACGGGTGAGGAAGAGTGACCATCGGGCTGCCGAGAGTTAAGTCTCTTGGCCGACCGGATGGCCGCCAGGTTTTTGTGATCCGTGTAGACGGTGAAGGGGTGTTTAGCTCCCTCAAGCCAGCGTCTCCATTCCTGCAGGGCCAAGACGACCGCCAGCAGTTCCCGGTTGCCGACGTCATAATTGGCCTCGGCGGGGCTGAGCCGGCGGGAGAAGAAGGCGCATGGGCATAGCTTCTGGTCGGTGGGAGAGCGCTGGAACAGGGCGGTCCCTACTCCGGATGCGTTCACCTCGACCGAAAACGGAAGGTCCGGGTCGGGATGACGCAGGATGGGGGGGTTGGTGAAGGCACGACGGAGGCGGTTGAATGCCCCCTCAGCATCGGGAGTCCACCTGAAAGGGAGCTTGGTGGACGTGAGGTTAGTGAGGGGGAGTGCCTTCTGACTATACCCGCGAATGAAGCGGCGGTAGAAGTTGGCAAACCCCAAAAACCGCTGAAGCTGCGTGCGTGTCTTTGGGATCGGCCATTCCACCACCGCTTTGGTTTTGGCGGTGTTGGGTTATTTTTTATCGTTCGCCCTTGGTTCATTGCTTCGACGGGTGTTGATGGAGATCGATGGTTAAATCATCAGGGAGCCAGGACTTGAACAGAAAGTTGATTTAATTTGGGAGAGCTGGAGACATTGCGGTGTCGCGGAGGAGCGAGCGCATGGAGAGAGAGAGAGACGAACGGCTGCAGGAGTATTTATGCGGCGCATAGCAATGACGCGACAGGATGTGACGTAATAAAAATGCGACATCGTGTAAAGGAAGGCAGGATATGACATACGAGGAAGTTCAAAATGTAAACAAAGGTTACAGAGCGATGTTTAGAGATGTTTGTATGGCGAATTACCCACCAGCAAATTTAGTTACATTTACCTTGCCAATTCCATCCAATTCAAGATAAATGTTCCTGTTATTCAGCCCAATTTACTGACCATTTTATTTACTTTTTCCAATTGAACCGTCATTTACGAGCCAGCACAGTGGGGCCTCAGAATTTTCTCTGGGTCTTTTAAACCCCTCTTTGAAGCTCTGTGCTGACAAAAACCCTTGATAAGAGGCATCGTAAATAACTCTGGCTTGTTTCAAATGGCTTGAACAAGCTGTGTACAGAACAAGGTTCAGCTCTGTTTGACAAACTAAACTCATAATTTTATAAAGTCACTCTTTGATTCTGTCATTTTATACAATTTCCATTTCATTTCACATTTGCCCAAATCAGGATTTCAAAATGATTTGTCTTTCATGGAAAAGGGCAAGTAGCTTCAAAAGAGTGAATTAATCATAATCATTTATCATTGAATCTAGCAACATCTATCTTGCTGATTTCAGTTCAATTTGAGATAAACATCCTTATTTCCTCAATTGAACCGTGATAGAGGAAAAACTTGAGCAAAAACATACATGATTGTTATCCTAAGGAATGCAATGGTCTCACTGCTTAAACACCATCCCCCAGTTTTTGAGACACAGCAGGCCAGATCCCAGCAGTCATAAATAACTCCAAAACGCAAATGGCCAATGTTCAAATCGCTCTTGAGAACAATGTGGCACAATTTCAACGCTTATAATTTTACAAATTCACTGTAGTTCGGCTTATGTCTATTCATTTGTCCGCTGTCTTCATTTATTTGCTCACTCAGTCTAGTTAATTATTTAATTCAGTTTTTTGTTTCAAGTAGACGGCATTCGTCAATAAGCTATGGAAAAAGAAACAGTGTTATGTCATTCATGAGGATGTCGAGCGGAGACGAAAGTCTCCTCGCTGCATGGTTGGACAGGTCTCCCAATGAGACAGGACAGCCCACTCCATGGCACCCGGTCGAGTTCTCTTGTGATGACAAGGCAGCCTCGGTTCTGTGGAGAAGAGAGGCCTCGCGGCAGAATCAAATTCGGCAGGAAGATGTCTTTTATACACATGTTTGTGTATGTTAACGCAGCCCTTTATTGATTTTATTTTCGTTTATTAACTTATTCGCGAATGAATCAATTTGCCGATCTCAGAATGTGGTTGTGAATTCACCCCTTACCCCTCTCTTACGGGTAGAGAAAAAAGAATGGGGGGGGGGGGGGTCTGTCTGCAGTCTTTGCTGGCAAAACACTCATTCCCTTTTTTTTCAGCGAAGTTTACACAACGCGCGTACATACACAACAATACATAAAAACACACAATGCATGCACAAAAAAAAACGAAAGACAACACGAAAAGGGAAGACAAGAACACACACAAAGACTGCTCCCCCTAAAGCCCCCCTCCTCCAGCCGACCACCCTCTGCCCCCTGGACAATGAAAATCCCTGGGAAACCCCGTAGCAATGGCTAGCATTGTTGACCACGTGCTAGTGTTGGTGAATGAATTGAATGAATTGAAATTACGGTAATCCACAATATCCCGTCAACAAGCAGGCCTCGCCGAGGGAACGATCCCCCGTCGCTCTTGTGGATACAAGCAGACGACCACCAAAAGCTAGGAGCTTCTTGTCTCTTGTCGACAACCATTATAGCTGCAGCTATTTAAAACAACAAACCTCCGGAGTGAAATTAAAAGATCTCTCAATTTCCCAATTTCACTTCCGGCCCTCGCGCTCAGTGAATTCCAAAAATCCACCCCTTGTGAATATTATAATTAGAATTATTCTGGTCTTACAGTATGTTAGCCAGGGCGCGGTAAACCAGACATCTCGATAAATATTAGGATCGATTTGTCGCGTATATATTTCCGTTAATACACCTCCAGGCCCGACTCAAATGGGGACCCGATCATCAGAAATAGAACCCATAGTTTGAACATGGGCTATAATCGGACGATATCTTCCAATAAGGTCGCGTTAGTAGCCTCGATACGTGGATTACGCGCAAAGAAATCCTTCTGGCCACAAAGGATTCCACATTCGTTCACCCAACATAGCAGCATGCTAGCGGCACTCACCCGTGAAACTCAATCGTGTGGTCAGGTCAGAATGAAGAGGCGCTTCCACCACGCACCTCTCAACCGCTTCGGACCCAACCGGCGCGGGTTTCTTGGCACCAGAATGTTGGGTTATTTTTTATCGTTCGCCCTTGGTTCATTGCTTCGACGGGTGTTGATGGAGATCGATGGTTAAATAATCAGGGAGCCAGGACTTGAACAGAAAGTTGATTTAATTTGGGAGAGCTGGAGACATTGTGGTGTCGCGGAGGAGCGAGCGCATGGAGAGAGAGAGAGAGACGAACGGCTGCAGGAGTATTTATGCGGCGCATAGCAATGACGCGGCAGGATGTGACGTAATAAAAATGCGACATCGTGTAAAGGAAGGCAGGATATGACATACGAGGAAGTTCAAAATGTAAACAAAGATTACAGAGCGATGTTTAGAGATGTTTGTATGGCGAATTACCCTAACAGGCGGGGTCGGCCCTGAGCTGCCCCTGCTCCACGACGAACCCCAGGAAAGACAGAGAGCGGACATGGAAGTCGCACTTCTCTGCCTTCACGTAGAGCCGGTTTTGCAGGAGCCGCGCCAGGACCCGTCGGACGTGTTGCCGGTGCTCCTCTGCAGAGCGAGAAAAAATAAGAATGTCATCCAGGTACACGAAAACAAAAACATTGAGGAAGTCCCTGAGCACATCATTAATCAAATTTTGGAAAACGGCGGGCGCGTTCGTGAGCCCGAACGGCATTACCAGGTATTCAAAGTGCCCTAAAAGTGTCTTAAATGCTGTTTTCCATTCATCCCCCTCACGGATACGGACCAAATGGTAAGCGCTACGCAGATCTAATTTAGAAAAAATGGTGGCGGACTGAAGGGGCGCGAAGGCCGAATCCATGAGGGGGAGAGGGTATTTGTTATGGATGGTGATGTCGTTCAGGCCCCGGTAGTCAATGCATGGGCGCAGGGATCCGTCCTTATCGATAAAGAAAAACCCTGCGCCCAGCGGAGAACGCGACGGGCGAATGAGTACCGCCGCTAGAGAGGAGTCTATGTAAGTGCTCAGGGCTTCCCGTTCCGGTTGTGAAATGTGGTAAAGTCTGGAGTCCGGTAATGGAGCCCCTGGCTGCAAGTCAATAGCACAGTCATACGGTCGGTGGGGCGGCAGGGATTGGGCGTTGTCTTTGCTGAACACCTCCCGCAGGTCGTGGTAGCACTGTGGCACGCCCTTGAGGCAGATAGCCTCGGGCGGGCCACCGCGGGAGGGGTTTCGCCCTGCCGTTGCCGACCGCAGGCAGTTGGCGTAGCAGTAGGGGCTCCAGCCCTGAATGGTGGGGCCCTCCCAAGAAATGGACGGGTCATGGGCCTTGAGCCAAGGGAGACCCAAAACCAATGGCGCGTTCCGGGAGGGCATAACAAAAAATTGGCGGTGCTCCACGTGGTTGCCCGCCACTCGGAGCTTAAGTGAGATGGGTGACCCGAGCCAACAGTCGGCCATCCAGGTCGACGATCTCCTTAGGGGGAAGGAGATCGATGAGTTGGCAGCCCAATAAGTCGGCCAATTGGGGGTCGATGATACACCCGTCGGCCCCCGAGTCAACTAGCGCCCGCACTGTTTGGGAGCTGGAGGGGCCAAATAGTTCACTTTCCAGCTCCAACCGCGTGACAGGAGTCGTGGACTTAGCCCCCAACGGTCGCCGTTTCGGTGGGGACTTACATGGGCCGTAGGTCCTTGGCTGGGGGCCTCGGGTGCGACGAGCCCTTGGGTTGGCGCGGTCGTCTCCACCCCCTATCACCATAGGTTCGGGGAGTCCCTCCTGGGGCTGTGCGCGGTCACTGCCGGGTGTGGTCGACCAAGGTCGGCTTCGGGGTTCCTCGGGCCGTCGGTCGCTTAGCTCCTTTCGCCGCTCCCGGAGACGATGATCCAAGCCGATGACTATCTCGACGAGGTCGTCGAAGGTGGTGCTGGCGTCGCGGGTAGCCAACTCGTCCTTTAGGTCGGAATTCAAGCCGCGACGGAACACCCCCCTCAACGCTCGGTCGCCGTAACCGCTGCCAGCGGCCTGGATCCGGAAAGCGACAGAGTATTCCGCGGCCGAACGGGTCCCTTGGACGCAGTCGAGGAGTCTCCCTTCCGCCTCGACCGCCGTCACCGGATGGTGAAACACCCTGCGTATCTCGGCCACGAAGTCCTGATACGAGGCGCACAGCTCCGGTCGGGACTCTCGTACAGCCAGCACCCATGTTTCAGCGTCTCCCGCGAGCAGGCTGGTGATGAAGGCTACCTTAGCCTCATCGCTAACGTAGGCGTCAGGATGTTGTTCAAACACGATCGCACACTGCATGAGGAATTGAGCGCAGCGTAGCGTGAGGGTTGGGGTAGCGGTGGATCGCGCCTGCCCACGGGCGGGGAGGAAGGGACGGTGAGGGTGGCGATGCATGTTTCCATCTCCTTGAGGCGTTGAGCCAGCGAGGAAGTAACGTGGCGCATTTCCTCGATCGCCTGGGCCAGCTGGCTCGAACGCTCCGCCTCTTGAACAAGGGCGGAAAAATACCTGTCATCGCCGGCGGGGTCCATGGGTGGTCGGAGTATTGTGTGACGACGCTCGAGTGAAAAAAAGGCAGGACTCGAGCGACGGGGTTTAGCGAAGGGGAAGGACCCGAAATACACGACGTGACAGGCTTGGAAGGAGCAAAAGTCTTTACTGAAACATGCATCGAAAATAACAAACAGGGAAGAGTGGAGGAACTAAACAATGGCAGACCTGGTAACACGGTAGTGGTGACGGCAACATCCAAAAATACTCCGACGGAGAACGGTAGTGAGCGATAGGCAGATATAGACAGAAGGCACAATCAGTGAATGACAATCAGCTGTGGGAACCCAGGTGAATGATGATTGGAGGGGCCGTCTCCCGGGAGTGGCGGAGGAGGTGACAGGAGGGGCGGGGCGCGCCCAGGATGGCAATGAGATGTGACAGTGGTTCTCCGTCAACAGGTTGAGGTACAAGTGTCGCTGGGTTAATGCTATTGCACCTCTCAACAGTTATGTGTGGTTGTTCCAGCAAAGTTGTCAAGATAGACAAATGTGCTGGTGACAAAAAAGTCATTTTCGTGCCTGTAATCAATAAGTCAACCGAGTGTGGTACCATCAGCGTTGTGAGTTGAAAAAGTACTAGTTCAGCTGACGCCTGAACTGCCAACGCTGCGGCACACACTGCTCTAACACATGCTGGAAGAACTGCAGCCACTGGATCCAGTCTTTTAGAATAAAATGCAACTGGTCTCAGCTTTTGTCCATGCTTTTGTAACAGGACTGAAGTCATGTATTTGTCTTTGCAGTCAATTGTTTGAACAAAAGGTTTGTCATAGTCAGGCAAAGCTAAAACACTAGTGTTTGCTATCAATTTTTTTAATTCTGTAAATGCTTTACTGCCCTCTTCAGTCCACTGAATAGAGTCTTTCAGTGTCATCTCGTCTTGGTATATAAGTGTATATAATGGTTGAGTAACTTGTGCATAATGCGGAATCCAAGTTCTGCAATAATTGCACAGTCCCAAAAACGTCATCATCTGTTTTTTCGTCTTAGGTCGAGGAACCTGCAAAATTGTCTGTTTTCTTTTAGTTGTCAACTCTCTTCCCTTTCTTGACAAAAGATGTCCCAGAAAAACAACTTCTTTTTGGCAAAACTGTAACTTATCCAAAGAAGCTTTGTTACCTGTATTCACTAAATATTGGAACAAAGCTATTGATACAGTCTTGTTCTCATCTTCAGTCGGTGAAGCAATTAAGATGTCGTCAACGTACAAAAAGAATCTGAGAAGACTAGGATGTTTAAAATCAGCAATACACGAAGACATTTCCTGTGAAAAAAATTGTAGGGCTATCTGTAAACCCTTGTGGCAATCTTGTATATGTATATTTTTTCGCATTAAATGTAAATCCGAACCAATGACGTGAATTTTTGTGTAACGGAATGGAGAAAAAGGCATTGCTCAAATCAATTACTGTAAACCATTTTTTGTCAGGTTTTAAACTGTTCAATAATGTGTGTGGGTCTGGCACACACGGAGCACGTGATTGTATGGATTTATTTATCTGTCGCAAATCATGCACCATTCTCCAAATTCCAGATTCCACTTTTTTAACAGGAAATATCGGTGTATTGCATTCACAAGTTGGGTCTTCAATCAAAATACCAGCCTTCACCATATCCCGTATTACAGGAGTGATGCCAATAATAGCATCCTGTTTTAATGGATATTGTTTAAGTCTTGGTCGATAAGTCGTTTTAGGCAATACTTCAACTGGTTTTGCTGTTTTAAGTAAGCCCACATCTGTTTTTCCCGATGACCAAAGGGTGGCAGGGACGTCTGGAAAGTCCTCCGCCCCTAGAGTGGCCATTAGTCATAATTCTAGTGAATCAACCTTTACTGGGTCTCCCATAGCGTCAACTACGAAGGACTCCAGAAAGTTCACTTTTCTGGGTTTGTACCCTTCTTCTGTTATTAAAGCTATTTGTAATTGTTGTAACAGGTCTCTCCCCAACAAATTTATTGGACAATCTCCACTCAAGACCATAGTGACCTTGTATGGAGTTAGTCCCTCATCTAATTTTTTTTATTGGTTTAGAAATAGGTAACAATGTCTCCAAATTGTCCCGAGGTGTGAATGTGTTCGCAGACGATTATTTGGCTCTGTGTGCCCTGCTATTGGCTGGCAACCGGTTCAGGGTCCACCGCCTACTGCCCAAAGACAGCTGGGATCGGCTCCAGTACCCACCGCGACCCTAGTGAGGATAAAGCGGATTGGGAAGTGAATGAATGCATAAAGAGTGCAGTAACGATTGTGAGACACTCTTTGTCCTGCTTTGGAAAGGGGGGAATTCCAGGGTGTACACTGGGCTGGGTGGACACAAAGAAATCATTCCTTTATTTTTGTTTTCAATGCGCTAACCTATGATGACAGATTTGTACATTTTTGGAACAGGTAGATGAACAGTGCAAACATATTTAAAAAAATATGTCTATACAGATTGGTAATTGGAGGTAGACATTAGTAAATTCTGGGTCCAGATTAACAAACTTTATGTCATATCCTTGCACCAGAGGGGCTATGTAGCTTTGCATTCACATGAGGCTGATATCCCTGGAGCATTTATGTAAATCAAGCCCATGAGAGGAAACCAGTAATTGCACTCCACTACAATAGTGGTGATATTTAAAAAAAATAAAAATAAAAAAAGAAGGAAAAAAACAATGATGTCATAACACGGATGATAAAAAGTGACAATTTACAGTTAATTGTACCGATTTTCTTCAGGCACGAATAAAACATTATGATTCGTGAGACTTTGATAAATCATTTTACAAAAATAATGTTTTAGTCATCTTTTTTAATGTATGTATGTATGTATGTATGTATGTATGTATGTACGTACGTACGTACGTACGCACGCACGCACGGACGGACGGACGGACGGACTGACTGACTGACTGACTGACGGACGTAGGTACGTACGTATGTATGTATGTATGTATGTATGTATGTATGTATGTATGTATGTATGTATGTATGTATGTATGTACGTACGTACCCACCCTTAAACATTTGAAACATTTCGGGGTAGAGAAAAGACATGTTTGAACGCTGTGTGCCTTATTTTTGTTTCCAACTCAAGTCTAGCATGAAGAGGCGTCTAACTGTGCCCATCGGTGGAGGTTTTGTTCTTTTTGGTATATTCGTAGACACACACAAGTAGGGGGCATTTGTGCCATTTTGAGATTGAGCACAGCCGATTCTCATTTATTTTAAATTCATTCAAAGAGGGACATCAGAATATTATTTTTTAACCACAGCTTTCCAATTGGTACTGAGTGACAGAATTTTATTGTATTTTATTTTTGTAATAATAGCACTGGAATGGGAATCGATCAAAAGGTTTCTTCAGCCGTCATCTGTACTTCTTTGAAGGTGTCGGACGTTTCACTTCTTATCCAAGAAACTTTGTCAGCAAACTAAAGTCTTACTGGTAGTTTAGGCCCTATATATATATCCCTACTGTCCAGACATGGCGGTGCCGGACTCTGCTTTGATAGGTCCCTGCTCTCAGGTTGGGGGGAGCAGAGGACTACTCCATGCCATTCCACTGATTGTTCCTTTTGTACTGACTAACGACTAGCCTGAATGCCCCACTTCCACCGGTATCACTGCATGAGTATTCCTAATCCTATTTTGCCCAAGTAGGCTGTTGTACGAACGATCCAAATTGAACCTCACCCCACCATATCGGTTTAAAGAAGGACCCAACTGTTTTATGAAAATTGCTTTTTTTACTCCCCTTTCAAACCATCTATGTTCTTTCGCTAAGATTTTAACCTCATTGTCGTCAAATGAGTGGTTGCTAGCTTTTAGGTGCATATGTACTGCCAATTGAGGCCCACTAGTATTATCCCTGCGATGTTGATAGTCTTTTTTTGAGAATTTGTTTAGTCTCCCCAATGTACTGCTCTTTACAATTTCCATTCTTACAATCTATTGAATAAACTACATTACTTTGTTTATCATTTGGCAGCCTATCTTTTGGATGTACTAATTTTTGCCTTAAAGTGTTTATTGGTTTGAAATACGTAAGTAGGAATTTTGTGTTTCCAAGGACTCTTTGTAGTTTTTCAGAAACTCCTGCAATGTAAGGTACTTCTACTCCTCTCCTTTTTGTATCTTGAGAATTATTGGTTTCATTCCCTATTCTTTCTTTCTGACATTTGTTAAATGACCACTGAGGGTACCCACAGTTAGTGGGAATGATAGTCATGTGTGAACATGTTGAGACGAAGTACAGTGGTACCTCGGTTCTCGAACGCCTCAGTGTTCGAACAAATCGGTGTTCGAACAAAATATTCGAGATATTCTT
Source organism: Hippocampus bargibanti (assembly GCF_051943395.1). Classification (NCBI taxonomy): domain Eukaryota; kingdom Metazoa; phylum Chordata; class Actinopteri; order Syngnathiformes; family Syngnathidae; genus Hippocampus; species Hippocampus bargibanti. The sequence continues at coordinate 17,457,795 of NC_142739.1, read as the reverse complement.
GCTTCGGCGCTCGAACATCAATCGGTGTTCGAACGCCAATACGGCGCGTGAGTGCGTACGCGAGGGTGGGGAGCCGAGCGCCGCACGGGCCAACTGTTGTCACTAGCGGACGTGCTGCGTTTTGCTCTAGCGTTTAATATAGGTGTACGAAGAGTTTTAGCCCCTAATCATGCCTCCAAAGAAAGTAAGTGCTGCTTAAAGTGACAAAAGAAAAGTAGTGCGTACAACTATTGCATTTAAGAAAGAAATAATCGCAAAATATGAAGGAGGTGTGCGAGTGTCTGATCTGGCGAGGGAATACAGCATGGTGAAATCTACGATCAGTACGATATTAAAGAATAAGGAGGCTGTGAAATATAGTGATGTGACCGTGGGGGTGAGAGCAAGTGTCAGTGGATAGATATTTTAAGAGAAAAGAACATCCTGTAGCCGAGTCATCCGAAGCTGTCACGTGAAGCGAGAGTGACGGCAGATGACTTGTCGGAACGTAGTGGAATGTTTGGGATCCCAAAACAGACATGTACTACCCAAGCAGGATGTTTATTCACAAATCAAAGAAAACACAGCGAGTTAGAAGGCAGGGGGTGATCCGACCCGCTTACTACGCCAAAAAGCAAATGGCACACGAGAGTGCAAAATTACGCAATCCCGGAAGATGACATAAATTTACGTGACGCAGGGAAAATACCTCGGACCGGATACACTCGCGCATCGAAGGAAGAGTCCAGGTATGGTGGCGAGTTGAGTCAATCATCCAGCATTGGCGAGGTGATCGCGAACCGTATAAATGGCCCGTGTTCGTGATTAGAGAATGACAGCGGGTGGAGAACGGCCGGAAGAGGCAGCCCCCCCCCGCTGTCAACTCACAAGTGACAGGAGCAAAGAGGTGGTTTCGGTGTTCGAAAAAATCCCTTTTCGAACAGGGTCCTGGAACGAACTATGGTCAAGAATCGAGGTACCACTGTATAATGAACGCAAGAGATTTTGTGGATCTTTGCCTTAACTTTCTCATTTCTGACTGCAACTTCCACTTTGCATAATATGCAGCAAGTGGGAATCCAATCAGAAACAAGCCTTGCACACCTCACACATCAGGAAAAAGTTCCTGTGTCATCTCGGGAGTACTGGTACAAGAGCCAAGAAGGTCACAAAATCCTGCCAGAAACATTTCTGGTTCCACGGTTAAATTTCTGTAAGAGTGAAAACATCTAAACTAGGGACCTCTGCCCTGCCTGTTCCAGATGTGTGATTGGATTAGCCTTTATTAGTCTCGCAGTGGAGTGTGATTCAAATGATTACAGTACCTCACGAACGAACTGTGAAGAAGCTTGCAGTTTATCCTGATCATTTGAATCAGGTGTGTTGCAGGAGGGACACATCTAAAATATGCATGACTGCAGCCTTTTAGGACTGAGTTTGGAGATAAACATATTTTCTTATCCTTGCTGTCATTGCCTTTTATCAAGCATCTTCATCTTTAATAAGTTCATAGAGTTGCTTGTTCTGTAGCCACAAGGGGACACAAGCTGTGTCTTATTGTGCCGTTCCCAAGCCCGGATAAATACAGAGAGTTTTGTCAGGAAGGGCATCCGACGTAAAAGCTTGACCAAATCAAACCAGCGAATCAAACCTCTGAAGATGGAGGAGGCTGATATTCTGTGGCAACCCCTGAAGAAGGGAAAAGCCAATAAGAAAGGAAGCTCTAGACCATGGGTGTCCAAACTACGGCCCCCCGGGTCAACTGCGGCCCACAGTCCATTTTTAATTGGCCCGCAAGAAATTTTATAAACAGAATGGAATATGGCCCGCATTTCAAATTTTGCCCGCACTTCTACGTTTTAACACCAGGGGAGCTACTGTTGATCAAGGCAGTTGGTCCACTAAAAAGGCCAATGCCAGAAGAAATTTACCCGTTACTAAACATGGCAGAACCAAAGAAGCAAAAGGCAGAAAGTGAGTGCAGAAAAATTCAGACACTGTGGGAGGGTGAATAGTTCTTCAAAGAATTCAAGGGGATATGTGTGTTTGATCTGCACTGAAACTGTGGTAGTTACGAAAGAGTATAATGTACTACAAATCAACAGTGTAAATTTTGCTGCAGTAGTCATTTATCATCATGGCGCACAATGCAACATTTGCATTGCTTGCTACAAGCCACTAAGCCCCTTTCATAAGTCTCACGTACAGTTTACAGTCACGGTTTAATGTAAATTTACATTTTGTAGCGTCACAAATGTTGTTAGCTTCTTTTGAATCTTTCTTCTGGGCTGAGGTTCTGTGCATCTATTTTGGAAAATGATATGCAAATGAACAAGCTTATAATGCTTGTGAAAGTCCGAAGGAAAGAGCAGGCTTCTGATTGGCTGCCATGCCGAGTATGCAAATTTCAACTGCAGGTAGCCTATGTCTGTGTGCTCGGCGACGGTACACGTGTATTGTTTGCGCGTGAAGGCGAGGGCGTCAGTGAGGAGTTTGTTGAGCGCGCGGTCAGGACAAACCATCTATGATTTGGCGGAATTTAACACAAGTAGGTATTATTGAGCTTGAATATTTCGTTATGTAATATGTTTTGAATGTTGAAAGTGATTCAATTTTTCAATGAATATTGATTTCTTTAACTTTGCCCCTTCGATGGAAACTTGTTAAAAACAGCAATCTCGATAAATCACAGTGCATATGTTATTTTAATCTATTTCCATTTCCTCCTCCAAGTATCTGCGAAATAGTATGTAAACGCCATATATTGCATATTCCTTGAGACAAATTTATTAACTGATCAGGGATATTTTTCACATTTGAAAGACAGATAATAAATTGAGTTGTAGTGTACTTACTGTGTGTGCTATGAGGTTTGTACACACTACATTTAAAGGACAACCGGCACCTTTCCCACTGACATCAGAAAAACGTTTTATAGCATCTAAAATACCCAAAACAGGCAGGCTGATATTTTTAGTTAAATGAAAAACACCAATAAAAATAACTTCAAAATGAATCTGAAAACTGCCAGTTTCAGAAGGTCCCACCCCCTTGTTCGTGACGTCACGCCAAGACATCTTGCCTTGCTCGAGAATCAAAACAATGGCTTCAGATTCGGAGATGTTTTCTCTTTACTCATCCAGTTATGAATATGATTCAAATAGTTCTGAAGAGGAAAGCATAAATGTTTGCAATCGATTAAAGAAGTCCTCCCGTATCAATTCAAGCCGTCAGGACTCCAATGTAACGTCCCAGAAAATGCACAAGATGGCGCACAAACTCCGTTGGAAAAGGGCTGATTTGTCAGCTGGGAATTTGTGTCAGCGAATATCAAATACAGTAAAGTCCCGTTATATCGATATCGGTTATATCGATAGTACCGCTTATTATGATACTATTTTCATTTCCCTTGCACATTTCTAGTCTTTTTATGTATAATTAGTACCGTTTAGTACGATACCCGGTTATTACGATAATCCGGTTATTACGGTGCTCCTTTTCATCCCCCGCCGGCCATTTTTGTTGTTTATATCGATATATCCGTCGCACCATTGGTCAACTTGGTCATGTGTCTTGTTACGTGAGCCGCCATCGGTCGCGCCATTGGTCGACTTGGTCACATAAGCCGCCATCGGTCGCGCTATTGGTCGACTTGGCCGTGTGACTTTGTCACGTGACACGCCATCGGTCGCGCCATTGGTCAACTTGGTCACGTGTCTTGGTTACGTTTCACGCCATCAGTCGCGCCTTTGGTCGACTTGGTCAGGTGACTTGGTTACGTGCCCAGCACCCGTGTAGCAGAGCCATTTTCATTTTCAGACGCTAGCTCGTGTGTAGCAGACGAGATTGAAGTGTTTGTGTTAAAAGGTAAAAATGGGAAGCAGAAGAAGATTGATGACTTTTTTAAATTGTATACATAATACAGTAAGATGTAAGCGTTGCAGTTTCCCTGTTGTGTTATGTACATGCCCACTGTACTAATGTTAAGCAGATTCCTTACTTACAGACAGTGTATTGTAGGTGTTCAAATACCTGACATGTTTCGGCGACTACTTCCGCCTTCGTCAGATCCGCATCTGACGAAGGTAGTTCTGAAGATTAAAGCATACATGTTTACAATCATTAAAGAATTATATGTGCCATTTTGAGGCAACATTGGGGGAACATCTCTCACCCCAAAAAAAAGGGAGCTAATGGCCAGCTCCGTTTCTTATATGGCGCTTGGCTGCCCTCTTTTGGCGGCTTTTGTTTAATGCAGTTTGGCGCAGGATCGGATATATCGATAGTCCCGGTTATATCGATATTTTTTCGGACTCCCTTGAATATCGATATAACGAGACTTTACTGTAGTTGTCTTGTTGCAACACACAACGATTCACCATTGCGCTATTTATGTGTTTTCCTTCTAATTTCGCCATCAACATGGATCAACACGAAGTTTTCAGACTAAACAAAGTACCGCAAAATGCATTGTGTGTCGCTTTCCCGGTCAGGGGCGGTCCAAACGTGACGTCACATGGGGATCGTCATCAACTCGAAAACAAGACTTCATGAATATTCAGGGCAAGTCTTAAAACGTAAACTATAGCTATATGCTGTGGAATCTTTGTAAAATACGCTCAGTCGAAGTCATTTAAAGTGATTTTACAAATTATGGACATAACTAGTCCGGAGGCGTCGGTTGTCCTTTAAAGGACAACCGACGTCATTTTTTTGTTTTTTAACTGACACCAGAAAAACGTTTTATAGCATCTAAAATACCCAAAACACACAGTATGATATTTTTAGTCAAAGGCAAAACACCAATAAAAATGACTTAAAGTGTCCAAAATCTGCAAAAAAAGGAGCTTTTCAGAAAGTCCCGCCCCCATTTTGTGACGTCACGTCAAGACGTCTTGCATTGCTTGTGAATCAAAACAATGGGTTCATATTCGGAGAATATGCTTTCTTGTTACACATCCAGTTATGAATATGATTCAAATAGCTCTGAAGAGCAAAGCATACATGTTTGCAATCGATTAAAGAATGTATTTGGGCCATTTTGAGGCAACATTGGGGGAAAATCTCTCACAAAAAAAAGAGGCACAAAATGGCGACATCCTGTGGCCACCTCCGTTTCCAGGCTGATAAAGTCTTAAATGGCGCTTGGACCCCCTCTGGCGGCTTTTGGGCGCAACACGGTTCTCAGACCAAACATGGACAGCAAAATACATTGACGTGATGGAAGGACGCTACAATGCGTCTTTTTTGCGGTCAGGGGGCGGTCCTTTGATGACGTCACGTACAGACTCGTCACCAACTCAAAAACAAGACTTCCTGAATATTCAGAGCGAGTCTTAAAACGTAAAATATCGCTATATGAGGTGGAATCTTATTAAAATACGGTCACTAGAAATCATTTGAAGTGATTTTACAAATTATGGACACAACTTGTCCGGGGACGTCGGTTGTCCTTTAATGCCCAAACACTCCCTCCAAATGCTCCAGGCCTGGCCCCTCTGTAAAATCTTACAACCCAATGCGGTCCGCGAGTCAAAAAGTTTGCCCACCCCTGCTCTAGACAGAGTTAAAACTTTCATTTCATCTCAGAAGAATGATGGGAAATAAATCCATGCAAACATCATGTCCCAACTGTGGAACATGGAGTACATATAGAGCACCTTTTTGACTAAGACAGCCATAAAAGTAAAATATTTAGAAATGTTTTTCAATGAGAGCCACACGCACGCGCGCGGCCACATACGAACACACGTGCTTTGATATTTGCTATTTTGTTGAAAAGTGGCCGCGCGTGCGTGCGTGTGTGTTTGCGTGTGTGCGCACGCGCGGCCACTTTTCAACAAAATATCAAAATGTATTATTTAAAATAACTCACCGTTCCGCCATCTTTATTCCCACGAATGGTTTTCCGTTCCTCGTGATTGGTAAAAATCCAAACGATCGGAATGAAATTGAACTTGCCGATCCAGAGGCGAAGTTACTGCTAGCTAGCCTGCACACGGCTCATAAGCTTCAACATCTGCAATCTACTTCTCGCAGAAGTATGTTGATGCTAACGTTAACATGGGGCTTGTTAAAATGTCACTGACATTCGACTGTTTCATTGATGGTATTGTTTCATTGCAAATTAAAATCATAACCTTTTCTCTGCACAAAGGCAAATGAATCATCCGGTGCATTTAAGCTGAAGTGCACTCGTTGGGCTCATTTAAAGGGCCGTTTACCTGTTTCAACATGACGGCCAGTATCATCCAATCCAAATGCCGCTTTCGGCCAACCTAGGTCAGTGTCATCCAATCAAAATTGCACTTTCCGCCAACTGCAGCCCCAACGGGAAATGAATGGCGAAAAAAACGAGAATAGTATAGTTTTATCGGCGAGCCATATGCAATCATCAAAAGAGCCATATATGGCTCGCGAGCCATAGGTTCCCGACCCCTGATATAGAGTCTACATAGACAAACAACCATTGATTCACACCTCTTTTTTTTCATTGAGCGGGACCTGATCCTCCACAAACATCAGCGACTCCCATTGAATTAATGCATTATGTTTTTGAAGTACCAGACTTGTTAGAATATCTGGAATCAAAGATGAACATTACAGGAACGGTGAATTAATACATTAATTTCTAATTGTATTTCTAAATCTGGTTTTCATTTTAACTTTGTTGCTGTGAAATTTAAATTTCTCGACTGCAAAACTAATAAAGGTAAATCCAATCCAATCCAATTTTCATTTTTATGGGGCGATAAGCCAATTAATAGGAGGTGATATAGGTTGTGCAGAGTCTGTCAGACCTGTCTGGCTGTTTGACCTGTAAATATCACAGACTGACATTCAAAGGTCATGTGAGCATGTTGGCACTTTTGATTTGAGATTAATGAAGTGACTGTTTCATCAAAAGTGCACGTTGAACAACAGAAGGTAGTACGTACATTTGATTCTCATCACGTGTTTTTAACATTAATATGATGTTAATATTTCAGATTTGGTGGGATCACATTTTGAAAATAACATAACAAGAATACTATATAATTTTCTATTTCACAACACTGTGGTGAGCATTGTCAGTAATGGTTGAACATAATCTCACTCAGCCAATTGAATTCTGTACCTGTCTGAATTAAACTGTAAATTTGCAGAACTGAATTGGTAGTTTTTTTTAATGCAATTACCTAATAATTGACAGTGTTCTGGAAAACAAAAGACCACCCAAAGGGCAAACCGACTGAGTAAACTGATTAATTATTAATTACGAGTTTGAGTTTGAAATGCTGATTTAGGAAGAGTCAGTATTAGGTCTAAAAGGTGTGAGGTGGATCTGAACACAACAAAGACACGAGCAGACTAATAAGACACGCGCAGTTGCTTGCTGAAATTGACAATGCCTGCCACCATCTTTCTCAACATCTTTGAAAATTAAATGAGGGATTATCATTGCATGTAAATTGGTCAATGAAAGGTTACATGCCATATACCGTTTTAGTATTTCCATCTATCTTTCGAAGCAACAATGACCTTACGCAGTGTCTGAAATAACGTTTGCCCGGGCGCCCGGGGCGTGCAAACTTTACGTCGAATTTACAGAGCGTCTCCGCCCAGGTGGCCGACAACTTTTTCAAGAAAAAAAAAAAAAAAGTTTTTTTTTTTCAAATCAAACGCATGCCTTATTCCGATTTTGAAATCTTCATTCGGTTTGGAAATTTTGGAATTTCGGTTCATTTGGCAATTTGCACACGCGGCAGCCAATCAGAAGCATGCATTCGTGCTTCCGGACTTTCCCGAGCGTCACAGCCCCAGAAGGAAGATTCAAAAGAAGCTAACAAAATTTATGACGCCACAAAACGTAAACGTACATTGAAAGCATCGTGGAAAGAGGACTTCACGTGGCTTGTAGTAGACGCCGCAATGCAAACATTGCACTGTGCAACATGCTGAATAGTGTGTGGACAAACGACAATTGGAGCAAAATCATCAGCAAGCCATATTTACAATAAATTAAGCAAGGGAGCAGTTGTGGTAGGTACATTTTAAAGTGTTGTTCTGTTATACAGTGATACCTCGGTTTTCGACCATAATCCATTTCAGAAACCTGTTCGAAAACCGATTTGTTAAAAAACCGAAACAGCACTTTCCACTAAAATCAATGTAAAAAATCTTAATCCGTTCAAAGTCTAGAAAACAACGTTTTAACTATTTCATTGCATGAACCGGATAAAAACTTAATAATAGAGCAGGTCATTGTCATGCGGCGTGACAGCAAGCAGGTGGAAAGATGATAAAAGTTGCAGCCAGGGTATTGTGAGTTCTCTTTATTTGAAATTGTGGTTGATATCAGTTTTCAGCAGACCACAGGTAACACTGCTCTCCAGGTTGTCCTTTGTCCCTCTTCTTCCTCCTCGAAGTGACTGGCTCAGTCTGGTTTTAAAGGTGCTTCACCTGAGCTTCTGGCCAATCAGATCCCAGCGGCAATTGGCCATTCCCAGGTGGTTGCAATCACCATCTCAGAGTCAATTAGTGGTCACCCAACTCTACTGTTTTGGATGGGGAGAAATGCGCACCTTTCTCCCATTCAAAATCCAGAAAACACAAAATTATTTAACATTTATTTTGGCATCATAACATCCATGTGTAAAATTCTATAAAAACAAACTTTTCTTTTCACCAGTTTTTAACATCAACATTAACATATATGTTCATAAAATCTTTTCTTTCTGGCGTGTTGGCACCTATCCCAGCTGTCTTTGGGCAAACACAGGGCACACTAACTTTTCAAACCATCCTCTGCTTTCTTTAAAATCATACTATTCAGGGGATCTTAACCAAATATGTCCGCATTTTCGCTAAAATAAAACAACAACAATATTAATGCGGCGGTCACAAAGAGGAAGACGTGACATATAAGGAAGCGGAGGGTAGTCGAGTGTTGCATTCAGAAGCACTCAGTTTGGTTGAGAGCCAAATTTCGGTTGCATACCGGGGCATAAAAAACATGACATTTTTGGTTGAAAACCGAATGGGATGAGAACCGAGACGTTCCAAGACCGAGGTTTGACTGTATATTCAGATTATCAATCCTTAATACTTTACTTACTTCAAGCTGTGAAAAATGGGACAAGCAACTTTATGGCAGCGAATCAGAAAAGTGTACTTGAGAGTTTTGAAAGCCGCTGAGAAAGAGGAGTCCACGTAGCTGTGAGCACACAACACAACTTGAACATTGTGTTGTACACCATGACGACAAATGGCAACCAGAGCAAAATCTTCAGCAGGGGTTATTTAACATAAATTAGGCAAGCAAGCATTTGTGGTAGGTACTTCCATTATATAAAAAAACCTTTATACTTCACAATAATGTTTTTTTGGGTGATTAGACGTCTTAAACTTTTCAGAGTTTTCTGCCAGGGTGTCCACTAACTTTTTGTCATGATTCAGTAGCTATGTGTGATCCTTGAAATGCAATTTCTATGTAAGACAGCCCTTTGAACTGGAAGAAAGTAGATCGTAGGCGGCTATTCACTTTAATTATTGATTATTTCAAATTGTTTATTGTTGGGATAGTGGATCTACACATACACAGAAGAACGCATTTTCAAAAGTAAAATTGATTAAGATCACGTATTTTGAGTTCATGCATGCCTTGTGTCCATATAGGAAAATCAAATGTTTGTCAAATATGTCTTCCTGCAGCATTTAAGTTGCCCAACACTGGTCTAATCCTCTAGTCAAAACCATTTTACTTTCACTGAATTGGATGGCAATAGTGGAGACATAGAGAGAGAAGGAAACGAAGACGAGTTAAAACCACCAATTTATGCCACTAAAGTGAGAAATCAAATGAAGCAAGATAGGCCTCGGCTGTGAAGACATTAGGTCATTATTAATTACAAAGATGTTTCAACTGATTTGTCTCTCTAGGTTCGAAGACCGTAGGCTTGATTCCTTATCAGCAGTGAGGGTGAGAGAAGTAGGAAGAAGGGGAGTGAAAGAAACAAGGCAGAAAAATCTTTATAATTAAACTAGAGCGGCTTTTAATTAAATAGTGTGTTGTTTAATTAAGACAATTATCACCAAAGCTAAATCCATCATTACAGACATTTCAGACAAGTTTTTTTAAGGGTAAGCACTAGTGTGAGGCAGTCACAGGAGAGGGGCTCGGCAAAAAGGCTGCCATCCGTTACGCAAATGTAATTTCCTCCCATTGTCTGAAATATTCATTTTCATTTGGGTCGGGAAAAACAATGAAGCAATTAGGCCACAGCTTGTTCCTCAGCTCAGCAACTCACAAGTTATAAGGTAATGAATGTGGGGTGGCATCGTGCCAGACAATGAGCACAGGTTTGTTGGAGGTTTGGACTTTAATGCCACCATCAGTTTGTTTCTGATAGTTTGGCCAGAGACATGTTTGCTGAGTGGCCAGCTGGATGTTTATTTAATGTGCTCCTCTTATTCCCTCTTCCACAAAGGAGTCGTCAGCAGTCATAGCCTTGATTTCGTCACATACTTTTAAAGGCAGTACAATGGGTGACTGGTAAGCATGTTTGCTTCACAGTGGAGAGGTTGTAGATTCAACTCTGGCCCTGGTTTTTTTGTGTGAAATTTGCATGTTCTGCTCAAGATCCATCCTAGCCATCTTTGTGTGGTAGGTAGGGTACACCTTGAACAATTGGATTGGATTGGATTTGCCTTTATTAATCTTGCAGTGGAGAAATTTACATTTCACAATTGTGGAGTCAAATTAGACAAAAACTTTACGTAGTCTCAATCGCAGAAAATGAATATGTAGGTATTAACAATGAACCTACCAAGTTTGATTTTGTAATGTAGGAGGGAACTTGAATTTCTGGAGAAAACGTCAGGAAACGTTTGCTGACGAAGTTTCTTGGATAAGAAGCGAAACGTCCGACACCTCTGAAGAAGTACAGATGACGGCTGAGGAAACCTTTTCATCCATGACTGAAAAGTACCATGCTAAGAAGTCTAAGACACCCAGCCAATCATTTTCTACACCTCTTAATCTGAACAAGTTCGTGGAGAGTTGCCGAATACTATCCCAGTGGATTTTGTAAAGACTACACTCTGAACTGGATGCCAGTCAGTTGCAGGGCACATATAGAGAGAAACAACTATCCACACCCACACCCACTGAGTGGTAATTAGCCCATATCCTATCAGAGACATTGTAGAAGGAATGTAAATCAGTCCGACGACTAGTACAATCAAGATCTTTTACATCTGTCTATGAAAGACTATGTATTTGCTAAAATAGATTCTTAATTGCATCATATCGACACACAATTTAAATAAACGATCATTTTGTACGCTATGAAGCCACTTTACTTGAGAGTGTCGGAACTTTAAAGGACAACCGACATCATTTTTCTTGTGTCCTAACTGACATCAGAAAATGTTTTATGGCATCTAAAATACTCAAAACACGCAGGCTGATATTTTTAGTCAAATGAAGAACACCAATAAAAATTACTTAAAGTGTCCAAAAACTACTTCTTGCCTTGTTCGAGAATCAAAACAATGGCTTCAGATTCGGAAAAGATGCTTTCTTGTTACTCATCCAGTTCTGAATATGAGTCAAATAGTTCTGAAGAGGAAAGCACACATATTTGCAATCGATTAAAGGAGTCCTCCCATATCAATTCGAGCTCTCAATGATAGCACCCAGAAAATGCAGAAGATAGCGCCAAAGCTCCGTTGGAAATGGGCTGATTTGTCGGCTGGGAATTTGTGTCAGCGAATATCAAATAATTGTCTTGGTGAAACACACAACGATTCATCATCGCATTATTTATGTGTTTTCCTTCTAATTTCGCCATCAACACGGATCAACATGAAGTTTTCAGACCAAACAAAGTACCGCAAAATGCATTGTGTCTCGCATTCTCGGTCCGGGGCGTTCCATACGTGACGTCACGTGGGGATCGTCATCAACTCGCAAACAAGACTTCCTGGATATTCAGGTCTTAAAACGTAAAATATAGCTATATGCGGTGGAATCTTTGTAAAATACGCTCAGTAGAAGTCATTTGAAGTGATTTTACAAATTATGGACACAACTTGTCCGGAGGCGTCGGTTGTCCTTTAAGGCTACCATAATCAGGATCCTCGTGGAATGTTATGTACTGTGCATCAATAAAAAATAGACGCAGTCGTTGATATTGCGCCTTATAAACTCAAGTGCCTAGTCTGAAGAATACAGATGCATGTGTCATGCCTTAAGAAGTGCACAACTACTTAATGCAATGTTCAGTGGAATCTTTGCACCAGAGTCCTCATAACGGCTGCTAATGCAATATTACAAAACCTATTTATACCCATCTTTACTGCAACAAGGACTTGATTCTGCTCCTGAACAGAATCAGTTTCATGAGTTCAGCTGCATTTAAGATTGCAGCGTAGCTCAGTGAAAATTCCTTGTGACCCTGGAAAATGTCATTTTCTGATTATTTGATTGAGGTGACAAGCATTGATAATCAACGGTGATGAAAAGCCAGTAGGAGGATAGAATAATTGATGTGTGGAATTGAAAGTACAATGACTTTTCCAGATAAATTGATTTTTCTGTGAAGACTCAGTTCACAGGAAAAAAATCAGGTTTCGGCTTTGAGTGAAAAAGTACATTTGATTTATCATTAGTGTTAGGTGCATCAGACAAGTGAAACCATTGAGGGGATCCTTAACAAATCCCCTTTGTTGAGAATATGGTGTAATAAAAAGCTTATGGATAGTTAACTTTCCTGCACATTTCAGCACCGGAAAGGTTGGTGGAGGAAGAGAATTATTGGGGAGAATCTGGAGATTAATTGATGATACTCAGTTAAATTTCATGTAACATCCAGCCACATAAATGTCAATACATAAAAGGGAACCATAAATAATCTAAATTGGTGTGCCACTTGAGAAAAGAAAGGTAAAAAAAAAAACAATTCTCCCCCAAATATGCTGTACAGTATACTTTTTATGTCACAGAAACAACCTCGCTCGAGGCTTAAACATAAAAAAACAACTAAATGGATCATTGATTGCATGGAAAAAGTCTCTCAGCCTATTTTTTTTTTTTTTTCAAATTAGGAGTGTGCTTAGCTTCACAGTGCAGAGGTCGCCGGTTCGCGTCTCCCCCCGCGGCCCCACTGAGGAATAAGCGGTACGGAAAATGGATGGAGTGTTTGTTTGATGTTGGCAGCAAACTCAACTCCACTTGCAACGCCCTCCAGCTGGAATTGCAAAAAAACAACAATATACAGTATTTTCTGTTGTATAAGGTGCACCGGAGAATAAGGCGCACCCCCAATGAATGATGTATTTTCAAACTTTTTCCATATATAAGGCGCACCAGACTATATGGCGCACTTTCAATAAATCCAAAATGTTTTCCAAATATAATAAACAAATACAGTAAAGTCTCGTTATATCGATATCGGTTATATCGATAGTACCGCTTATTACGATACTATTTTCATTTCCCTTGCATATTTCTAGTCTTTTTATGTATAATTAGTACCGTTTAGTACGATACCCGGTTATTACAATAATCCGGTTATTACGGTGCTCCTTTTCATCCCCGCCGGCCATTTTTGTTGTTTATATCGATATATCCGTCGCGCCATTGGTCAACTTGGTCATGTGTCTTGTTACGTGAGCCGCCATCGGTCGCGCTATTGGTCGACTTGGCCGTGTGACTTTGTCACGTGACACGCCATCGGTCGCGCCATTGGTCAACTTGGTCAGGTGACTTGGTTACGTGCCCAGCACCTGTGTAGCAGAGCCATTTTCATTTTCAGACGCTAGCTCGTGTGTAGCAGACGAGATTTAAGTGTTTGTGTTAAAAGGTAAAAATGGGAAGCAGAAGAAGATTGAGGACTTTTTTAAATTGTATACATAATACAGTAAGATGTAAGCGTTGCAGTTTCCCTGTTGTGTTATGTACATGCCCACTGTACTGTATATGAATGCAATCGTTTTTTGCAACAATGTTTCTTGTTTTGTCTGCTGAAGCGCGATGATTTTGAAAATTATTAACATTCCATACTGTGTATTAAAGGACAGCCGATGTCACTTTTTATTCAAATGCAAATAAAAATGACTTAACGCCAAGACGTCTTGCATTGCTTGTGAATCCAAACAATGGCTTCAGATTCGGATAATATGCTTTCTTGTTACACATCCAGTTATGAATATGTTTCAAATACACTGTAGTTCTGAAGATTAAAGCATACATGTTTACAATCATTAAAGAATTATATGTGCCATTTTGAGGGAACATTGGGGGAACATCTCTCACCCAAAAAAAAGGGAGCTAATGGCCAGCTCCGTTTCTTATATGGTGCTTGGCTGCCCTCTTTTGGCGGCTTTTGTTTAATGCAGTTCGGCGCAGGATCGGATATATCGATAGTCCCGGTTATATCGATATTTTTTCGGACTCCCTTGAATATCGATATAACGAGACTTTACTGTATCTAAAAGTTTTCCAAATATAGGGCACACCACATTATAAGGCCCTACAGTTGCGGCTGGGGTTACACACTACTTCTACAGGGGGAAATTAAGTTGGTGGCTGCTGAGAGTAGTTGTGAGACTTGTTGTTGCTAAATATTACTTCACATATAAGGCGCACCTACATATAAGGCGCATGGTCATCTTTCGAAGAAAATCAAGGCTTTTGGGTGTCCCTTATACACTGGAAAATACGGTAGAAAGATGGCCCACGGGTGAAAAATATTACTTACGTCCTCTGATATTAACCACCAGATGGGAAAGCAAAAACTTGTAAAAATCCATCTGAGGAAAACTAATTAAAGCCATGGGAAGAAGAATTTCACTTCTCAGTTGACCAATGCATGGCCGGTTGACCAAATGCTACAGGAAGAATCTTTTGGAGAACTGCATGTTCCTCAAAGCCCAGCCCAACAAGTCAAGAAAGAAGATACAAGTAGAGGAAAGGGGACATCACAACTAACAGTGTTTACAATCACTGATGTTCTGCATTGTTGGCGTAGAGCGACCTTATGGCATTAGAGAAATATGCATTGCTTATTTTTACACAAGTGTACAACTAAAGTTCATTGATTAATGTTCACACTTTGTTCAAGATTGCAGGCAAGCTGGCTTGTAGATGTGTGACTACACCCTGGACAGATCACCAGACAATTACAGAGTTGGCTCATAAAGACACACAGAAAAAAAACAGACTTGCATATGATTAAAAAGTGGTCATCTCGTGTAATTTTCAACACTTTTCCTCATGAATATTCACCTGAAATATATCAGTTGAATATATTTAACTCATACACAACTAAGGTACATGTCTGAATTTCGTAAATCAAAATGCAGCTTGCCAGTCACGCTTCCACTCGGCAACAATTTGGAAGCGTGGGTAAATTTCAGCTGAAAATCCACCCAAATGCCACTAACACATGATTAAGTTTTTGAATGTTCTCAATGTCTTTAGTAAAGTGCTTACCACTTCACTGTATTGCCCTTTGTGTATGCCTTAATTCGGTATTCCAGCCGGTATTTTTCGTTTACTACAACAGTAAATTTTATGACATTCTCCTGATTCACATTAATAATTAAAGTCCACCTTATTGCCGATGTGATTCACGTTTTGTTTAGTTCATATGAATCCGGGCATCCTTACATTTAATTTGGAGTTTTATGTCACCTGTGGGTTACGGGAGACCTATTATTCCCTCTCCAACACCTGTCGTCCACCAAGGTCATCGTCAGTAAAATCCCACCCAGGGAACTTCAAGGCTGCCTGATTTGCATGCATAATGCAATATTTATATGCTAAATGCCTTGTCCAAAGGGTAGAGATTCATCAAGCAAATGGATGGCTTTAGTTTTTGTCGCACAACTGACTATGTTCCCAAGAGTCCAGTATTATGCCTATGTTGTGTGTGTGTGTGTGTGTGCGCATGAGTGTGTACGCTGCGTTACAAACTTTCTAAGCACCAAACACACATAAATGCGATAATGATACAATATAGTAACACACTTGATGAAATTACACTTCCAAGTGTTAAATTTAAAGATTTCATTGCTCCGGGCATCATATTTTCACAAAAGAGGAAATAGGTCTGGTCAGCGTGATGTAGTGCAATGAATGAAATGCCATATTGGCTGATTGAACGTGACATTTCTTTTTCGATTTGTCTCCCTGAGAAAGTGAACACAATGACCTTTTTGTAGTTTGCTTGAGGCTTTGCCTGAGCAAAACACCCCTCGATATTTTGCAGTGCATCAAAGCTAATTGAATCAAAAATAGAGTTTATGAACCCACGGCTACTGTAATGAGAGAAGAGCTGCCTTCACACAAAAGGTCTCCAAAACGAACGAGAAGGTGCGCGATCTTTCTGACAATTTGACTCCAAAGGGCATCCGCCAGCCCTGTTTGATTTGACAACGCAAATATTTTGTTATTAGTCTACTTTAAAAGTTAGACTTTATTAGTGAATTTAGCACTCTGGGACAAATGCTCAATCGTTTTCAAAGTGGTGTGAGATTCCACTTGCTTGGACATATACATCTTTACTTAAGAATGTGTTTTTTTCCTTTTGTTTTTCCTTTTTTTCCCCCTAAACCTGACTAACTGATATCAGAATTGGAATCAGAATCAGAATAATCTTTATTGCCAAGTATGTTTGACACACAAGGAATTTGTTTTCGGTAGAACACGCTGCACTAGTATCATCTAGTGCGGTGCGCAGGGTCCAGTAGGATTTCCGTGCCCTTGTTTGGATTCTTGCAGTGTGCAAGTCCTCAAGAGTGGGTAGGGCGGTGCCAATGATTTTTTTTATGCCGTCTTAACTGTCCGTTGAAGTCGGAGTTTGTCCATTTTTGTGGCGGCCCGAACCAAACGTTGATGGAAGAACACAGGATGGATTCCATGACAGCCGTGTAGAAATGTTGTAGTACCTCCCATCTTCGAGCTGAAAGATAGGGACATGCCACATTATCTTTTGGATTTAAATGAAAACAAAATATTGTATGTGGAAAACACTGACACACCAACAACTTATCGATGAGAAGGTTTGTTCAGCCGTCATCTGTACTTTTTTTGAAGGTGTCGGACGTTTCGCTTTTTATCCAAGATGCTTCTTCAGCGAACTAAAGTCTTACTGGTAGTATCGGCCCTATATATATTTTTATATATATATATCCCTAATCTCCAGACATGGCGGCGCCGGACACAGCTACGATAGGTCCCTCCTCTCAGGTTGGGGGGAGCAGAGGACCACCGATTGTGCCTACATTCCCGACTAACGACTGGCCTGTTTGCCCCACTCCCTCGGTATCTCCTCATCAGCATTACTAATGTTGCCTAACCTGTGTTGCCTAAGCAGGCTATTGTATGAACGATCCAAATTGAACCTCACCCCACCAGACCGGTTTAATGAAGGATTTCGTTGTTTTATGAGAACACTTCTTTTACTCCCCTTTCAAACCATCTATGTTCCTTTGCTAAGATTTTAACCTCATTGTCGTCAAATTAGTGGTTGCTAGCTTTTAGGTGCAAATGTACTGCCGATTGAGGACCACTTGTATTATCCCTGCGATGTTGATAGTCTTTTTTTGAGAATTTGTTGAGTCTCCCCAATGTACTGCTCTTTACAATTTTCATTCTTACAATGTATTGAATAAACTACATTACTTTGTTTTTCATTTGGCAGCCTATCTTTTGGATGCACAAATTTTTGCCTTAACGTGTTTATCGGTTTGAAATAAATAGGAATTTTGTGTTGCCAAAGGACTCTTTGTGGTTTTTCAGAAACTCCTGCAATGTAAGGTACTGCTACTCCTCTCCTTTTTGTATCTTGAGAATTTTTGGTTTCATTCCCTATTCTTTCTTTCTGACATTTGTTGAACGACCACTGAGGGTATCCACAGTTTGTGAGTGCTCTCCTGATATGTTTTGACTCCTTTTCTCTACCTTCAATGCTTGTTGGTATTAGTTTAGCCCTATGCTGGAGGGTTCTGATAACTCCTAGTTTGTGTTCAACATTAAATTTACTCGTGAGGACATTAAAGATAACCAACTAGCCTTGGATTGTAAAGTAAAGTAATTATAAAAGAGGATAGAGCGCTAAAAACAGATGTCTTTAGGAAGGCTACGCACACTGACCAATACTTACTTTTTGATTCTAACCACCCTTTACAACACAAACACTTCCAAGCCGCGACAGTTCCACATACGCATCGGCGCTCTGCGCTGACGCTCCTTTCTTCTTATCGCGGGCTCCTCAAGCCATGCATTCATCCAGCCACAGACTTTCCAACAGCATCGACCTTTCCACTGAACAAAGCGGGGCTGTGAAGATGCTGCCCATTACAGGCGCAAAAAAGCACAATGACCCCTTTGGTGTCCAGCGATGTCAGTTGAATGGCACCGACATTCCTCCCATTCAAAAACAGTACTGGCATATTCATGCTGCCGAAAAGGCGCAATCACTCAGCACAGTCTCCTCCTTAATGAATTTTGTGGTCAAAAATGCTGAAAAACAATCTGTATCCATTCCACACGATGCACAACACAAAGTGACAAAATAAAACACAAAAACAAGACAAAAACAACAAAAAAGCAAGGTTCATGGGAGCACTTGCTGACAGCTGCCTACTCGGGTGCCATCTTGGACTCCTTGATAATAATAATAATAATAATAATAATAATAATAATAATAATAATAATAATAATAATAATAATAATAATAATAATAATAATATGTACAATAACAGAATATTAAAAATAGTAATAATAATAAAATAAATACTAATAACAATAACATGCCATATACAATAATAATAATAATAATAATAATAATAATAATAATAATAATAATAATAATAATAATAATAATTTAGGTGGGTTTTTTCCTCAAATGAGCATTAGAGGCAGGGAATGTGCTACCCCACAAGCACTGAACATTACACTACCCTCCCCTTTATGAAACCCTCGCCCCGAGGGGTCAACAAAAAAAAAGTCCTCAAGTCGCTGTGGCCTTCGTCTGCGTCTCTGTGGTCGACCTGGCTGTGGCTCGGTTCCCCCCTGCGCTGGCTGACTCGGGGCAAAACTGGAGGAGGGTGGGGAACCTGGGCTAACCAGATTACCTGACGTGGACGAAGCAGACCCCGCCTCAAATACAGGAATACTGCTGCCCCGGTAGGGGCCAACCTGTCCCGATGTAGAGCAATTTTCCTGCCCCTGGGGGGGACCGCTACCCGATAAACAACCTCCCCCACCCGCTCGAGTACCCGACAAGGGCCATCCCAGTGGCTGTCTAGTTTGGGGCAGCGGCCTTTTTTCCGTTTGGGCGTATACACCCAAACCAGTTCCCCGGCCCGGAAGTCTCGCCCCTTGCTCCGCACGTCATAATTCCTCTTTTGGCGTGCTCCGGCTTTCTCCAGCTGGTCCCGTGCGAATGCGTGCGCTGCCTCCAGCCGATCCTGCAGTCGACGGGCATACTCCAGCCCCGGCTGGTCCTCTGGGCCGCCTGGTGGTCTTCCAAACGCCATTTCTGCCGGTGTCCGTATTTCCCGGCCCAGCATCAGCTGGTGGAACTCTGAACCGCTGATCGATAAGCCATCAGCACCAGTGGGATGTGCCTGTCCCAGTCACGTTGGTGTGTGGAGGTGAGGATGGCGAGCTGCTGTTGCATGGTGCGGTTGAATCGTTCCACAAGTCCATCACTCTGCGGATGCAAGGGAGTGGTGCGCGTCTTCTGCATGTCAAGGCGTTCACACAGAGCAGCGAACACCCTGGACTCAAAATTTCTGCCTTGGTCACTGTGGATGATATCTGCAGTTCCAAACCGGCAGAACATGCCCTCCAGTAGCGCATCAGCTACTGTTTCCGCCTCTTGGTCTGGCAGTGCGTATGCCTCTGGCCACTTGGTAAAATAGTCCATTGCACACAGCACGTAGCGATTCCCTCTGTCTGTCACAGGGAAAGGGCCCATGATGTCCACAGCAACTCTCTCCATGGGCGCACCAACCCTTTGTTGCTGAAGTGGTGCGTGTGATTGGGCTTGAGGTCCTTTGTAGGCCATGCACTCATCACAGCGCCGACAGAAGTCCTCTACGTCCCGTCGGTGCTGCCCCCAATAGAACCCTTGGCGTAGCCGTCGGAGGGTCTTTGTGCTGCCAAAGTGTCCCGAGCCGGTGCCCCCATGACATGCTCTCAGCATCGTCTCTCTGAGAGCTCTTGGCACGACCACCTGCCATCTCTCTTCCCCGGTGGCAGGTTCTTTCCAGGCTCTCTGCAGCACGCCGTCCTTGATGCGTAAGCCATCAAACTTGCTCCAAAGGCCTTTGGAAGCAACAGAGAGTCCCATCACGCCTTCCCAGGGCGGCCTCCTGCCACTCTGGACCCACTGCCGCACGTGGTTGAGATCGTGGTCCTCCTGTTGTTTTGAAGCCCACTCAGCAGTGTCCACAGCCTCCAGGGTGCAGCATGTCGGCACAGCAGCAGACGGCGCCGCGAGAGTGGCCGCCTTTCCAGCAGCTCATGTATTTTGTTTTTCTACTTTCATTCCTTTCATCACTTTGCTGCTGTGAAATGTAAATTTCTCCACTGTGAGACTAATAAAGGCATATCCAATCCAATCCAATCCAATCCACTGCGGCCACCGGGTACGGTATCATAGCCCGATCCAAATTCTTTATCATATATATAGATAGTATTTATGATAATATTACATCCAGAGATATGGTCACTGTACACAGAAATACTTTTTTATCAGTTATATTGGTTCATGTAATGCCTATGAGCCTTTTTCGACAAAAACAAAACAACTGTAACATGAACTGTATGCAGATCCTATTCCCTAATAGAGTTGAATAGAACCCAATCAAATTAAGATTGATTTTTTTTCCCTTTGAAAAAGGTGACTTTGGTGTGAAATAGCCTAAACTAAAAGCGTGGGCTCGTTCACAAGACACTTAGGATATTTAAATCTCAACAGGACCTGTTCTTGTCAAATCAGTCCACACAAAAAAATTACAAGCCCAATTCCAGGAAGAAAAAAAACAAACAAAAAAATCCATAATAATTTAAGGAGAAGCAAAGTAGCATTTTTGATGGCACTGATGACTCAGATCATGTCATCTTTATTATGTAGAATGCCCATTTAAATGGGGAAGTTCAAGCCATCAGCAATGCAGCAGCCGGCAACTGTTCCTCAATACTATTCATCTTGTTTTATAGGACAACCGACGTCACTTTTTTGTTTCTTAACTGACATCAGAAAAAAACGTTTTATAGCATCTAAAATACCCAAAACATGCAGTATGATAATTTTATTCAAATGCAAAACACAAAATAAAAATGACTTTAAGTGTCCAAAATCTGCAAAAAATTGAGCTGCGAATTGGGCATTTTCAGAAAGTCCCGCCCCCAGTTTGTGACGTCACGCCAAGACGTCTTGCATTGCTTGAGAATCAAAACAATGGCTTCAGATTCGGAGAATATGCTTTCTTGTTACACCTCCAGTTATGAATATGATTCAAATAGTTCTGAAGAGGAAAGCATACATGTTTGCAATCGAATAAATAATTTATTCCATGCCACTTTGAGGCAAAAAGAGGCACAAAATGTCGACCTCCTGTGGCCACCTCCGTTTTCACAGGCTGATTAATTCCTTATATGGAGCTTGGACACCCTCTTCTGGCGGCTTTTGGCTGCAACTCAAGGTTTTCAGACCAAACAATACAGCAAAATACATTGACATGATGGAAGGACTGCTACAATGTGTTTTTTTTTTCGGTCAGGGGGCGTTCCTTTAGTGAAATCACATACGGACTCGTCACCAACTCAAAAACAAGACTTCCTGAATATTCTGCGCGAGTCTTAAAACGTAAAATATAGCTATATGCGGTAGAATCTTAGGAAAATACGCTCAGTAGAAGTCATTTGAAGCCATTTTACAAATTATGGACACAACTTGTTCGGAGACGTCGGTTGTCCTTTAATTCATCATTCAGAAAGGTAATTTATGATTTTAAAAATGATGTTACCATATAAATTCAATTGCCACAGAAAAGGCAGCTGTGAGCAGGAAAAAAAATCACAATGGATGCAGTCAGACCTCACTGAAAATGCATTTCCTGCATTAATTATAAAGGAGCTACACCTAATTTTTCACCCATTTTGGTACAAGGTCTTGCACTTCAGTATATAAATGATTTATCGAGCTTGCAAAAACACATACTGTGAAATGAAATTATGAGACTCAAGATATATGAGAACAGGAGAGGAATAGAGAGAAAATATATGAGAAAACTAAAACCTCACTCGCTGTTTAATTGACAGCAATTTTTAACCGTCAGGACTTTGGCTCGTGCAAAAAAGACCCTCTTTAACATAAAACTGCTTGTGTCCAATTCACCGACTTGCTGTGGGGGCTCTTTCGCCGCTCATGCTTATTGCGATGATTTAACAAGAACAACAGGGTGGATCCATCAGTTCATCTAAAATTAGTTCATATAAAATACATTCTGATTTAATTTGGAAATGTCTAAGGTCTCATTTTTTTCATCTTCAACTTTTCACTGTGGCGTCACGTATATAATTTCCTGTCTCAATGCAATCTCATAAATCTCCTGGCCAACACAATCTGGAGCAAAACAGAAATGTTGACTCATTGAGAATCAAGCATTTGCCTTTTTTATAAAATGTCTTCTCTGTTTGTCCTCTCACCAATTTTATTGCATTTGTTTATTTCTCAATATTCTATCAGGGGTGAGCTTTTATTCTTCTCTTATAAAACATGTACTGTACTTCTCACGTTGTGTCCACTGGACAAAATCTCACAATCACCACAACCAATGGGAAATCACATTAAACTACCCTTCTTTATTATCACCACAGTATCCCTCAAAATTAAAAATAATTTTTATTCCACAGAATCTCATAACTGTTTCCATGTCTCTGCGGTGAGGAAGTGATTTGGTGAAAAGATTAAATTTCCTCGTCTTGTAAAAACAGAAATACAATTGTGCGCTCTCGTGAAATGTTCAGTTGTTCTGGATTTTGTTTGGTCATATTTAGGCAGTGCCCAGTTGTCGTATTTTCACACTATAAGGCGCAACTAAAAGCTGACCGTGCGCCTTATACAGCTGTATATGGAATGAACCGATTTACCAGTACGTGTTCCTTTTGTATGTTTACAGTTGAACAATGTTGGTCATATTGCGAAAATAGACATTATTATTATGCTATTGCTTGACTTATTATTGTTATTGTGATAGAGAACAGACAGAATAGAAGTTATCAAATTTAAAAGTTTCATGCTGTTATATATATAGTTGGTTGAACATGTCTGTTTACAATACACAATGATTACTTGTGCACTTTGATAAGAACAAGAACCAGCCTACCAGCCTGTCAAACTGTCATCCTCGGGTCATAAATCGATCCTTGGAGGGAAATGATTATTTGTTGATTACCAACCCAGAGCAGAAGGGACTACTTGGTACACTCTTGTACGAGAAGAGCTCATTAGCCAGGTTATGTGCTCGTCTCCACGTCCAGAACACCAATGAAGTCATGCGTCTTTTTCATGAAATGTGCAGATTTGTAACTTTGGGCTGTGAATGAAGTTTTCTTCTAATTTTTGCCTTAAAGTGTTTAACACTTTAAGGCAAAACTTAGTGAATCCAAAAGGCTGCCAAATGAAAAACAAAATAATGTAGTTTATTCAATACATTTTAAGAATAAAAATTGTAAAGAGCAATACATTGGGGAGACTAAACAAATTCTCAAAAAAAGACGATCAACATCGCAGGGATAGTACTAGTGGGCCTCAATCGGCAGTACATATGCACCTAAAATCTAGCAACCACTCATTTGACGACAATGAGGTTAAAATCTTAGCGAAAGAAAATAGATGGTTGAAAGGGGAGTAAAAGAAGTTATTTTCATAAAACAGTAAAATCTTTCACTAAACCATAGTGGTGTGAGATTCAATTTGTATCGTTCGTACAACAGACTGCTTAGGCA
This sequence comes from Hippocampus bargibanti, assembly GCF_051943395.1. Lineage (NCBI taxonomy): Eukaryota > Metazoa > Chordata > Actinopteri > Syngnathiformes > Syngnathidae > Hippocampus > Hippocampus bargibanti. The sequence continues at coordinate 17,433,803 of NC_142739.1, read as the reverse complement.
ACATGGGCTTAGTTATGCTGATGAGGTCATACCAGAGCAAATGGGGCAATCAGGCCCCTTTTGCACAACTCAGGCAGGACAATAGAAGTAATCAGTCAGGACAATAGAAGTAATCAGTGGAGCCACAGGGAGTAGTCCTCTGCTCCTCCTAACCTGAGAGCAGGGACCAATCATAGCAGAGTCCGGCACCGCCACGTCTGGACAGTAGTGATATATATAGGGCCGAAACTACCTGCAAGACTTTAGTTCGCTGAAGAAACATCTTGGATAAGAAGTGAAACGTCCAACACCTTCAAAGAAGTCCAGATGACGGCTGAAGAAACCTTTTCGTCGATGGACCACTCCTGTACGACTCAGAGCTTACACAGACATATTATTATTATTATTATTATTATTATGCTCATAGAGCTGCTTATTCTGTAGCCACAAGGGGACACAAGCCAGTGTCTTATTATGCCGTTCCCAAGCCCGGATAAATACAGAGGGTTTTGTCAGGAAGGGCATCCGACATAAAAGCTTGGCCAAAACAAACATGCAAATCAAACCTCTGAAGATGGAGGACACTGATTCGCTGTGGCGACCCCTGAAGGGAAAAGCTGAAATGAAAAGAAAAAGACTAAATTGTGTTTGCACTCACGTTTAATTTACCGTAACGACAACCTTTTTTTTTACGTGTTTACTGAATGGAGGAAAAGTTCCCCTCCACTATGTCGTATAAATGTTGGACTGTATGTTATACCTATCTGTTGTTAAGAAAACAATGTCACAAAAATACGAATACTTTACCTCAAAGAAAACAATTAAACAGTTGCCTATTTGTTTTGAGGGTGAATTAAGTTTTCAGAAAAGACCTTATATATGGAAAACGTTTAAAAATATTTCATTTTCTGAAGATGCGCCTTGCGGTGTGTCACATATATGAAAAACTTGTCAAAATACTATGTCATTCATCGAAGATGCGCTTTATGCATTATATTGCAAAAAATACAGTACTTTGAGTTTGTGCTTTTCCATTGTGCTCCAGTTTTTTTGTTAAAAATACATTTTGGTCAATCCACTGCTCACCTCCTTACACCTTGCCTGCTTTTGGGGGTCCTTTAACAACTATTGTCATGCATGCTGTGACAGTGTGTATTTTTTTTTTTAATACATGACAGATTTTAGTTCTTGGACGCAAGTGACTTTGACACCAATGGACACCAGCTAGCCAATAACTGCCGTAGAATTTACAGAAATTGTTGGATCTCAATATCTATCTCTTTCCTAACAAATGTGCACAATAATTAATATGATCAATGTCTCTCAATTATTCACAATGATCGAGCAGTAGCCAAGAGTTCGATTCCCTGTTTCAAAAAGGCCGGTGATTAATATTGCGGTTTGATTCAAAGATCCTTCAGCTCAACTGCTGTACAGCAAACCAATACAAATACAACAATTCATTTGTAGGTTTTCACAGAAATTAACTTATGACATTCAAAATCCCTATTTTTTATTAGAGACTAGCGCATTCTCACCTTTGTGCGGGAGGGCAGTACAGTTTGTCTCTGCATCATCAAATGTCGGATATCATCACCAAAGCTGCTGGTACAAACCTTCATCTGCACTTTTAACAATGATTTTGCCAATCCTTTGAACAATGGACCTCTGAAGCCTGTTGACTGTCTTGTGATAAAGTGCCAAACAAATATACTTGATTTAAGTGTCACAGTGACCCTTAAAACAATTTCTGTGGACAAAGACGGCCAATCTTTGACTCAGGGTAACCACCATGATAGTTGTTATGTCTCGAAAGTAATTCTATGCAGGTTAATATGCTTATTTATCATCTTCTTGACACCCCCGTCCTGTTAAAGCCAAGTTAAAAATTTAGTTTGCAATTTGTTTGAAAAACAAATTGCAAAAAGTTTTAGGCTCCTGCGTGGCATTCTGATTCATATTTTGTTCCTAGGAATTGAGGAATACATTCTACCATTTTTATCTATCGCAGAGAGCAGCAATTTTGACTGAACAACAGTATCACAGTGCAGGAACAAACTTTTATTATAATAGATAGAACAATAATACTCGCCGTCGCAAGAAGTGCAGCCAACAGTTATCTTATGTTGCCACTTACGTGCAGCAAACTGGAGTATACTAATTTCTCAATGGTGTTTCTATGTCATTTTCAGTATTAATTCTAGTTCCTGACTTCCTGTGTGAAGTTTGCATGTTCTCCCCACGCCAACGTGGGTTTTTTTTTCCAGGTGCACCGGTTTCCTCCCACATTCCAAAAACATGCATAGCAGGCTGATTGAACACTCTTAATTGTCGCTATGTATGAATGTGAGTTCAAGTGGTTGTTTGTTTCTCTGTGCCCTGCGATTGGCTGGAAAATAGTTGTGAGTGTCCCACCACCGACTGCCCGAAGACAGCTGCGACCCCTTGTGAGGAGGAAGCGAATGAAAAAATGCAAAACAATGAACAAATGAACAATGAAAAAATGAACAAAAGCGCCAAAGTAAGATACCAGCTCTCAGGCGCCAACCATGATGGGTTAATTCATCATACATAAGTCAGTGGGGTAAGGGCTCACCTGTTCTTTTTGGGTTTGGTCATGTGATGTGCCCTCAGGCACTTTGATGACATTGTCTGTTGACAACGAATGGCAATATGGCCGTTGCCTGAAATAGATTTAAAAAATAAATAAATAATAAAAAAGTGTGTATTTTGCAACTCGATTCCTAATTCACAAATTCAATTACAGTAAAGTGTCGTTATATCGATACGCAAGGGAATCCGAAAAAAATATCGATATAACCGGGACTATCGATATATCCGATCATGTGGGGGGGATGCGTAAATGCGGCATCTTTGTTATGGCATGTAATTTCATCATTGGGTTCATGGATTGCGTATCTAACATGTTTTTTTGTACAGTAGTGAAGTGAAAAATAAAGTTGTGCATAAAATAAAAACGTCTTTACACTTTTTAATGACTATTTCCTTTCAAAAATGCAACCAACCAATGCTAAATCGTCAAGTTCTATTCACACGAAGCCACGAACGCCAGCATGTACAATCATATGAAAAACAGTGATTGTTGCAAACAATAAAGATATCTGGATGCAACACAATTAAATACTGTACATGGATGAAAAACCAAAACTGCAACGTTTACATAACTTACGTGACGTTCGGGCTGAATAGAATGCCGGCGCGCAGCTGTGACGTTACAACAGCTTTTTGACTGACTCAAGAAACACAAAAAGTGATGTTGGTTGCCCTTTAATGCACAGTATGGAATGTACAGTAATTTTCAAAATCATGACGCTTCAGCAGACAAAACAACAAACATTGTTGCAAAAAACGCTTGCATTCATGTAACAGTACATGTACATAACACTGCAATTAGTATGTATGTAAGCTATTTAAAAAAGTCATCAATCTTCTTCTGCTTCCCATTTTTATATTTTAATATGAACACTTCCATCTTGTTTAACGTTTCTAAAAAACCGGATGCATTTTCTACGGATTCAAAGAAAGATCGCGTGTCCGCAACCCCTTGCAACGCTTTTGTCGAAGTTGCAAAAGGTGTGCATTCAGTCGCTTCTTCTTCATCGTCATCAGCATCATCATCATCACGGTACTGTGGCATACTTGGCTTTGACCTCCGCTGCGATATCCGCATCTGATGAGCTTGGGAATGTCGCAATGTCTTTGTCGACTGCGACATACGATGCAATGTCGGCGACTTTTAGCTTTTCAGCCAACACTGCAAGAGGAATGTTGTCGTCATCCTCTTCGTTAGCTGCAGATGTTTCCTCACTGCACCCTGGATTTTCAAATTTGCAGTGACGGAAGCAGTTCTTGATGGTGTTTTCGGACACCGTGCTCCACGCTTTGGAAATTGGTCTGATGGCATCCAAAACAGTCCATTGTTGAAGACACACGAGCAGCCGTCTGATACACACGAGCTGCCGTCTGAAAATGGCGTCTGCTCGGGAGAGCTGCTCACGTAAAAAGACACGTGACCAAGTTGACCAATGGCGCGACGGATATATCGATGTAAACAACAAAAATGGCCGGCGGGGGATGAAAAGGAGCACCGTAATAACCGGATTATCGTAACAACCGGGTATCGTACTAAACGGTACTAATTATACATAAAAAGACTAGAAATGTGCAAGGGAAATGAAAATAATATCGTAATAAGCGGTACTATCGTTATAACCGATATCGTTATAACGAGACTTTACTGTACGTATAATCAAAATACAGTGTTTACACAAATGGGGGCGCATGGAACACATAATAGTAAAAAACATTTTTTACTTGGCTTCCAGTAAAAACTGTTAAAATGTCATAACAACAGCAATGGCACTACACAGAGCTTTTTACATGCGCATGACAGACGGTGATTCTAAGAGAGTTGAGGGGAACCTTTCAAGAGAAGCATCTGATGTTCGAGAGGTGCCCCTTGTACTTTGAAATTATGCTAAATGTAGTTTTCATCTGACCATTTATTTTGTTCTTCGGTGCATTTTTCCTTCTTTTGAAATGTGCTGAGAGTAAGCACCCCAAGTGTGGTAATTACTTTTGAGGCAATTATGTTGTTCTAGCACTAAACATTTTTGCAAACGCCTACTTATGTTTGCCTTTATACAGCTCATAAAAAAAGGTATAGTTAGCTGGCTTTTTCATACATACTGGACCAAATGTATGCAGAGTACATCAATACAGACATTTATATTGTCACAGTCGAAACAAAAAAAGAGAATTAAAAAAAAGACAGTCTTTCTATAACAACACTAATAATGCCAGATTTTGTTAAAGTACTTATATATATTTTAATTAGAAATAAGACACATTCACTTTGTGCTCTGAAAAGTGTCCATTAACAAACAGATGATCACAGATAAAATAAAAAAGCAAGTGAGGATATGTGTGAGGACTTGGTGAGAAAGGCTGCCGATCGAGCAGATTAGAAAATGGGGGACAACATTGTAAATGATTGTGGTATTAAAACACGCAGGTTACATTGTGATACACAACACATACAGTATATAGTCCAGTATCTTGAAAAGACAGGAAAGGGGAACATGATATGAGAATATTTCTTTTCATATTTAATAATGACTCTTCAAAAGCAGAGTATGAAATATATTTAAAGGCTGAAATCCACTCTGTAGAACTCTGTCATATAATTACAATGCTGTACATCATGACTCCAAATGAGCCTTGTGCTTTCATGTTCTTTTTATGTACCACAACATACGGTTTATACTGTATATTTATGTATTTCTTGAGTCACATACGTATCTTTAATTGTTCAACATAGATATTCCTTGTTCATATCAATTCTAGAAATGCCATTTTCGCAACACAAAGCCTCTCTGCTTGTCATTGTGACAAATGCCACATAGTTGAATGTACTGACCGAATGAGCGTGAGCTATCCCCAATCCTCAGGAGTAGTATTGTGGTCGAAGCCCAATTAGATGGTGAAGCCTGCAAAATGTTCAGAAGAGTCATTCCAGGAGAAGGCAATTCTCCTTTTGGATGCTTGAGTTTGTTTTCATCCACATTCCCCTTCATCGTTTCTCACCAGTGCCAACGTGGAAAAAACATGTAGAAGCCAGAAGGATATGGTTGACTTGCGTCAGGGCAAGGGATTGACTTAAGGAGCATAGCAGCGAGTGCTTGGTTTGTCCTCAAACTATTCTAGATGGTCCAAATTATCAGGAAAAAAAACATCTTGAACCATGTAAACCAGCAGTTCTGAGTTGGAGAAAGCAAGTGCAACAGTGATGCAATAACACTGAATGGATAGAAAGAAGACATGACTAATTACATTACAACCATTAAATACATACGAGACAACAGGTCATAGCCTTTGTGTATGATACACAAAGGAGTCACTAAATCTCTGTCGCAGTTTGGTACTCATTTCCACGTTCAGGAATATCTGATGAACATTAAACATTAAATGAAACAACATACAAAGACATCATGATAGCAGTTGTCAGATGCTAATGATCTCCATTTATTGTCTTTTTTACTCTCCTTTTTCCTCACATTTGCAGTGGAACTCATCCAGTACATGTGACATGTTCCTTTTTTGTCCAAGAGTGAAGTGAATGGTGATTTGAGGAAAATCCTTCCCATCCTATTTATCACACCTCTGTTTGCAGGTCCATGATATCCTGGCCTACCAAAGGGATAGTTGCACTTGTCTTCTCCCACTCGACCGTCTGCATCTCCAAAGGGGAGGTCACTGCTGTTGCCTGGTCTTTTCTTCCCCAAGATGGAGGGGAGTGGGTCTTTTGAATGCTCTCCCACACCCTCTTACTTGGAGTCTGTTGTTTATCCTAGTAACAGAAACAGAACAAATTTGCTTATTAGTATAATGATTACATTGTATTTTTAGTGAGATATACAACTGTGTGGAGTGTGATCAACAGAGCACAAATCCCCCCAACAAAATCCCATAGTAGGTTTTATTTCCATACATGGAAAAGTTCACAATATAGAAAGGGAAAAAAATAGTCAAATTGTCGCAAAGAGATGGAAAACAGCGACACAGCTGTTGGTTTTTAGCCTAAACATTCAATGTATCAACAAAAATAATTCTCTTTATTTTCCTAGAAAAACACAGAAGCGATATTTCATTGCAGTCAGTCTACACCAGTTCCTAAGACCTGCTTGAAATCTGTGTTACATGGAGTCTAACAAAATGGTGGTCACCATATATATATATATATATATATATATATATATATATATATATATATATATATATATATATATATATATATATATATATATATATATATATATATAGTGAGACCTCAATTTACAAACACCTCAACTTACAAACTTTTTGTCTTACAAACATCAAATTTATGAAAATTAAACCTTATAATAAGCACTATTTTCATAATACACACCCACCACGGCTGGCGGAGTGATCTTCGGCGGAAGCACACGACCGAACAGCACCAGAGGTTTAGTTACCAACAGTCCTTATGGAAGGTGACTCTCCTTCAATAAGCCATCAACGACCATCAAAAAGGTAAATAAAACTTTATTTTACAGCACAGTTTATTTCTTTAATTACAGTCGTCATGTAATGCGCCTCTCTTTCCAAACAGCAATTCCCTTTGACCTTCGGCCTCCAACATCATTCCATCAAGCCATAAATGACCAGCACAAATGTAAATAAAGTGACTTTATGATACAATGCAGTGTATTTCTTTCATTACAATACAATAGTACATTTATTATACATAGAATAAGGTATGTTGTGTGTAGTTTTAAGGCTTATTTAGTTGAAAAGTATATTTTATGGAAAACCGAGAACGGATTATTCCCATTTTAATGGTTTCCTATGGGAAATTTTATTTTGAGATACACACTTTTCGCCTTACACACTCTGTCTGGGAACCAATTAAGTTCGTAAGTTGAGGTCTCACTGTATATATATATATATATATATATATATATATATATATATATATATATATATATATATATATATATATATATATATATATATATATATATATATATATATATATATATATTTTTTTATATATATATATACACAGTAAAGTCTTGTTATATCGATATTCAAGGGAGTCCGAAAAAATATCGATATAACCGGGACTATCGATATATCCGACCCTGTTTGCATGTATTTTCTCTGTGCGTGCGATCGATATAACCGGGACTATCGATATATATCGATATAACGAGACTTTACTGTGTGTGTATATATATATATATATATATATATATATATATATATATATATATATATATATATATATATATATATATATATATATATATATATATATATATATATATTCCAGAGATTGGGTTGGCACCTGAATAACGTAATGTTGTGTATTTGCAGTTATGTTGTCGAGACACCCACTTTAAGGGCCCGAATGCCTTAGCCGCCTCATCTCATTCCTCTCAATGCGGAGGAGCAGTGGCTCGAGCCTGAGTTCTTCCTGGATGAACTTTTCAATTTATCACGAGGTGAGAGCCTGGACACACTAAGGATCCGAGAGCTTGTTATTGCTCTCATGCTGTATTGATGTTTATGTAGTCCTAAAATTTTATATTTTGTGGGTCCTGGAATTCAACTGACAATCACAAAAACCCTGGCACTGGAGTACGTCTGGCAGTGAATGAGTTAAGAGTCAGTCCGTGGACGCACTTTTTTCAGCTTGTATACAGAATGTTGACTTTGGGTCTTACACTTGAAAACACCAATGTTGGCTCACATTACGATGCAAATCACAGCTAAATTAATCATTGTGTCCCCAAATTAATGTGCCGTGTCACTGTCTCGCGAAAATCAACAACTGGATCAAAACAAAATTTGCTTCAGCTAAAACAAAACAGAGGTAATTGTTTTTGGCAAAAAATATAAAGGAGGATTATTGTTCGAAAACACCTGGCGTCACTGTCTACAAATCAAAGACAGAGTCGCAGATATTGACGTTTTTAAACAGAAGAAAAACATAGGCATACTCGTTCAAGACGCTTTGGCATGAGTTCTGACCAGATCAAATAAATCATATTGTACCACTCCAGTTGGCTCACAAGGAGCTGAATAGATTTCAAAATGCTGCTCCTTGTCTATTAATCATATAATTGTTTGATTCCTGCATATGTCAGAGTAACACTCATTGAATATAAAACCAGTAGGGCTCTGCGATCTGCAGTCCTGAGTTAATTAGTGGTGCCCAGATTTTAAAGTAAACATTGCAATGCTGCATTTAGTAGTTATGCTGCACGCAAATGGAAGCTCCCATTAGCAGTGAGGTCAGCCCAGATTGTAAATTCATTCAAATCCAGGTTCAAAACATTTTCTCTCACTTAACTTGGATCAAGGTCTTCCATTTTTTTCTTATAGTGTGTTAACATGTTTGACAAGTTTTTATGTTCTCTGTTAATGTGTTTAAATACTGCCAATACTGTTTTCTCAGCTTTGTTTTTGAATGCCATTAACAGTTCTTTGTGTGAATGCTTTTAGGTGTGGTCTCTGCTTGTGTGAAGCATATTGAGTTGCCTTGTATATGCTTTGCATCAAGGTCTTAGTTTTACTCCTTGATGCTTTCTACTGTCTTGGTGCCTGGTTTATTGCTTTATTGTTGTTCAAATGATAGCTGCTCTATATACAACACTTTGTATGCAGCGCTGACTTTCAAAGTGCTCTATAAATACGGTTGAGTTGAGTTGAGAATTATTGGAGCTGGAGCTGAGATAATTCTTCGGTGTTAGGTACAGTAGTTTTCAGATAAGTATTCTGGGCAATGTAAAACAATGGTATAAAATTCTTGGAATGGGTCGAAATGTTATATTTTATAAATTATGTAATATCAATTATACTACTTAATACATTTGAATGTAAACAACAAAGCCCCCAAAAAAACAATATCTTTATGGACCTACTTTCAATTAAACTTGTGTAGTTTTTAACTTCATTAAAACAAAAGAAACCCAACACTGCCAGGAAATACTACCGTAACATTAGTCACATGCACTGTTGATTACTGTCACTTATTTCTTACTGATTTATCCATTGAATGTCGCAATGTGATTGTTCCAAAACTGGAGATTGCACACACGGAAGGTTCCCCCACAACGGTCACGCTTGTATGCAGCAACTTCAGTGGCCAATTACTCACCAAATTATGAATGAAATATTGCTCCTCACATTCAAAGCAATCAATAACCAATAACCTCAGCAAATCACCAACTTCTTTCCTATGAACACCTTTTCTCTCATGTCTTCCTCACCTATAACTCCAATGCTGTTGAATGACAAGTTAACTATATCAAACCACAGTTCAATAAGAGTGGCGACACCCAGCCTGAAGTGAGTGATCTCAAGCCAGCCAGTCTGGAAAATATTTCAAATCCCTTTCCAAAGGCTCTGGGGATTCTAGCAAACCACACTCAGAGGCTTGAGGAAGATATCCGGAAATAATTGACCAAAAATTATTCCTTAGGTGCAACAATGACTCATCCAGCAAGTCACAAAATAATCCAGAATGACATTCAAAGAACTACAGGCCTTACTGTCCTCAGTTAAGGTCAGTCATCATGACTCAAACAAAACAAAGTGCACAAAAATGCCATCCATGGCAGTGATCCAAAAAAACACTGCTGACACACACAGACACACACATACACATACACACACGCACACGCACATAAGCACGCACGCACACACGCACGCGCGCACACACACCCACGCACGCACACACACACACGCATACACGCACGCACGCACACACCCACCCACGCACGCACACACACACACACACACACACACACACACACACACACGCACACACACACACACACACACACACACACACACACACACACACACACACACACACACACACACACACACACACACACACACACACACAAATAAAAGAAAATGGCTTGTCTCGACATGAGAAATAGCATAAAATAACAATATATTTGTTAAAAGGAACATATTTTAAACAGGGTGGTGACAGAATGCTAATTTACTCTTTCAGCACAAGGACAATTTACTATGATGAAGGCAACATTGCATTCTATTGTCTCTCAAAATAAACAAATAAACAAATGAATTAAACAATGTCCGTGCCCTCAAAGTCACACCAAGATGAAACATACGAGCAAGTCCACCCTTGGCTGGCAAAAAAATATATAATAATCAAAGCGTCTGTGTAAGCTCTCAGTCATACAGGAGTGGTCCATCGATGAGAAGGTTTCTTCAGCCGTCATCTGTACTTTTTTGAAGGTGTCGGACGTTTCGCCTCCTATCCAAGAGGCTTTAGTTCGCTGACGAAGCCTCTTGGATAGGAGGCGAAACGTCCTACACCTTCAAAAATGTACAGATGACGGCTGAAGAAACCTTCTCATCGATAATAATCAAAGTTTTAGAGTGGTGAAGTCTAGATTTAAATGTCGAGAAATCCGGGGATCTGTGTTTGGGGACCACATGGTTAGAGACTTGTACATTACCAGACACTCCCTTTAGAATGCCCTTAAGCAAGTTCAATGTTCAATACTTGTATTGCTCAGAAAATTGTTCTTACTGTTTTTCATAAGTTAACCTAAGTACTTTCCAAGGACCTGATGTTCTGTTTTAGTTTTATTTTGTAATTCTTTGGAGACTCACTGGAGCCCTACAGGGATGCGTCCTCTCTCCATTCATCTTCTCCCTCTACACAAACGACTGCACCTCAACGCACCCAGCTGTCAAATTCGTAAAGTTCGCAGAAGACACCACGGTCATCGGTCTCATCAAAGACGGCGACGAGTCTGCGTACCGACAACAAGTGGAACAGCTGAAGCTATGGTGCTGCCATCACAACCTAGAGCTAAACACGCTCAAGGCGGGAGAGATGATCGTGGACTTCAGGAAACACCCATCACCCCAGCTACCCCTCACACTATCCAACTGCCTCGTGCCAACTGTTGAAACCTTCAAGTTCCCAAGAATCACAGCCTCCCAGGACATGAAGTGGGAGATCAACACCAATTCCATCCTAAGAAGGGCCCAACAGGGGATGTACTTCCTGAGGCTGCTAAAGAAGCATGGCCTCCCACAGGAGGTGCGACGACATTTCTACACGGCTGTCATCGGATCTATCCTGTGTTCTTCCATCACCGTTTGATTCGGGCCGCCACAAAAATGGACACAATCCGACTTCAATGGATATTGAAGACAGCGTAAAAAATCATTGGCACCGCCCTACCCACGCTCGAGGACTTGCACATTGCAAGAATCCAAAAAAGGGCGTGGAAAAATCCTATTGGACCCTATTGGACCCTCCGCACCCTGCCCACCACCTTTTCCAGCAAATTCAGCAGACATTTAAACAACAGACAATGATAAACACATGCAGGACAGAGAAAAAAAGATGAACTGAAAAAAAGAGAATGCCGGTACAACAGCACAACAAGCCAGGTTGCGGTCACAGCTTTGTGTGTGGCTGTAAAGTTTCTCAACAGCTAACAAATTGATTGAGTTGGCGTGAAGACTCACTAGTTCTGACTATGAGAGAAAACTCCACCCAAATTTCAGGTTTTTGCTTATAATAAGTTAAAGGAGAACATGGTTAGAGGAGAGGGTGCAGAACAGAATAAAGTCAAACTCTTTACACTTATGTTGGTCTTGTCGCTGCTGGCAGAGGACACGCTCCATCTTTTAGTAGCTTTGGCATCAACAGGTGAAGATTCTACATCCATGTCTGCACTGTGAATCTTCCTGTTCAGGTCCTGAAACATGTCCTGGTGGCGTTTCCGGGTGTGCATTATCTTCTACACAAGAAGATTGTACATTACGCACAAGGGAAATAGCATAGACACCCATCAATTCCACTCTGCCCTTTTCTTAGTCATCTCTAATCTCTCTAATTACATCCCATACATTACAGTGAATAACTAATGGTTGCCAACATCCAAAGAGTCAAATGAAAGCTCTGTGCATGAATGAACGACTAAAATTACCTCAAAGTCAAGCTCTGCATAGCGTGATGTTCCTCTCTGAGTGGGGGTGGGGGGAAGATGATACAGACAGATTAATGTTTTATGACAATATTAAGTGGCACTTGAGTAGACAAATACTTGAGTATCCGAACTATATTTCAGTCTGTCAATAAGGGATTTTCTGCGACTCATACGAGTACAGTAACGGCAAAGGGAGAAAACTAGATTTGTTGCTGGTCATTCCAGCCCCGGTGGCAAAAGCTTACATTTAACAGATTGTGACCGAATGACCTTTAAGTCAGCTGTCACAGAATAGTGAAGGAAAACCTGACCTTCAGGCTGCCCAGTTGCTCTGGCAACTGCTGCCTCATATGCCATTATGGAAGTGTGTTTTGCCCTGAAGTGAAGACACCAGCAGACAGATGTTGAGCCCACTGTGCGCTACTCACTGTGTTGTCACATCTTGCGACTGCAGTCAGCATTATAAACTAGACTAAACTCAAACTGTTTCATCGCCAAGTGTTTTCTTCTGGGCATCGTTGCTTACATTTTTGGATGCAGCTTCGTTTGCCCATGAAATAAGATGACCATCATGGAATTTATGGCATCGGTGAAGCTGTGACTGGAGTACAGTATGTGTGAAATGCATTAAACTGATGAATGGATAAAAAAAGAAAAGCAAAAGCACAGCAACAAAGCAATGCGTGATGAGACAAAATAATGCATAGCCTTCCAAAAATAACTGACACACACATTACATAATTCCAATTGACTTTTCTGAAAATCTGGGTAATGCTGGTAAATACAATGAAAGCTCTCGCGGTTAAATAGTCCCATAAACAGTGGTTATATGTACATGGATGTAAATGTCTTGATTTTATAGGATTAAAGTGATACATCCTTAGCATATTGTACTGGCAATTGTTTTTGTTGTTTGTTCGTTGAACACACCAACAGAAATTTGGCGGTGTCACATCTCGTCGCCGTCCTGGGCGTGCCCCGCCCCTCCCGTCACCTCCTTCCTTTTCTCACCTGGGGTTCCACAGCTGATTGTCATTTACTCATTGTGCCTTCTGACTATATCTGCCGATCGCTTCTCTCATTCATTTTCGGAGTATTTTCGGAAGTCACCCCCGCTACTACCTTGCTGTCAGGTTCGCTATTTGTTCCATTGCCTTTACTCACATTCCCCTATTTATGATTTGGTTGTTTTGCATGCGTGTCTCAGTAAAAGACTTTACCCCAGGGGTCGGGAACCTATGGCTCGCGAGCCATATATGGCTCATTTGATGATTGCATATGGCTCGCCGATAAAACTAAAATATGTATTTGCTTTTTCGTTTCGTGGTTTTTTTTCGCCGTTCATTTCCCGTTGGGGCTGCAGTTGGCGGAAAGAATCAGAATCAGAATCAGAATCAGAATCAGAATACCTTTATTCGTCCCGCAATGGGGAAATTTGCAGTCCACAGCAGCAATTGAAGAGGGATGGGGTTGGGGTGGGAGTGAAAGGATAGAAAACAAGATATTCTAAGCATACTGTGCAAATGTAGATGTGCAAAAACCGTTCTATAAACAAGACTGTACATAGTGCAGAATCAAGAAATGCATTTAGATATATTGCAACAACCCATATTTACAAGTGTCCAGTTTTTTTTTTTTGTTTTTTTTCACATGTGATCATTGGGAATTGTGAAGCCTGACAGCAGTCGGTAGGAACGAGCGGCGGTACCTCTCCTTCTTGCAGCGCGGGTGTAATAGTCTCTGGCTAAAGGAGCTACCCAGAGCTGTCAGGATGGGCAGGAGGGGGTGGGAGGGGCTGTCCGTCATAGCTTTTAGTTTAGCTAGCGTCCGTCTGTTGCCCACCTCCTCTAGAGAGTCCAGCGAGCAGCCCACGACAGAACTGGCCCGCTTGACAAAGCGCTCCAGTCTTTTTCTGTCCCGGGTGGTGATGCTGCCTGACCAGCAGACAATGCCATAGTGGATGGCTGATGCCACCACAGAGTCATAGAAAGTCTTTAGGAGTGACCCCTGAACTCCAAAAGACCTCAGTTTCCTGAGGAGGAAGAGGCGACTCTGTCCCTTTTTGATTAGGGCATCCGTGTTTGTTGTCCAGTCCAGTTTATTGTTGAGAGTAACACCCAGGTACTTGTAGGAGGTCACCCTCTCAATGTCTGAACCCTGGATGTTCAATGGTGCAGGTGAGGATTGTTTCCTGCAGAAGTCCACCACCAGCTCCTTGGTTTTCCCGGTGTTGATCTGGAGGTGATTCTGCTGGCACCAGTCCACAAAGTCCTTTGTCAGTCCCCTGTACTTCCTATCGTCTCCCTCTGTAATGAGGCCGACAATAGCTGAGTCGTCAGAGAACTTCTGAAGGTGGCAGGTTGGGGTGTTGTAATTGAAGTCCGAGGTGTAGAGGGTGAAGAGGAATGGAGCCAGGACTGTTCCCTGCGGCGCTCCGGTGCTGCAGAGAAGCCTGCCCGACTCACAGTTCTTTACTCTCACGTACTGTGGCCTGTTTGTGAGGTAATCTGTAATCCAGGATGTGAGGTGATGGTCGACTCCGGCATGCCACAGCTTGTCCCCCAGTAGACTTGGCTGGATGGTGTTGAAGGCACTGGAGAAATCGAAGAATGTGATCCTCACCGTGCTCCCAGCATTCTCCAGGTGCAGCAACGCCGTATGGAGGAGGTAGATGATGGCATCCTCCACACCGATGCTGGGCTGGTAGGAAAACTGTAGCGGGTCCAGCGATGAGCTTGCCAGCGGTCGCAGGTGGGCGAGGACGAGTCTCTCCAGCGTCACGCCCGAGGCCATCTGCCTCAAGGGCGTGCCGCAGTGCTACCACGACCTGCGGTGGGTGTTCAGCAAGGACCACGCCCAATCCCTGCCGCCCCACGGACCGTATGACTGTGCCATCGAACTGAAGTCAGGGGCTCCACTCCGCACTCCAGACTTTTTCACATCTCTCAAACTGAACGGAAAGCCCTGAGCACCTACATAGACTCCTCCCTGGCAGCGGGACTCATCCACCCGTCATGTTCTCCGCTGGGCGCAGGGTTATTCTTTATTGACAAAAAAGACGGATCCCTGCGCCCGTGTGTCGACTACAGGGTTCTGAACGACATCACCATACGCAATAAATACCCTCTCCCCCTCATGGACTCAGCCTTCGCGCCCCTTCAATCCGCTACTATTTTTTCCAAATTGGACCTCCGTAGCGCATACCACCTGGTCCGCATCCGTGAGGGGGATGAGTGGAAAACAGCGTTCAAGACGCCATTAGGGCATTTTGAATACCTGGTGATGCCGTTCGGACTCACGAACGCGCCCGCCGTCTTCCAGGACCTTATTAACGATGTGCTCAGGGACTTCCTCAATGTTTTTGTATTTGTTTGCTTAGATGATATTCTTATTTTTTCCCGATCCGCAGAGGAGCATCAGCAACACGTCCGTCGGGTCCTGGCGCGGTTCCTGCAAAACCGGCTCTACGTGAAGGCAGAGAAGTGCGAGTTCCATGTCCGCTCTCTGTCTTTTCTGGGGTTCGTCGTGGAGCAGGGGCAGCTCAGGGCCGACCCCGCAAAGACCAGAGCGGTGGTAGAATGGCCTACCCTAAAGACGCGTAAGCAGCTCCAACGGTTCCTGGGGTTAGCCAACTTCTACCGCCGCTTCATTTGCGGATATAGTCAGAAGGCACTCCCCCTCACTAATCCCACTTCCACCAAAGGTCCTTTTAGGTGGACGCCCGACGCCGAGGGGGCATTCAACCGCCTCCGACTTGCCTTCACAAACCCCCCCGTCCTGCGTCATCCCGACCCGGACCTCCCGTTCACAGTCGAGGTTGATGCATCTGAGTCCGGAGTGGGGGCCGTCCTGTCCCAGCGCTCTCCCTCTGACCAGAAGCTACGCCCATGCGCCTTCTTCTCCCGCCGGCTGAGCCCCGCCGAGGCCAACTATGACGTCGGCAACCGGGAACTGCTGGCGGTCGTCCTGGCTCTGCAAAAATGGAGACACTGGCTTGACGGAGCTAAACACCCATTCACCGTCTACACGGATCACAAGAACCTGGCGGCCATCCGGTCTGCCAAGAGACTTAACTCACGACAGGCCCGATGGTCACTCTTCCTCACCCGTTTTAACTTTTCTCTCACCTACTGCCCAGGGTCGCAGAACACCAAGCCCGATGCCCTATCCCGCATTCATGAGCCGGCAGAAAGGGAGGAGGTCACCGCCAACATCCTGCCGGCCCAACGTATCCTGGGCGCCCTGCGGTGGGAGGTTGAGAGGAAAGTTCAGCAAGCCCTGGGAGGGACCCCATCCCCAGGGGCTGCCCCGCGGATCGCCTGTTTTTCCCCCCTATGCTACGCACGGAGGTGCTCATCTGGGGACACACCTCCAAAATAGCCTGCAACCCGGGGGTCAACAGGACGATCCAACTCATCGCTCAACGGTTCTGGTGGCCAGGGTTCAGGAGGGACATCACCCTTTTCGTCAAAGCCTGCCCGGCCTGAACCCGTGAGAAAGCCTCTCACCAGCCCCCAGCAGGACTCCTCCAACCGCTACCGGTACCGTCCAGACCCTGGTCACTTCGTTACAGGCCTCCCCTCCTCCCGTGGCAAGACGGTCGTCCTCACCGTAGTGGACCGATTCTCCAAGTCGGCCCACTTCGTCCCGTTAACTAGGTTGCTGTCCGCTGTTGAGACGGCCCAACTCCTGGTTAACCACGTCGTCCGTCTCCACGGGATTCCGACTGACATCGTGTCGGACCGGGGACCACAGTTCGTGTCCAAGGTATGGAAACGTTTCTGTCGGTCCCTAGGGGCGTCGGCGAGCCTGTCGTCTGGTTACCATCCCCAGACCAACAGACAGACGGAGAGGAAGAACCAGGATCTTGAGGCGGCCCTCCGGTGCGTGTGCCTCCACAACCCGGCGTCGTGGGCCCTCCACTTACCCTGGGTGGAGTACGCCCACAACTCCCTGGTCTCCACAGCCACAGGTCGGTCCCCGTTCATTTCCGCCTGTGGCTATCAGCCACCTCTGTTTCCCACCGAGGAGGGCCAGGTGGAAGTCCCGTCTATCGAACAACACCTCAGACGGGCCCACAGAGTCTGGAAGGAGACCAGGTCCGCCCTGTCACGCACGGCGACCCGGAACCAGCAGGTCGCGGACCGTCGCCGTCGAAAGGCACCCAGGTACCAGGTCGGGCAGGAGGGTAGGCTGTCCACGAGGGACCTGCGGCTGGCGGGGACTTCAGCCAAGCTGGGCCCACGCTTCACTGGTCCCTTCCCCATCGAGGCCATCATCAGCCCGGTCTCGGTGAGGCTCCGGCTGCCACCCACCATGCGGATCCATCCCGTCTTCCACGTCTCCCTCCTCAAGCCAGTGGAAACCAGCTCCTTAGCCCCCCCCCCCCACCTCCCCCCGGATGTTGGACGACAGACCGGCCTACACCGTGCGGGATATACTGGACTCCAGGCGCATGGGCAGGGGAGTGCAGTACCTGGTCGACTGGGAGGGCTATGGTCCGGAGGAACGTCAGTGGGTCCCACGTTCCTGGATCCTCGACCCATCCCTCACCCGGGCGTTCCATCAGGCTCACCCATCCAAACCTGGTGGGCCGCCAAGAGGCGTCCATTGAGGGGGGGCACTGTCACATCTCGTCGCCGTCCTGGGCGCGCCCCTCCCGTCACCTCCCTCCTTCTCTCACCTGGGGTTCCACAGCTGATTGTCATTTACTCATTGTGCCTTCTGACTATATCTGCCGATCGCTTCTCTCAGTCATTGTCGGAGTATTTTCAGAAGTCACCCCCGCTACTACCTTGCTGTCAGGTTCGCTATTTGTTCCATTTTCTTTACTCACATTCCCCTATTTAAGATTTGGTTGTTTTGCATGCGTGTCTCAGTAAAAGACTTTACCCTGTTCTCTGTCTCGCCGTTGCATTTCGGATCCAAGCCTCCCCTCCTTCCCTCGCCACTCGAGCCCGGCTTCCTTGCCTCGAGTATCGCAACAGGCGGGGAGTCAAACGAAATAAGAAAAACAAAGAAAAAAATCGTTTTATATTTTCAAAGGAAGTAGGGAAGAGTTAATACAGGTAACATCCGACTTATGACCGGGTTCCGTTCCGACAAAACGGTCTTAAGTCGAAATGCATTCAATATGGCCTACACGAGGTTTATACGAAAAAATAGTATACAATATCAATCTGTTTTAAAAGAATGTTTTCTATTGAATACTATTATATACCAAACAGCTTACAGTTCAATTATGAATCTTATAACTTTTAGTGTAATTTTTATCATTTTATATTTCGTATTATCGATTTTTATTACTGTGTCGTTTTGCTGACCCAAATACGTACGGTTTCCCACGCATGTGCACTGTTGAAGAATCGTTCTCCCTGCTAACGGGGAAGCCAGAAGAGGTCACCCAACACACACGCTCGGACTTAGGTGGACAGCGAAGGAAAAAAGTCTCAAAGAGGCGGTGGCGGCGTGGGCCCAACACGGCGTTCTCGTCGCGCCGGTCCCGCGCGCCCGAGCGCCGACGCCCACCCACCTCGCCGTCGGTGGACACTGCACCGCCCCGGTGCCATTGTGACAGGTTCACGCGCTGACTGGCCATAATTGTCGTACGCGTTTGTGAAGGAACAGTTATTTTGTATCCTAATTTTGTGCTATGCTGTAATATTCTCTGTTAAGATAAATGAGGCATGCTGAATGTTGAGCGGATCTGGCAACACAGCCACAAACCTACATATGGTCCTTTGATAGCGATAAAAAAAAAAAAGTTCTTATACAAGGCTGAGAGAAACGGTTCCTCCCTGTGCTCCGGCAAATAAACATCCTACTTGTTCAATCTAAACAAGAAGGATAATATCGAGTCTTTATTCTACCAAATGCATCGCAAACACGCTGCAGATCTCAACAGCGGTGCCGGGCTGCCACCATAGCGGTCCCAGCCGTAGAATTAAAAAAAAGGTTGTGGTCGTAACTTGCACCGGTCATAAATTGGATGTTACCTGTACTCCTGTCGAGTCCTACCTCTTATTCTAATTGAAAAATAACTTGTTTGATATTGATACAACAATAGATCATTCATTTAGTGGGTCTCAATCTTAACAGGGAAAAAAGTCAACTTGTAGCCCTACTCAAGTACACAAATGCAAATATACTTTTTTTGTTGGGAAGGTACCATCTTTAAATTACAAGTTCCATATAAACTGTATGTTCTATCATATAAAACCAGCAATGGGAACTTGTGTTTCTTTTTCAGTTTTTTTTTGTTTGTATGTGTTGTTTGTATTGTTTTTTTTGGTCAAAATAATTATGAAAAAAATGCTCGGACAGGGGGATGGTTACTTGTGGGTAATAAGATCACTTTCCATGTTCTAGTCAATTTTATTGATAAATGTTCTCAATAAATACAGCTGTCTTAAGAGTTATTCTAATAGGTTTAAATTTAACTCGGAAAAGACTGTTGCTATACATTTTTCTTTTACATATTGAAAAAGTCAGTTGACGTGTGTATTGGGATTTAACAGACAAATCAACGTTAAAATCAGGTTTTCAACGCGCGCGCGCTAACGCGCACGCACACACGCACGCACGCACGCACACACACACACACACACACACACACACACACACACACACACACACACACACACACACACACACACACACACACACACACACACACACACACACACACACAGACTTCCCTATCCTGAGCCACTTTTTCAAGCTCTTCCTGGAGGATCCGAAGGCATTACCAGGCCAACCGGGAGAAACAGTTTATCCACAGTTTCCTCACCGTGTCCTGGATCCTGGGCCTTCTGGGGCCCATAGCACCTCACAAAAGAGGAGGCATTCTAATCAGATGCCCAAACCACCTCATCGAGCACCTCTCGACGTGGAGAAGCAGCGGTTCCACTGTTCCTACACGACTGAGATTGTCTCCAAGGAACACAGTACACAGGAAACTTATTTTGGCCGCTCGGATCCAGAATTTCCTTTTTTCAATCACAACCTTCGGCTCGTGGCCATAGGTGAGAGTAGGAATGTAGCTTGACTGGTAAATTGAGACACTGGCCTTTCGGCTCACCTCCTTCATTATACTAATGACAGACCCATACGGAGTGGACATCACAGTCGACGCTGCACCGGTATGCCTGTGGCCCTATTCTACCCTCAGTCATGAACAAGACCTAAGATAATTCCTCCACTTGGGGCAGGATCTCATCCCTGAGCTGAAGAAGCGAATCCACTCTTTTATGAATGAGGACTATGGTCGCCGATTTGTGAGTCCTAATTTTAATCCCAAATGTTTCGCAATAGGCTGCAAAACCATTATTATGTAGTAGGTGAGGAAAGCATAACTTTAATCTGGTTTTTAAAAACATTTACTTGTTATTGGTATGTATTGAATCTTTACGAATTCATATTATTCACTCTGATAACAGTGGTCAATATATATTTTGGCGGCAAAATACATTTGAACCGTTTTAGGGTCTTTTCATGTCACTGAATCCGAAAATTATTTTGGCTTTTCTGAATTTGCTGATATTTTTAGATATTTTTTCCCCCACTATAGTGCTCAAAATACGCAAAACAATACAATACAACTTGGAGGCTGTATCTATCTTTTCAGTGTAATACTTGGTCAAAATGATGGAAGTGCATCGACTCACCTCCAGGGAGTTTGTGGAAAGAGTAGAAACAGTTTCACTCTTGGTCATCACAGCCGAGTTTCCACATTCTGCTCCATTACAGGTGCTGCTCTCCACTTGAGAGTCTCTTGGCAGGTTTTGAAGTTTGTGAGAAGGTGAATCTCTCTCTGAGCACGACACACTGACCTGGTCAGCAGGCAAACTCTTCAGTCCAAAACCAAGCACTGGATCACAACTGACAGGGTTAGCCAGGTGGACGAGCCTTTTTTGAGGAAGCTGCTCAACACTTATGTTGTATTTGGTTGTTTGCTCTTCTTTCCCTTTGGTTAGCCTTTGGGTGCCAGTGTTGTTGGTTGGTAATAGGACTATTCCTGGGACTTTGCTCGTGCCTTCACAACTGCTTCCTTCTCCATTCCTTTGTGGAAGGCCACCATCTAGCTGCTCAAAGAGCTCACTGTCACAGATGTAAATAGATTTGGCACCTGGCAACTCAGTGCTGATTCCTTTAGTGGTACATTTCTCTCTCCGTAGCGTCAGTGTGTGGCTGGTATAGTCTGTCATGTTCTGGAGATGGACTTTGGCCATCCTGGCTGGCATGGTATGGAAGTTAGATCCCCTTTGAAGGGTGACAGTCCCAGAAGTGGGCTTTTCCTCTTCCTGGAGGGAGGATTGCTTCATAGTGCCTAGATGAGCAAAGAAGAAATATGGGAAAAGAAAATGTTAATTCAAAGTACATTAAAGTGATGCCGATCAAATTTTGAGCTGTCTAGTTCTAAACGTATTGCTCTGACATCAATTATGATCACATTCATTTGTTCCAGAATCCAAACTCCATTCAAAAGAAGTCCAAGATGGCACCCACGTAGGCAGCCGTCAGCAAGTGCTCTCATGAGCCTTGCTTTTTTGTTGTTTTTGTCTTGTTTTTGTGTTTTCTTTTGTCACTTTGTGTTGTTGTGCATCATGTGGAATGGATACAGATTGTTTTTCAGCATTTTTGGCCACAACATTCATCAAGGAGCAGCATGAATATGCCAGTACTGTTTTTGAATGGGAGGAATGTTGGTGCCATTTGGCTGTCATCACTGGACAGCTCTGGGGCCATTGTGCTTTTTTGCGCCTGTAATGGGCAGCATCTTCACAGCCCCACTTTGTTCAGTGGAAAGGCCGATGCTGTTGGACAGTCTGCGGCTGGACGGATACATGGCTTGAGGAGCCCACGATGAGAAGAAAGGACCATCAGCGCAGAGCGCCGATGCGTGTGTGGAACTGTCACAGCTTGGAATTGAAGTGGATTTATGTGGGACAGGAGATGTGAGACAATCTCTTTGCGTCAATGGATGCTACAGCTGACATGCACATTCCACCAAGATGTCCCTGATCCACTGGCGAAAAGACACTTTGATCCTCTCCTCTTTCATCTAGAACTGTTTCGTGTAACAAAGAGGGTACAGAAAGTGCTTAAGAATGAATGACTCTCTGTGTCTTTGTGTTGTTATATTATTTGTTATTTATTTATTTTGTTCTTTTGCCTTCAAGAGTGGCTGCCTTTCTAGCAGCTCCTGTATTTTGTTTTTCTCCTTTCATTGCTCTCATGACTTTGCTGCTGTGAAATGTAAATTTCTCCATTGCGTAAATTTCTCCACTCAGTCTTCTGACATTTTTGCTATGCTTAGAATATCTTGGGTTTTTTATCCATTCACCCCCCCCCCACCCCATCCCATTTCAAATTGCTGCTGTGGATTGAAAATTTCCCCATTGTGGGTCGATTAAAGGTTTTCTGATTCTGATTAACACTAATTATCCAACAAGTATTACAACAGTTCTGTACTGTAGATTTTGGCCAGGTTAGACAAAATGACCACGGTTGAAAACAATCACTCATAGTAGCTCGAAAATGTGGGACAGAACACGAGAAGAAAATTCTGGAGGGAAAATAAATTATTATTTTTGATAGGGTGGTAGTCAGAACAAAGTTTGCACTACCGTTTGGAGACTTCACATTTATTTCTCCATGCCCCAAAACCTGACTCATCCTTATGTGGACGCTGCCTTTTTTGGTTCTTCGGAGCCGTGCAGTTACAATGAAACCTCTTTCCACTGATTCTAAAACACAGACCAAGCAGAGCCGTGACTTCTTATCATCGGTGTATGAATATTTTTCTGAAGTAATGCAGCAATAAAGTGCACTGCGGGTACTCATTTCCTTTTTTTAACTGGCGGGAAAAAGTCAGAAACCACCAAGTCGTAAAAACACAGTATATACGGCCCACATCTATTGGGTTTTACAATAATACCTGTACCTTATGTTACAGTGGATGAAATTGTGAAGCTGCTGCTCAAGACACCAGTTGCCTGTACAATTCATTTCAGTGAGAATTTGCTAAAGGAGGGTGCTTCGTATCAAATAGAAATATGTTTATGGACACATCCTCTAGCCACAACCGAAACCACTAAGCGACAGTCATGGTCCCCACCTCAGGGGTGGCGGCTTGGTGCGGCTGTATTCTACTATCTTGGAGGTGAACGGCGGTGTCAATCTCGCTGAAACCGGAAAATGTTTTGAGTTTCCATCTGTGTGAAAGCCTATATGCATTTGATGGGGTGTAATTTGCGATGTAGACACATCACCCAATAGCAATTATTATTTTGAATAGCTGTGATGGTGGCCAGGCGAGGAAAATATGGAACATTGGCTTAAGAACACGTAACGAGCTAGTAAGAGGATGATTTTAGAATTAGACTTCTATTGAAAGTGGTGTTGTTTTGGATGTATCACAATTGCTAACCTGCCTGTTGCGTTCTCAGCTTTTATGCAAGAATGACTCTTAGACTATTCCAGAAGGATCTTTTGACTTACAATTGAGTGTTTCTCCATCGTTTGGATGTTCTTGTTTCTCCAACTGCCTAATGATGCAGCGTGGAGAGATGATTGTGATCTGTGCATGTCTATGACTGTTGTGACTAATATGACTAATGTGACTAATTTCCTCTCAAATTCCAAAAACATGCAAGGGGGCTAATTGAACACTCCGAGTTGACTTGAGGTGTGAGGATGAGCATGATGGATTGTTCGCTTCTGTATACCCTGCGATACACTGGCAATGGGTTCAAGGTGTGTCCCGCCTATTGCCCCAAAACACCTGGGATAGGCTCCAGCACTGAAAATGTGATTGTAATAGGTGTGAATTCACTCTTGGGTGTTCAGAAACTGTTTCAAAAGCGTTTAAGAGTGGAAAAAAAATATCCACTTTAGAAAATGTATCAAAAGGATTCAAAATGAACTTACAAGGCTAAAACACCTATTTACCTGATCTGCAAGCCATATCAACATCCTTTTCGAAGTCGGTCTGGTGACAAAATACAAATGTAATTATAAATTGATTACAAATAACACAGTACATTACACAAATAACTTGATACAAATGACCTGAAAAGCCTACATCCCTGTTCAAATGTCAGGTTTTGGCGATATATATACTGTAAAATAGTGATAGTTAGATAAACCATTAAAACATTTTTTATACCATTAATGTGACTTATGCCCTGTAGAACTCAATTTATTTGTGTTCAATATATTTGAGAAGGGAAGTCAAAACAATTAAGATAGACTCCCCTTTATATCATTCAAACTTGTGTGAAAATGTGAATTGGGAGTTATTTGAAGTGCCTCTGATTAATGCTGTTCTGGTAGGCTTTTCATGACCTTTCTAAAAGAATCCTGAATTGTATGTGCTGACACTGAGTTTTATTTGAAACTGTCTAATGTAGCCTTAACATGATTAACATCCAAGAAACGCACGGCTCTAAAACTGGCCATGATTCACGATAGGTGTGGTGTTTTTTTCTCCCCATGGTGAGCAGTGTTGTTATTGTAAATGAATAAAATTTGGCTTGCATCTTGCTACCCAGCTTCATAACACACAACATTGTTGTCAAAATGTATGAGACAACAGGTTCTTGATAGAATCTTTTAAACGTTACTGTCACCCTGTAAGCAGCCTCAATGTCCAATTGGTAATGTTAATGTTGTAACACCACTTCTTGATTGTCTTTGCTATGTTCCAGGGAGTACAGCATTTAATATAATGGCAATTCTTTTGTACCCTTTTCCTGACTGACACTTTAAATAATATACGTCTGATGCTAGGGAAGAGCTCCGTAGACAATGGCTTGTGCTGGAGGGTGTTAGGAAATCTCAGGAAAATCCTAGTAGAACACTTAAACGTCTGTCACGTTTTGCGAGGTGGTGATGGCGGATGCGGATCCCAAAAAGCAGGCAGGAGGGAGCAGGTTGTTTGACAAATTGTATTAAAATAGAGGTCAGCAGGAACAAAATGTAAAACATCAAAATGATCTGAACAGAAAAAAAGTATCAAAAGAAAACCAAGCGTAAAAGTCCTCCAAGGTTAAACAAACACATGCACAGCATACAATGCATGCAATTGCAGACAAAGCATGCAACAAACAATGAACCGACACCGGATGGTTGTGCCGGGAGTCCTTTTAAGTGTCACTGATTAAAACGATCAGCACCTGCAAGGCTGCAGGCAGGGCTGACGTCGCTACCCGTTGGTCGCCAATCCGAACGTGGCAGTCCGCCACTGATCGGGACGACCAGCACCTGTGCAGGTGCAGGCGGGGCCGACAGCGCCACCCGTTGGTCGCCAACCAGATAATGACAACGTCATTCAGTGTTAATGGTTGTAGGTGCGTAAATCTAAACAGAAGAATATGATTTTTTTTTAATATCCACGATAGATCAACCACAGAAACTGTAGACAGACATGCTGGCATGCAGGCGGGGAGGCAGGAAGCCAAGCCAACAAATAAATAGTCAAATGATTATGAAGTGGAAGGATACCACATGAATAAAAATTATATATTCAGTGTTGTCATCATTTATTTTGTTGCATATTGAAAAAAGCTTCCAGAATAAAAAAAAATCTATCAGCATACCACAAGCTGAGCATGTCCATTCTGGAAAGATCCACCAGAATCCCCATTACTATCTTCCTGGCGGTCTCCCACACGGCACTTTACTGCTTCCTGAACCTGTTTAACACAATAAAGCTCCTGGCTTTACTTTTGGTGTATCATATAAAGTAAATGATGGTCAACACTTCCTAAATTCTAGATTAGGCTAACTTCAAAAGCTAGCCGTTTTAACCATAAATGGTAATGTATGCTTTTTGATATTTTCTATTCGCATAATACCGGTACATTTTGAAACCAATAAACAGTATTTAACAGACAATTAGGCGCACCATATTATGAGCCACAATGTCAAATTATAACATATTCTGACATAAAACGACAAATGATGAGGCATATTATTTTTATGAGCCATTGTATTTGAAAAAGTTTATTTCTAATTGTACCATTCTCTTCTATGATACATTTAGCACACACACACACACACACACACACACACACACACACACACACACACACACACACACACACACACACACACACACACACACACACACACACACACACACACACATATATATATATATATATATATATATATATTGGAAGCAGTTGAAGGAAACCTAAATGACAGAATCAGGAGTAACTGGGCTTGAGTTTGTACTTCTGAATATTTCCGAATAGGCTGTCAGGCAGCTGGGGGCAGACCTGAAAAATTTTAGCATCTGACAAAGGCCACACCATGGCTCTGAAATGCTAATTAGACATTAGGGAGCAAGAATGTGGTGAAGGAATGAGTGCAAAACCTTTAGAAATTATTCTCCTTGGACTAACAACATAGTAGGTGAATGCAATGAACCCAACCAAAGAGCAATGCAGTCACAATTGCTTCGAGAAAAAAAAAAAAAAACAGGACATTTAAAATGGGCATTGATGTTGGCGTGGCAATGTCAAGATACCTCTCTTCGTAGGATGCAATGCACCATTACAATGACAAAGCCTTCCATAGAATCAAAGACAGCAAATAGAATCTGGAATAGTGCAGAGCGCCTGTCAGTGATGGCAAGTACAGCTGACATCCATGTGAGAGCCAGAAGGGGCAAAACCACACAGGAGCTCCACAGTGAGGCCCTGCAGGAAAGCAGGAGAGCAGTCACTCACAGTTGCGATGACCTTTCATCAACAATAACCTAAAAAGCAGATGATTTGATCTACACGTTCGCTTCATGTTTAAAACACAATTAATTCCCATGATTGAAAATTCAGAATCCACGAATCAAAGCTCCCCTGAAATTTTCATTTGTTTGAAAAAAGAAAGAGATTAGAGCCTTCTATTTCAACAATGCACGAATACATCACAACACATTTTATGGACTACAATCAAAACAGGTAAACCATACATCCAATAGTATTTACATATATCTCATGCATGCATGTTTCAGAATGTTGAGAAAAACTACAAGATATACTGCAGTTTTAAAGGGATGAGAAGGAACAACAACAGTAAATACTGAGGGAAAAGGGGATAGTCAGGTTGGTACAGAATGTAAAGAATAAAAAAATAGCAGAGAAGGGCAAGCAGGACGGGGGCATAGCCTCAAGAGGTATCCTAAATGTATTTTTTTCACAAACATTCTTTTTTGTTTACTTTTGTTTTACTTTTTTATTCTTTTCAACATAACGTTGATATCAACATATCTGAGTATCTGTTCGCTTGGAATGGATGCTAACCAGTTATTTAGAAGAAAAATAAAACCGTACTGTGGGAACCAAGTGGTTTACTGACGGCAAAGTCAAGGCCCTGGGGCCGAATCTGGCCCGCCACATCATTTTATTCGGCCCGCGAAAGCAAATCAAGCATGTCAAGTGCCGTGATGCTTGCTAAATTCCGAATCAAAGTTTCAAATCGTCCCATGTAAACCACAATAACAGTCATTATTCTTGACTTCTGATTTGAAAACTAATTATTCATTAATTTGTTGTGCATTCTGGATGTAATATGTGAAGGAGCTGAAACATTCTAATGATCTCCCCAAATTCATAACGACCCTCAAGGAAACCAAAACTACAATGTGGCCTGTGGCTAAGAATGAGTTTGACACCCTTGAACTATCACTCCCACTTACAATGTCACCTAAAATGTTGAGTATCTAATTGAAGATTAATGGGTGTTCCAGAAATATTTATTCATGTTAGTTTACATCATTAGTACATGTAGTCTTATAAATCTGTAATCATGTATGTATGTAATTATTAATGTATTAATCTGTTTTATCCGAGTAGAAAGAGTAAATCAGAGATCATTGCATTTCTGTTATACATTTGAAGTGCTGAAAACATGCTGGATGATGACTCAACCAATTAATAACAATTTGGATCATGGATTTCCTGTTTGATGGCTGAACCTCAAGTCGTACTGCTTTACTATTTACTCAAAAACATGTAAGAACTGTAACGATGACACAGAACAGTTTGAAATTATTTTAAATTATTTGTATTCCTTGACCCCATTTGGAAGAAGCCAACCCAACCAAAAAGTGTCTCATTGCATTTCTGTTATACATTTGAAGTGCTGAAAACATGCTGGATGATGACTCAACCAATTAATAACAATTTGGATCATGGATTTCCTGTTTGATGGCTGAACCTCAAGTCGTACTGCTTTACTATTTACTCAAAAACATGTAAGAACTGTAACGATGACACAGAACAGTTTGAAATTATTTTAAATTATTTGTATTCCTTGACCCCATTTGGAAGAAGCCAACCCAACCAAAAAGTGTCTCATCTTAAAATCCATGATTCAATGACAACTCTACATAGGCCTGACTTTCCAAGCAGGTAAAATGAGCAACATTCATTTTAGTCAACATTCATGTTTGGATTTTTTTAGGGAGTATTTTTTTCTCTTCATAGTGTGTGCAGTGTCAAAAACCAATATGTTTGTCGTATATTATTAGATATTGGGTAAAATATTTAAAGTGACCAATGGATCAATGCTGAGGTAAACTGAAAATGTTTTAAATTGTTATCCCAAAAGTGTCGCCATGAAGGCTTGATGATGATCGATAGTACCGCTTATTACGATACTATTTCTATGAACGCAAGGAGAAAATTACATGCGCGCAGGATCAGGTATATCGATAGTCCGGTTATATCGATATTTTTTCGGACTCCCGAGAATATCGATATAATGAGACTTTACTATATATATATATATATATATATATATATATATATATAGATAGATAGATAGATAGATAGAGAGAGAGAGAGAGAGAGAGAGAGAGAGAGAGAGAGAGATAGATAGATAGATAGATAGATAGATAGATATAGATAGATAGATAGATAGGTAGATAGATAGATAGATAGATAGATAGATAGATAGATAGATAGATAGATAGATAGATAGATAGATAGATAGATAGATAGATAGATAGATAGATAGATAGATAGATAGATAGATAGATAGATAGATAGAAGCACCTTTGTAAAATACAAATACACAAAGCAACTGAAATTGTAGTAGATACATAATAGATATAGAAGATGGGGGTCGGTATGGTATAGTGGGAGTTTAGGTGTTTTGTTCCAACACAGCAATATCATATCAGATCATGCAATTAGAAATAAAATACACATCAACAATCACACATGCACACATTCATACCCGCACAAATGAAAAGAAAGATGCTCTGGATTTACTTCATTCGAACAGTTACATATGGTAGCACATGATTAAATTGTGGAAAACCTATGCAATGTTATTGTATTATCCTCCATAATAAAGAAATTATTAACATTAGTTGAACACATTTTAATAATATGCAACCAAAAATATTTTCTTTTTCGTGCATACATGGTATACACTGTACATAAGTATAGCCCATACTGTACAGTATATACATGAAATGAACTGACATTTTTTTAATAAAATCTGTTGTCAACAGATTATGAATGAGCTTTGTCTGTCACCATAAAACACTCATAAAATTATGTGTCAAATCCCAAAGTTGATTCTCCTTATTAAACGGTTTTTATTTTGTTTGGAATAATTACTATTTTGTGAAAAGTTCAGGTTTGACACACAACGATAAATATGAGACAAGAGCTTACCATTTCAGATCTTACTTTCAGGCTTCTGTGTCTGGATAGGTTGAGATACTTTTGTCGGAACTCACAATTTTTTTAATGTGACCAAAAGCCACTGATTGCACAATCAATAAACGGCTCTGAATGCCCAGGATTAGTTTCTGATTTATTTTCTCTCTTTCACTCCAGTTGACAGGCAGTTATATCAATAGCATAACTGAGAGGGCTGGCGTGGATTGAGAGAAAGCCTTGCAATGGAAATCCAGCCACTTAGCGGGATACTGGTCGATCGCGAACAACGCACTTCGGCACACCCCTGCTGTAAAGCATGAAGTGAGCTGCAAAAGAGGTTAACGGTACTGAATACCTCGCAGAACAAGCAGGAGGGTCAAAAGCCAGACTTAAAACTTGCACCACAGAAGAATGCCAAGACTGGTGGTTTTAATTCTTTCATAACCATGATGCAGGTATTTCAAAATATGGTATACCTATATGACTGCTTTATTTTAACCTATTGAATGTCTGTTTTATTCTTTTGGCTCACATTAAAAAAAAACATTACAAATACAATGCCAGTGAATAAAAGGTCAATGTTGATCCCTTGTCTCATATTGTGCTTTTTATGTTGAACCAGATGTTTCAAAGTGTCAGCAAAACAAGAAAAT
This sequence comes from Hippocampus bargibanti, assembly GCF_051943395.1. Taxonomy (NCBI): domain Eukaryota; kingdom Metazoa; phylum Chordata; class Actinopteri; order Syngnathiformes; family Syngnathidae; genus Hippocampus; species Hippocampus bargibanti. The sequence goes on along the minus strand of NC_142739.1, from coordinate 17,402,954 downwards.
ATCTTGGGCCAATGTTAGTACTGTTGTCGGGGCAAATACATATTCTGAATTGCATGTATATACTGTACTACTAAATTTCATAAAAACAATATGAAAACAAAATCAATCAATGTAGGGAGAACAAGAGGGGTGAAGAAGAGTTCAGAAAAAATAATTAGCAGAACTAACATGGCGTTACTGGTAGCTGTGGCGGATACATCAGCCGACGAGATAACTCCACACTTGGCACATTTGAGCGTCATATTGTACAGTGGCACTGTCATCTGACTGCAAAGTCAAATTAACACGCTGTAACAACAACACAAACAGATACAAATGCACCGATACACAGATTCATACATGTACATATGCAAGCACACAAAAAGAAAACAGTCACGCAAACAGTGAGTCACAGTGGTCTCGCACACTCTCTCTCTCAGGGTTATGGGCTGGCTCAGACTGTTTGTGTTTCATGTTTTTATCCGTATATGACTTGGAAGAAGATGGAGGAAGGGATAAGAATGTCTTTGCATATTTGATTTTCCTGAACAGGGAAAAAAGATAGATTATGTAAGTCTGAAGGGTTTGTGACTCTGCACTAGATGTTCAACATTTTACCAGCTAACCATTACTTTGCATTTATTGGATAGAGAGAAAGAGAGATGGATGGATGGGTGGATGGATGGATGGATGGATGGATGGATAGATGGATAGATGGATGGATGGAATGATGGAATGATGGATAATATTCAATATTACATACACGTGATTATCTCATCCATGTCTACACAATAGATCTACACAAGAAAACAACTATTTGTATTGTAATTCCAAAATGGATAAAAATAGTTGGTTTGCTGGATGACCTGTTGAGCAATTAAGTGTGAATCTAAACCACATATTTCAGAAAATTTGATGCTGATCAAGCCAGTCTGACGCACCAGTGCGATTTTGTAAATGTGGTTATAGGCTGTATAATACCTAACCCGCACTGAATTTCTTCACCCATGACGTGACAGTGAGGCTTACTGAAAAAAAAAACACTTTCAAGCAGCAGTTGAAAAAATGTAGAAGAGGGCAGTTGGTAAGTTTAACTTTAAAGAGGAATTGTGGAGATTTTTAGCTGACTTTGAACCAAATCTACCACCAACCATCCACAAGAATAGTATAACATTGCATAGCAGTGAGGCAAATTCACCATTCCCATGTCCTCTTATGAATTAAAAGTAGTCATTTTTACAAACTCCATTCAATGAAGCAGTGATGTTATGTTGAAAATAAATAAAACCAGAATGCAATCATTTGCATTTCATATTCAACCAATGTTAAACTGAATGCACCAAAAATACAAGATATTTAATGTTCAAATTGCTGCACATTATTGTCTTTAGCAAATATATATTAATGCTGAATTCCATGGCTTTAGAGTGTTCCAAAATAACTGGGACAGGCTACAAAAAAGGAAGATGAGAACATCCCACGGGTGGGAAACAGGAACAGGTAGGTATCTGACTTTATGTTTTACACAATGTCGCAACCTCATTTGAAACAGCTTTGCACAATCGCACAACCTAAATCATCAGTCGGCAGTGAATTTTTTTGTGCGATTGGACCGTTTTCACCAAGCTAAATTGAACTCTCCAGACATTAAATTTTTCACTCACGATCCAGTTAAGTTTCCTGAACAACAATTAAAACCAACGAACAGAGAGAAATCAAATTTGTAGCCTGTGGATTCTCTGATGCTCTAATGAAATACCACATCATGGAAGAAATTTAATTTCAAGGGAAAGGGCAATGCACTTGCTCAATGTATGCCAAAGGCAGCAAACTAATAAAAAAGCAATAGAAACTAATATATATATACAGTGGTACCTCGGTTCTCGAACGCCTCACAGTTCGAACAAATCGGAGTTCGAACAAAATATTCGTGATATTCTTGCTTCGGCGTTCAAACACCAATACGACACGTGAGTGCGTACGCGAGGTTGGGGTGCTGAGCGGCGTACGGGTGTATCGCTCTCTCCGTGACCAACTGTTGTCGCTTGCGGATGTGCTGCATTTTGCTCTAGAGTTTAATATAGGTGTACGAACAGTTTTAGCCCCTAATCATGCCTCCAAAGAAAGTAAGTGCTGCTTAAAGTGACAAGAGAAAAGTAGTGTGTACAACTATTGCATTTAAGAAAGAAATAATTGCAAAATATGAAGGAGGTGTGCGAGTGTCTGATCTGGCTAGGGAATACAGCATGGCGAAATCTACGATCAGTACGATATTAAAGAATAAGGAGGCTGTGAAATCTAGTGATGTGACTGTGGGAGTGAGAGCAAGTGTCATTGGATAGATTTTTAAGAGAAAAGAACATCCTGTAGCCGCGTCATCCGTAGCTGTCACGTTCCGAGCGAGAGTGACGGCAGCTGACTCGTCGGAACATCGTGGAATTTTTGGGATCCCAAAGCAGACACGTACTAACCAAGCAGGATGTTATTCACAAATAAAAGAAAACAAAGCGAGTAAGAAGGCAGGGGGTGATCCGCCCCGCTTACTACGCCAAAAAGCAAATGGCACACGAGGGTGCAAAATTACGCAATCCCGGAAGATGACATTTACGGGTCCTGGAACTGCCATGAGCCAGTTGACAGCTGGGCGGGGCCTCCGCTCCCGCCGTCCGCCAGCTGATGTCAATTTACTCATCACTGACTGTTGGACATTTAAACCCGACGCTGGCACTCACCCAGCGTCGGAAGATACTTCGCCTCGCGCCCTGCCAGTACTTTGATCGTGTAATCAGTACGTGATTTGCTTCGCCCGAGGAATGATTCTAGCCACGAACGTGTTTTTTTTTATTGCACCGCGTCGTAGGTTGTTCTGCACCCCCGTGTGCCTCTTTGTTTTCTTGGTTGGTGTGGTTGGGTGGATTGCCGCCGCTCACCCTCTAGCATTGTCATTTAGTCATCTTTGTTTTGTTCTACAAACTTTGCCGGGTCCGCGTCTTCGCGGACGCGCGCTTTCTGTTAATAACTCTACTGCCTGCACCAACGCCTCTGTCCTGCTTAGCGATCCACCACCAATCCCTAACGTTCCCGCTCGTCAGCTGCCACTGTCGCCGCCGGAACGTGACAGAATCTTCCGACCAACATGGATCCCGCAGACAGTAACCGTATCTTCTCCGTCCTCGCTCAGCAGGCGGAGCAGCTCGGTCAATTGGTGCCCGCCCTCGCGGAGGTCCGCCACGACATCACCCGATTGGCCCATCGGGTAGAAAGACTTGAGACCAGTGGCGCCTCCGCCTCGGGGGCCGTCCCTTGCCAAACTATGAGCCGCGAACCCAACATCCCACACCCCGCCCGTTACGGGGTGTATCAAGAACAAATATCCGCTCCCATTGATTGACTCCGCCTTCGCGTCCCTCCAGGCCGCGACCGTTTTCACTAGACTGGACCTCCGGAGCGCGTACCATCTCATTCGGGTTAAAGAGGGGGATGAGTGGAAGACCGCATTTAAGACGCCTCTGGGACACTTCGAGTACTTGGTGATGCCATTTGGCCTCACCAATGCACCCACTGTGTTCCAGAATCTGATTCATGACGTCTTGAGGGATTTTCTGAACATTTTCTGTTTCATTTTAATTTTTTCAAAATCCCTCGAGGCACATCGCCAGCACATCCGGCTGGTTCTGCAGCGGCTGCTGCAGAACCGACTATACATCAAAGCCGAGAAATGTGAATTCCACACCTCCTCCTTATCCTTCCCGGGCTTCATCGTGGAGCGGAGGCAGATCCGGGCTGACCCCGCCAAGACCGAAGCGGTGGAAGAATGGCCCACGCAACCGGGAGCTGCTCGCCGTCGTATTGGCTCTTCAGGAGTAGAGGCACTGGCTCGAAGGGGCGAAAGAGCCGTTCACCGTGCTTACCGACCACAAAAACTTGGCGGTCATCCGGGCCGCCAAGAGGCTGAACGCACGGCAGGCACGGTGGGCGCTCTTCTTAACCCGCTTCTCCTTCACCCTCACCTACTGTCCAGGGACCAAAAACACCAAGCCCGACGCCCTCTCGCGGATCCACGAGCCAGCAGGCAAGAAAGACCTCGCGGAACCCATCCTGCCCGGCCGCCAGATCGTGGGGGCGCTCCAGTGGGAGGTCGAATGGAGGGTCATGGAGTCATTAAGAGGTACCCCGGCTCACGATAACTGTCCCACAGGCAAATTGTTCGTTCCCCAGTCGCTGCGCTCAGAGGTGCTCCAGTGGGGGCATGCATCCAAGGTGGCGTGTCACCCAGGGGTGAGCCGCACCGAGCACCTCATCTTCCAGCGATTCTGGTGGCCGCGGCTCCGCGACGACGTGGCGGACTTCGTTAAGGCCTGCCCGTCGTGCGTCTGTAGCAAGGCTTCCCATCAGCCCCCGGCAGGACTGCTCCGCCCCCGACCTGTTCCCCCGCACCCTTGGTCCCACATATCAGTGGATTTCATCACCGGCCTCCCCCCCATCCCGTGGTAAGACGGACATCCTCACGATAGTGGACCGGTTTTCCAAGTCGGCATACTTCGTGCCTTGACCAAGCTGCCGTCCGCTATCGATACGGCGACACTATTGGTCAAACACGTCGTCCGTCTCCACGGGATCCCTACTGACATCGTGTCAGATGGAGGGCCCCAGTTCGTATCCCGGGTCTGGAAGCGTTTCTGCAGGTCCATGGAGGCGTCGGCCAGCCTGTCCTCCGGTTACCATCCACAGTCCAACGGCCAGACCGAGAGGAAGAACTAGGACCTGGAGGCGGCCCTGCGCTGCGTGTGCCTCCGTCGTCCTTCGGGCTGGTCCATCCATCTCCCGTGGGTGGAATATGCCCACAATACCCTGGTCTCCTCATCCACAGGTCGGTCACCGTTTATGTCGGCCTATGGCTACCAGCCGCCGCTCTTTCCCACACAGGAAGGGGAGGTGTAGGTCCCGTCGATACAACACCATCTTCCGCGGGCCCATCGTGTATGGATGGAGACCAGGGCAGCCCTATCACGCACGGCGGCCCGGAACCAGAAGGTTGCGGATCGCCGTCCCGCGCCGGCTTACCAGGTGGGCCAGAAGGTCTGGTTGTCCACAAGGGACCTACGGCTGGCCGAGACCACTCTCAAATTGGGTCCGCGATTCGTGGGCCCCTTCGTAGTGGAGGCCATCCAACCCGGTCACGGTCCGACTACGGCTGCCCGCCTCCATGAAGATCCACCCGGTTTATCATGTCTTTCTCATCAAACCGGTTGAATCCAGCCCCTTGGCCCCTCCTCCCGCCCAACCTCCCCCCCCCCCCCCCCCCCCCCGCCGCAGATGATGGACGGAGGACCGGTCTACGCAGGGGAAAGGGCATCCAGTACCTGGTCGACTGGGAGGACTACGGACCGGAGGATCGTCAATGGGTCCCGCGAGCCTGGATCCTGGACCCTGTCATGAGCCAGTTGACAGCTGGGCGGGGCCTCCGCTCCCGCCGTCCGCCAGCTGCTGTCAATTTCCTCATCACTGACTGTTGAACATTTAAACCCGACGCTGGCACTCACCCAGCGTCGGAAGATACTTCGCCTCGCGCCCTGCCAGTACTTTGATCGTGTAATCAGTACGTGATTTGCTTCGCCCGAGGAATGATTCTAGCCACGAACGTGTTTGTTTTATTGCACCGCATTGTAGGTTGTTCTGCACCCCCGTGTGCCTCTTTGTTTTCTTCGTTAGTGTGGTTGGGTGGATTGCCGCCGCTCACCCACTAGCATTGTCATTTAGTCATTCTTTGTTTTGTTCTACAAACTTTTTGCCGAGTCTGCGTCTTCTCGGACCCGCGCTTTCTGTTAATAACTCTACTGCCTGCACCAACGCCTCTGTCCTGCTTAGCGATCCACCACCAATCCCTAACGTTCCCGCTCGTCAGCTGCCACTGTCGCCGCCGGAACGTGACAGGAACGAATTATGGTCGAGAACTGAGGTATCACTGTATATATATATATACACAGCCATACTACCCTGAAAACGTCGGATCTCGTCTGTTCTCGGAAGCTAATCAGGGTCGGGCCTGGTTAGTACTTGGATGGGAGACCGCCTGGGAATACCAGGTGCTGTACATTGGCAGTGGGTAGGTACTATAGACCTACACGGGTGTCAAGACGACCCCGCCATCCACGAGTCTCCGGAGCCTCTAAGGCGGTCTGGTGGCGAGATCCGCTACCTTTCCGGCAGCTCCTATGGAAGTAAACCCGAAATCAATCCGGTAATGGCACACCTAAGGCGGCTTGGTGGCGAACTCCGCTACCTTTCCGGCAGGTCCTGCGACCATACTGATCCCAAAATTGTATCAGCTCAGCTGTTCCTTTGGTCCAGTCAGCGTGGTGGAGAGGGGGAGCAAGCTGCATAGGCGACAGCCTGCTCTCCATAATACACCGCCCAGGCACACTGTCCACCGCGACAGTCATCCATGGTCAGCCATGACCGATGGAGGCCGACGAATATATATATACATTTTATAAATGCCTCGTCTCCCCCCATGGGTGGTGTCTGTCCCCCTTTTTTTTTAGCTCGGGTCCTCTACCAGAGGCCAGGAAGCTTGAAGGTTCTGTGAAGTATCCATGCTGTTCCCAGCACTGGGCTTTTCTGGACCGAGATATCCGATGTTGTTCCTGGGATCTGTTGCAACCACTCGTCGAGTTTGGGGGTCGCTGCCCCGAGTGCTCCGACCACCACAGGCACGACTGTCATCTTTACCTTCTAGGCTCTCTCCAGCTCCTCGCTGAGCCCTTGGTATTTCTCTATTTTCTCGTGTTCCTTCTTTGTGATGTTTCCGTCACTCGGGACTGCTACATCCATGTCAACGGCCTTCCTTTGCCTTTTATCTAAGACAGGCATGGGCAAACTACGGCCCGCGGGCCACATACGGCCCGTTAGGCTTTTTAATCCGGCCCGCCGAACCTGCCCAAATTATAGTAAAAACAGTGTATGAAACTCATGACAAAAAATTAGCGGACAACAGGGAAGATAACTGAAAAGTTGCCTGCCCCATTTTTCACAACTTGAAGCACAATGAGACAAGTAATCATATTAAAAAACATTGTCACAAAGTATAAAGTTTTTTTTTAAATTAAGAATGTACCTACTACAAACGCTACCTTGCTTAATTTACGGTAAATGTGCATGGCTAGATTTTGCTGCAGTAGTCGATTGTCATTGTGGTGCACAATGCAAAGTTTGCATTGCTTCCTATGAGCCACTAAGCCCCTTTCATAAGTCTCACGTACACTTTACAGTCACGGTTTAATGTAAATTTACGTTTTGTAGTGTCACATATGTTGTTAGCTTCTTTTGAATCTTTCTTCTGGGCTGAGGTTCTGTGCATCTATTTTGGAAAATGACATGCAATTGCACGACTTTATAACGCTTGCGAAAGTCCGGAAGAAAGAAGCAGGCTTCTGATTGGCTGCCGTGCCGAGTATGAAAATTTCACTGCAGGTAGCCTATGTCTGTGTGCTCGGCGACGGTACACGTGTATTGTTTGCGCGTGAAGGCGAGGGCGTCAGTGAGGAGTTTGTTGAGCGCGCTGTCAGGACAAACCATCTATGATTTGGCGGAATTTAACACAAGTAGGTATTATTGAGCTTGAATATTTCGTTGTGGAATAATGTTTTGAATGTTGAAAGTGATTCCATTTTTCAATAAATGTTGATTTCTTTAACTTTGCCCCTTCAATGAAAACTTATTAAAAACAGACGCAATCTTGATGAATCACAGTGCATATGTTATTTTAATCTATTTCCATTTCCTCCTCCAAGTATCTGCGAAATAGTATGTAAACGCCATATTCCTTGAGACAAATGTATTAACTGATCAGGGATATTTTTCACATTTGAAAGACAGTTAATAAATTGGGTTCTTACTGTGCTATGAGGTTTGTACACACTACATTTGATCCAATATGATCCAAGATGGCGCAGCGGATGGCAGCCTCGGTGACACGCTCCCTAGTATTGTTCCTGGTTTTGTCATTTTCATTTGTTTTTTGCGATCCTACGCGACTCAGTTACACGAGGGAAGAGTTACTGAGCATTGGGGAATCCACTCTTGGACTATTTTCACCGACACACCAAAATCTACAAGGTTTTTCGGGGCTGCTCGCGAGCGGCGTAGCAGCTCTGTACGGAGCTTTGAGACGCTGCCGTAGGAGGGGGAAGCGAGCCGGCGTTCTCGTCAAGCTTCGGCAGCGTGGATTTCGAACGCCGCTCCCATCGATCCACCTCGCTAATCTACGCTCACTACCAAACAAGATGGACGAACTTCTGCTTCTCACAAAGACCAATAAAACGTTCGCCCGCTCTGCTGCGCTGTGCTTCACTGAGACTTGGCTCAGTGACCGCCACCCGGATTCCGCACTACACCTACCCGGATTCCGTCTCCTTCGGGCCGACCGTGATACGGAGCAATCGGGGAAATCCAAAGGCGGTGGACTATGCTTCTACATGAAGGAAGAATGGTGCACCGATGTCACGATGCTCGACGCACACTGCAGCCCTGGTTTGGAATCGCTGTCTCTCAACTGCAAGCCATTCTACTCGCCACGTGAGTTCGCTTCCTTTATATTCGTTGCCGTGTACATCGCGCCACAAGCTAATGCTAACGCGTGTATACAAACGCTAGCGGACCATGTAAACCATCTCGAAATAAAATATCCAGAATCACCCCTGATCATTTTGGCCGATTTTAATCAAACACGTTTAAACCGTGAACTTCCCAAATATAAGCAGCATATTGACTGTTTCACCAGAGGAGAAAACATTCTAGATCATTGTTACACAGCACTCAAAGGCGCATACCGGTCTGTTGCGCATGCAGCATTGGGTCTTTCTGACCACTATTTAATCCACTTAATTCCCACATACAAACAGAAACTCAAATGTGTAAAACCGGTAGTCAAGACAGTTAAAACATGGACAGATGAAGCAAAGTTATCGCTACAAGAATGCTTAGACTGCACTGATTGGAGCGTCTTTGAAACTTCAACGGGCACATTGGATGAATACACAGACACTGTAACATCATACATCAGTTTCTGTGAGGACATGTGTGTACCAACAAAGTCCTTCCGCTCATTCAACAACAACAAGCCATGGTTCACTCCCAAACTCAGGCAGCTTAGGAAAGAGAAAGAATCCGCATTTAAAAGCGGCGATCGAGCAGTTTACAAACTCGCCCGAAACAGGCTGACGAAGGAAATTAACATCGCAAAGAAAAGTTATGCGGAGAGGCTTAACAAACAGTTCTCCGCTAACGACTTTGCATCGGTGTGGAATGGCCTGAAAGCAATAACAAATTATCGTTTACCCTCCCCCCAAGCAGTGTACAAATATGGTATGGCTGATGAGTTAAATACATACTTTTGCCGATTTGAAAAGGACACCACCATTTCCCCGGTCTGCCCACCATTACCAGAAACTACCGTATCTCCGCCCTCTGCCCTACAGATCCACGAACTGGACGTTAGACGGCTCTTCAAGCAGCAAAAGATCAAGAAAGCTGCAGGACCTGACAGAGTGTCCCCCTCCTGCCTGAGAGTCTGCGCTGACCAGCTGGCTCCGGTCTTCACACAAATCTTCAACAGATCCCTGGAGCAGTGTGAAGTCCCATCCTGCTTCAAACAGTCTACTATCGTCCCAGTTCCAAAGAAACCAGCACCCTCGGGATTGAACGACTATAGACCTGTTGCTCTGACGTCTGTGGTCATGAAGTCCTTTGAACGCCTCGTGCTGAACCACCTAAAGAACATCACCGGACCTCTGCTAGATCCTCTTCAGTTTGCCTACCGGGCAAACAGGTCTGTGGAGGATGCAGTCAACATTGGACTGCATCACATCCTCGACCACCTTGACAACACAGGAACCTACGCAAGGATCCTGTTTGTGGACTACAGCTCTGCGTTCAATACCATCATCCCAGAACTCCTCATCCCCAAACTTCTCCAGCTTGGTGTGTCCCCCACGATCTGCCAGTGGACCCTCAGCTTCCTGACAGGACGGACACAACAGGTCAGACTGGGAAATATATCATCCACAACACGAACCACGAGCACTGGAGCCCCGCAGGGATGCGTCCTCTCTCCATTGCTCTTCTCTCTCTACACGAACGACTGCACCTCAACGCACCCAGCTGTCAAATTCATAAAGTTCGCAGACGACACCACGGTCATCGGTCTCATCAAAGACGGCGACGAGTCTGCGTACCGACAACAAGTGGAGCAGCTGGAGCTCTGGTGCAGCCGTCACAACCTGGAGCTGAACATGCTCAAGACAGTTGAGATGATCGTGGACTTCAGGAAACATCCATCACCACAGCTACCCCTCACACTATCCAACTGCCTGGTGTCAACCGTTGAGACCTTCAAGTTCCTGGGAATCACAGTCTCCCAGGACATGAAGTGGGAGGTCAACACCAACTCTATCCTGAAAAAGGCCCAACAGAGAATGTACTTCCTGAGGCTGCTAAAGAAGCATGGCCTGCCACAGGAGGTGCTGCAACATTTCTACACGGCTGTCATCGAATCCATCCTGTGTTCTTCCATCACCGTTTGGTTCGGGGCCGCCACAAAAATGGACAAAATCCGACTTCAACGGACAGTTAGGACGGCGGAAAAAATCATTGGCACCGCCCTACCCACTCTCGAGGACTTGCACACTGCAAGAATCCAAACTAGGGCGCGGAAAATCCTACTGGACCCCCCGCACCCTGCCCACCACCTTTTCCAGCTACTCCCCTCAGGCAGGCGCTACCGATCCATGCGCACCAAATCCAGCAGACATTTAAACAGCTTCTTCCCCCAAGCCATTAACTCTTTGAACTCTTTCAACAGTAGCCAAAATGGAACTGTATAGTGCCACTTAGCAGTTTTTTTGACAACGATACTAGTGCAGCGTGTTCTACCGGAAACAAATTCCTTGTGTGTTCTACATACTTGGCAATAAAGATTCTGATTCTGATTTAAAGGACAACCGGCACCATTTTTTGTGTTTCCCACTGACATCAGAAAAACGTTTTATAGCATCTAAAATACCCAAAACAGGCAGGCTGATATTTTTAGTTAAATGAAAAACACCAATAAAAATGACTTCAAAATGAATCCGGAAATGGCCAGTTTCAGAAGGTCCCACCCCCTTGTTCGTGACATCACGCCAAGACGTCTTGCCTTGCTCGAGAATCAAAACAATGGCTTCAGATTCTGAGATGTTTTCTTGTTACTCATCCAGTTATGAATATGATTCAAATAGTTATGAAGAGGAAAACATAAATGTTTGCAATTGATTCAAGGAGTCCTCCCATATAAATTCGAGACGTCAATGACAGCAATGTAGCACCCAGAAAATGCAGAAGCTCTGTTGGAAATGGGCTGATTTGTCAGCTGGGTATTTGTGTCAGCGAATATCAAATAGTTGTCTTGGTGCAACACACAACGATTCACCATGGCGTTATTTATGTGTTTTCCTTGTAATTTCGCCATCAACATGGATCAACACGAAGTTTTCAGACCAAACAAAGTACCCAAAATGCATTGTGTGTCGCTTTCTCGGTCAGGGGCGGTCCAAACGTGACGTCACATGGGGATCGTCATCAACTCGAAAACAAGACTTCGTGAATATTCAGCGCAAGTCTTAGAAGGTAAACTATAGCTATATGCTGTGGAATCTTTGTAAAATATGCTCAGTCAAAGTCATTTGAAGTGATTTTATCAATTATGGACATAACTTGTCCGGAGGCGTCGGTTGTCCTTTAATGCTTTAGGTTTAGTATTTCCGGCCCAACCACTCTCTCCAAATGCTCCTGTCCCGGCCGGCCCCTCTGTCAAATTTTAGAACACAATGCGGCCCGCGAGTCAAAAAGTTTTCCCATCCCTGATCTAAGACCACGATATCTGGTTGGTTGGCCATTACCATTTTGTTCATTCTGTATCTGGAAGTCCCACAGGATCTTTGCTCGTTCATTCTCCACTACCATGGGAGGTGTTTCCCATTTTGACCTTGGGGTTTCCAGTCCATACTCCGCACATATGTTTCAGTAGACTATACCAGCCACCTGGTTATGGCACTTCATGTAGGCTTTCCCTGCTAGCATCTTACACCGTGCAGTTTTGTGTTGGATTGTCTCAGGTGCATCTTTGCACAACCTTCACCTTGGGTCTTGCCTGGTGTAGTATATCCGTGACTCTATGGCTGTGGTGTTCAGGGCCTGCTCTTGAGCAGCCAGGATGAGTGCCTCTGTGCTGTCCTTGAGGCCAGCCCTCTCTAGCCACTGATAGGACTTCTTGAGATCAGCCACTTCAGTTATGGTTCGGTGGTACATCCCGTGTCGGGGCTTTTCCTCCCAGGATTGTCCCCCTTCCAGCACCTCATCCTCTGTTCCCCATTGGCTGAGACATTCTCTGAGTACATCATCCGTTGGAGCCTTTTCTTTGATGTATTCATTGAGCTTGGATGTTTCGTACTGGACAGTGGCTCTCACACTCACTAGTCCCCGGCCTCCTTCCTTACGGCTTGTGTACAGTCTCAGGGTGCTGGACTTGGGATGGAACTCTCAAAACATGGTGAAGATTTTTCTGGTCTTAACATTCGTGGTCTGAATCTCTTCCTTTGGCCACCTTATTATTCCTGCAGGGTATCGGATTACTGGCAGGGCATAGCTGTTTATTGCCCGGGTCTTGTTCTTGCCATTGAACTGGCTTCTTAGGACTTGCATCACCACCTGGAGGTATTTGGTCGTAACCCCTTTCCTTGTTGCTAGTTCGAAGTTGCCATTGGCCTGTGGTATACCGAGGTACTTGTAGCTGTTTTCAATGTCTGCTGTTGTTCCTTCAGGGAGTGCCCCTCTTAGTCACCATCCGACTACATTTCTCCAGCCCGAATGACATGCCGATGTCACTGCTGTGGTTGTGTGGATCAGGGAGTCTATGTACCTTTCGCTCTTAGCATACAGCTTTATGTCATCCATGTAGAGGAGGTGACTGATTGTAGCTCCATTTCTGAGGCGGTATCCATAGCCTGTCTTGGCGATTATTTGGGTGAGGGGTTTCAGTCCTATGCAGAACAGCAGTGGTGAGAATGCATCACCTTGGTATATGCCACATTTGATGTAATCTTATGTTATTGGCTTGCCATTGGCTTCAAGTGTGGTTTTCCACATCCTCATCGAGTTTGCAACGAAGGCTCTCAGGGTCCTGTTGACTTTATACAACTCCAATCATTCAGTGATCCATGTGTGTGGCATCGAGTCATATGCTTTCTTGTAATCAATCCAGGCTGTGCACAGGTTGGTATGTCGGGACCTGCAGTCTTGTGCGACTGTTCTGTCAACCAGCAGCTGATGTGTGGCACCTGTAGTATCTCTACAAATGCCTTTCTGTGCTTTGCTCATGTATTGATCCATGTGTCCACTTATCCTAGCCACAATGATGCCTGACATGAGCTTCCATGTTGTGGAGATAGTTGGAATGAACTGCAACCTTTGAGGAATCCTTCATTATCAGGATTGTTCGCCCTTCAGTTAGCCATCCTGGGTGAGTCCCATCCATCAGCAACTGGTTCATTTGTGCTGCTAGGCGCTAGTGGAGTTCTGTGAGTTTCTTTAGCCAGTAGGTGTGGACCATATCCAGCCCACAACTACTAGTGCTGTCCAGTTTTTCATACCTGAGACTCTTTCTTGTACGTCTGCCGCTGTGATGGTAACTGGGTTCTGTTCAGGGAGGTTGCTGTGCTCCTCTTTCAGAGTCACCAAACATTGTGCACTGCTGTTATGTGTGACCTCCTTCTCCCATATGCCTTTCCAGTATCTTTGAGTTTACAGCCTTGGAGCGTCTGCTCTGCTGTTAGAACCCTGCCACTGAGCGTGCACTTTCGCAGGTTGTGTTGCGAACAGCCTGTTTATTCTCATTCTCTTTCGTGTACCTCTTTAGGCGACTGGACAAGGCCCAGAGTCTTTGTTTAGCAGTTTCGAGTGCTTCAGGTATGGTTATCTGCATGTACCTCTTGGGTATTGGCCTTTTGTTGACACCTCTCTGGGTCTCCGTCAATTGACTCACATATTTCCGAGCCGCCTTGATCTTAGCCTGCACCCGTCTTTTCCATGGTGGGTTACGAATCTCGTGGCTCTCACGGTTGCTCTTGTAGCCAAGCATCTCTAGGATCACTGATGCTGAAGCGTATATCAGCTCATTGGTTTCCGTGATCGTTCCGGTGGGGATCACTCTCAGTGCTGCATTCACTGTTTCCATTACTCTTTCAGGTGGTACTTCACATAGCCGTTGTAATCGGTTTCTTAGTTGCCCCGCTTTCATTCTTGCCATGATCTTATCTCTCAGGTCAGTTGCTGCTTCGCTCAGGATTTCATTCATTGGGGCTGGCTTCCCAATCTCATCATTCATTGGGGCTTGCCTCCCAATGTCTGGTCTAACCTCTTCCTCTGATGTGGCAGCCAGGGGCCCTTCACCTCAGAATTTGTGTTGTACCTCATCAATCTCAAGTTGTGATAGCCATTGCCGTTTGTGGATATTGGAACACTGAGCTACTCGTGGTTTCGTCGTCAACCGTCTCTGTGGGTTTCAAAGTAACCATTCAGCCCCCATTCTCCGCATGAAACCCCTTTGACTAGGGTTGCTTGAGTAGTATCATTCCAATAGAGCCATGTTATCGCATCTCGTCCATCTCTGCTTTGTTCCAGTAGCCCATTTTTCATCAAGGTTCTTTGGTTCCCCAGCACCTGACGCAGACCTTGTTTGTTCGATAGATAGATAGATAGATAGATAGATAGATAGATAGATAGATAGATAGATAGATAGATAGATAGATAGATAGATAGATAGATAGATAGATAGATAGATAGATAGATAGATAGATAGATCAAGAGAGAGAGAGACAGAGGGAGCGAGAGGGAGAGAGAGAGCGAGAGAGAGAGAGAGAGAGAGAGAGAGAGAGAGAGAGAGAGAGAGAGAGAGAGAGAGAGAGAGAGAGCAAGAGAGAGAATCACATTGATGGAATAAAACCTACTATTGAATAAAATTCAACCGATCTTCAAGTTGAATAGTTTTAGTATTGCCTAATTTTACGAGGTCAAATTAATTTGTTGTTGAAATGCAGGTAGCAATGAAGCTGGTCTCTCGGAGAATTCTGCCTTATTGAAATGTTCCTGTGTACTTAATTGGAATAAATAACTTTAATTAAACATGATTCCAATTTTAACCTTGAGTAACACATCATGAAAGCGTAATCCATTGAAAAATGTATTTACATTCTGCATTAATAACAACCCAAATGCACACACAAAATGGTGTGATTGATCTATGTGTCTTATTTATCTTATTATTATTATTCTTATATTAAATGTGCATGATATATTAGGTAGAAGCCATATAAATCTAATTATTTATATATTTTTTTATTATTCTACTTCTCATTTTGACAATTTTGCTGCTGTAAATTAGGAATTTATCCAGTGAGAGAAATAAATGTCTTCTCATTTTATCTTACCTCCATCCAAACACAAGTGTGTAATAACGGCCCAAAACCACGTTGAGCTGTTTGGAAACAGTAATTTGATGTAGTTCATTTCATTTGTGTGTGAATTCTCCGCATACATGTACTAAAATGACAGCCTCAGAAAGCACAGGGAGATCACAAGGTTTCACAGAGCATTGCATTGGTGCCTCAACATTCTATAGCAGTGGTTATTCACCTGGCTTTGGTCAAACCCTGAATTGGAGGGTAAGACGCACCCGACTTCAAACGTCAATTACTTTTGACATGGTCACATGTAGCTTGTCTATTTTTTTTACAAACATGAATGTGCACATGAACCGGTGCCTCTAACAAGGTTAAGAACCTCTGGTCTATTGGTACATTTGTGTGTGTGTGTGTGTGTGTGTGTGTGTGTGTGTGTGTGTGTGTGTGTGTGTGTGTGTGTGTGTGTGTGTGTGTGTGTGTGTGTGTGTGTGTGTGTGTGGCAGTGTGTATATGGGCAACTGAAGAACTCCCAGGTCTTCTCATGAAATATATTTTTGATTTTGTTTTGCGACAGAAGAGACAATTAAAAAAACATACCACCAATGGCTGATGTTAACAACCGACGTCTCCGGACAAGTTGTGTCCATAATTTGTAAAATGGCTTCAAATGACCGCATATAGCTATATTTTACGTTTTAAGACTCACACTGAATATTCCGGAAGTCTTGTTTTTGAGTTGGTGATGAGTCCTCACCCTACGTCACTGATGGAACACCCATGACCGAAAAAAGGACACATTGTAGTAGTCCTTCCATCACATCAATGCATTTTGCTGTACTTGTTTGGTCTGAAAACTTCGTGCACCAAAAAGAGGCAGAAGAGGGCGACAAAGCTCCGTGTAAGGAATTCTCCGCATACATGTACTAAAATGACAGCCTCAGAAAGCACAGGGAGATCACAAGGTTTCACAGAGCATTGCATTGGTGTCTCAACATTCTATAGCAGTGGTTATTCACCTGGCTTTGGTCAAACCCTGAATTGGAGGGTAAGACGCACCCGACTTCAACGGGCTGATTAATTTATATGGGTGGGTGGAAACGGGCTGATTAATTCCTTACACGGAGCTTTGTCGCCATTTTAACAAGAAAGCATATTCTCCGAATCTGCCATTGTTTTGATTCTCCAGCCAGGCAAGACGTCTTGGGGTGACGCCACAAACAAGGGGGCGGGACCTTCTGAAACTGGCCACTTTCGGATTCATTTTTTTGCAGATTTTGGATTTTGGTAATTTTTATTGGTGTTTTGCATTTGGCAAAAAAATATCATACTGCGTGTTTTGGGTATTTTAGATGCTATAAAACGTTTTTCTAATGTCAGTTAGGAAACAAAAAAGTGATGTCGGGTGTCCTTTAACTGTGTCAGTGAACGAAAATAGTACAGTGATACCTCGGCTGACAAATGCCTTGGCTAACAAACTTTTCGGTTACGAACGTTAAATTTATGAGAAATTAATCTTGGCATACAAACTATTTTTCAGAATACACACGGTGCGCCACAGTGAGTAGTGTGTCGTTCGCAAACGAGCCCGTTCTCCTAACAAGGAAATGGCAGCCGACTTTTTTTGTACTCTATTACCTGCCCCCAGTCTTTGGTTAAAGCCGCACGTGATTGGTCAAGAACGCAGCGGTGAGGGGAGTGGGGGTTACAGAAAGACAGAGCTGTAAATAAAAATAGATAGGCAGACGACAGAGAGAGGGTGAGAAAATTGATACAAAACACAGTGAAATTTGGACTAATTTCAATTTTATTGATACATGTAACCGGCCTCAGGCCTAGGGGATACCTGGGTCGGTCCAAAGGCGTCACAGGCAGGTAGCACTGTGAACGACGAGGAAAAGACGACACGAGACAAACGTGTTAATCAGCTTCACACCGCGGCATTTATCACTGGCTGCGCATGCGTGAGCTGAGCCTACATCATCTTCCTCTGTTCCATTCACAGGCACGTAGCGCCCGCTCCTGACTTGGTAGTCTAATCGAATAACATACAGTAACGGAGGTCGTTTCTAACCCCCTACATTCTCCCCTGCATTAAGAGATGTCCCCCGACATCTTGACTACATACACGTTGTGATGTCACGAGAGGCTGTGTCCTGGAGAGCAAATACATCCCCCTAAGATGGCTCCACCCAGAGAGAGTCTTGGCCCCATCTGGTGGAAGGCAGCAATTAAAACCACACACCTGCAGCTGATCAGGGCTTGATTGGCAAGCAAGGCTCTTAAGGCAGAGAGCCTCTGAGTGTGGAGCTTGGGGAAAGACAAGCTCGATTGCTGTGCTCTGTGAAGAAGTTGATTGCTGCGTGGAACTCATTGCCAGTTGGGACCACACGACTTGACACTGGATTTGAACCTAGCTAAGGTGGCTAGGCTACACGAGGAGGACGTCAAGAGGGGTGAGGCCTTGAGACTCTTGGAAAAGAACTCCGTCTTCAGTTTTACCTCAGAAGAGACTTTAGTTGGATTTAAGCATCAGAAGAGAGAAGTATTGGAAGAGACACTATTCAAACCTTTGTTGCGTGGCAATTCCCCCTGGAACCCTTGATTAAAACCTTTTGTTTGTATCCAAACCTGTCGCCCATTGCACTTCTTGTCCTGTCCCGCTGAGAGCTAGCCTCTCATGATATCACAACGTGTAGACTGCAAGGTTAAAATATCCTATCAATCAGGTTCCACAAATAACCCGCACAAGCCATCTCTACACTTGATGCAAGAAGCTATCAACCCAGCTAAACAGAACACAATTGATGAGGAACTAGGTAAAATTATCGCAGAGAAAGCATGGCAACTTCACTTGGATATCGTCAAGAGGCAACCTGGAAGTATGTCATCCATTGATCATTTCAAGGCTAGCTACGGATGGTTCGAGAACTTTAAGCGTCGTACAGGCATACATAGTGTCATCCGTCATGGTGAGGCAGCCAGTTCTAACGATAAAGCTGCCAATACTTACAAGTAATCATTCCTCAAGATGGTGGAAGAACAAGGCTACGTTCCTCCACAAGTGTTTAATGCTGATGAAACCGGCCACTCCATTCCATCAAGCCATCAACGACCATCACAAGGGTAAATAAAACAACTTTATTATATAGTACAGCGTATTTCTTTAATTACAATACAAGAGCACATTTATTATACATAAAATAATGTCTATTTTGTTTAATTTTAAGGCTTAGAAAATTATAAAGTAGAAAATTATGTTTTATGGGGACCTGGGAATGGATTATTCTCATTTTAATGGTTTCCCATGGGAAATTAATGTTTGGGATACACACTTTTTAAACACACCAATTAAGTATGTAAGCCAAGGTACAACAGTAATTCGAAATCCATCATCAAACTCTGATTGCTTTGGTCTGAAGTGCAAATACTATACATATGGATTTACCTAAGATTTTTTTCAGCATGTAAAAAATATAAACAACCAACTTTAAATTCTTTATGTAATAGAGAAGTGTGTTTTCAAGCACTGCTAGTAGCCATTACGATATGCTTACTGTAATTGTTCAGTATTAATGGCTTGGTCTCAACTCGAGTCTTCCAATCAAACTGCTACTGTCAAGCCAGTTATCGAATGGGTGAAACCACGTGCCGTTCTTTTGCTCATATGCCTCTTTCAACATACACCAGTCCAAAGAGTCGGACGGCATTTCATATTCTTATTGACATCATTACTGAATAAGAATTAAAGCCACACATCCTGTACCAAAGTCAGGTGAATGTATCACTACTACATCTGTGATTTATAAACATAATAAAAATCCTACTTGTAGAATTCATTCCCCTATTTTTGCTACAACGCCTAATAATAAGAACTTGAGAGTTATATTGTGTCTTGTAAGGCACGCAAGGTCAAGTATGCCTTTTACAGGGGTAGGTTTTCATATGCTGCCAGAAATCAACAGACTTGTGTACTGAGTCCCCTCTTGTTCACACTACTGACCTATGACTGCTCTGTGAAATACCCAGGCTGTGGGAAACACGGTAGTAGTAGGAATCATCATGAAAAACGATCAGTCCGAGTACAGAGAGAATGAAGAACAGTGGACTAGTGCAAAGATAACTTGTGGCTTGATGTGAAGAACAGTAAGGAAATGGTGGTGGACTTTAGGAAACACAGAGGTCCTCTCACCTCTCCACACACATTGGAGGAGTGGCAGTGGGTGTTGTTTCTGGATACATTGGTATCCCCCTTTCAGAGAACATATCATGGAGTCGGAGAACCTCTTCCCTCAGAAAAAATGGAACAGCTGGAGGTCTGGTGCAGCCGACACAACCTAAAGCTGAACACGGTCAAGACAGAAGAGATGATCGTGGACTTCTGGAAATATCCTTCACCACAGCCGCCCCTCACACGATCCAACTGCTTTGTGTCAACCGTCGGGACCTTCAAGTTACTGGGAATCAGTCTCCCAGGACATGAAGTGTGTCGTCAACACCAACTCCATCGTGAGATACGAGTATGTACTTCCTGAGGCTGCTGAGTAAGCATGGCCTGCCACACAGGGTTCTAAGACAGTTTTATATGGCAGTCATTGAATAAAAAGGAAAAAATCCAATTGCAATTGGAATTTAGGACAGTATAAGATATATTTGGCATCACCCTGCCCACTCTTGAGGACTTGGACACTGCAAAAACTGTAAAAAATGCACACCAAATCCAGCAGACACTTTAACAGGTTCTTCCTTCTAGCCTCGAATTCCCGAAACAGTACCGGTAACCCAAATCTACCAAGTAGTGGCTCTTTACCATTTTGCAGAACCATGTGGAACAACACTACCATTAAAATCATTGTTCAGCTCTGTACTCAGATGAACCACTGTCACTGATCTATATTCCATAGCACCTGACACTTAAAACGCTCAAGGACATCTTCATAATTGCACACTCGTTGCACGACAAATACTACTACTGGTCACTTTCTGCACGAACCGAACAACTGATATAGTATTGTATTCTACCACTGAATACTCAAGCTCTGCTTGATACTTTGCGCATTGTCTCACAATTGTCATTGGGTGTTACTATCACACAATGGTACACTTACATCACGGAATATCCTTGTGCATATTTGTCATGTCCTGTTTATGATGATACTAGTGCAACGTGTACTACCGGACAGACATTCCTTCTCTACATACTTGGCCAATAAAGATGATTGTGATTCTGATAACGTGGCATGTATATCTCCACTTTCTACGAATGTTGTGATATGCCAGATTGAGGAGCTGTGTCTGAAGAGCTGAAACAGATGTATAGTGGAGAGTGTTCTCAACATCAGCATCATGGTGTGATAATAGTGGCTACTGAAAGGAATGCTCACCGAAGGACCGTGCATGTCACTCAGAAGATTGTTTTGGGGAAACACAAGGTATAAGCCAACCCTACACCCTTTTCCATTCCTGTCCTCAGAGAAGAGCCTCTGGCACATCCAGAGCAGTATCACAAGGCTGAGGAATACATTCGGAAAGCTGTAAGGTTGTTGAATTCAAACAGTGCCCAGAAGCTCTGATATTAGATCACCCCCTTTCTTTTATCTCTATACGTTGAACGTGTATCCTGTCTCATGTTAAATCATGTGGTAATGTTGTTATGGCAATACATTAATGGCAAACTCCTTTAACAGTGGCATATTTTGTTTGTGACCAACATTTGAGAATGGATCACCGTCTAAACTTGGTAAATTAAAAAAAAAGGGTTCTGTCATCGATGTTTATTTTTTAATGTAGACCAGTTGCAACAGTAAGTTGTTGATGAACAACCTTGAAACGTAAAGGCAAAGCAAAAATGCAGCCAATTGACCATTAACACAAGTGTGTGTGTGTGTGCGCGTATGTGTGGGTGCATGCGTATGTGCGTGCGGGCGGGTATATGTTTAATGCATGTAGCAATGAAATTATATTTCAGGTTTTGAATATGCAACTCAACTTTATTTAGCACTGTGAATTTAGTAGTGAAGGCTACTCTACATAGTTATGTTCTACACACCTAAGATGGGATAGGATTAATCACATTCAGTCAGGAAGGCCATTATTAAGAAAACTTTGGGGGTTTGGAATAGGATTTGGCAGAAGTGGTAATGGGCAAGGCTAAAACCAAGACAATTGGAAGAGAATCGGATGGGCATCTAAAAGATTACCCAGTCATTGATAGTAAGGGAAGGCGCTTCTGAGGCTGATATGTTCTTCACCGAGGAGGCCTGAGTGAGAGAGAGAGGATTCTGCGCAAACTAAAAAGTGACATTCAAGATTAAAAAATAGATGCAGGTCAACCAAGAGATCACTGTAGAAAGCATTAGAATGGGCCAACAATACCCATGTGGGCAAAATTGACTGCAGTGTAAAGGAGAGCAGGGTGCAGGTTTGCTGGTTGGACGTATGTGAAGGAAGATTCATGGGTGGATGTCCAACTATTACAATTTTACGCTAAGTTTTTGAACCATCAAATTCAGTATGCGGTTTGGTTTCATGACCTTCAGCCAAGATGATGTGTCAGGTCTCCAACAAGCCAACTGACATTTTATATCAACAGCGACTGTCTGTTGTATATGAGTTTGTTGTTCTCTCTTGTATCGTGTGTCAGTATACATATTTTTTTATCATGACACTAATCTGGTGGGATGTAAATTACATATCACCCACATTCTAAACTGTGATACATTGGAAGTGTCTTTGAATGTTCTTGTGAAGCCCTGCTTACCCTTACGGGAAACAACCAAAGTGAAAAAGACGAGATGGAATTCATGAATAGCATTACCACAGAACAATTCACAGAGCAGCTAGATACTTTTAAAGCAGTGGGATGAATCACCATCATTATAGCAGTACCGATAACCAGATGGAACTTCTCATGTCTTGTGCTGTCCTTTATTAAACATTGTAATTTGTTGGTCTCTCCTGATACTGAATAAATTGTTGAAAATCAGTAAAAACAATTAATGATCATTTTGGAATCAATTTGAAATGTTTGACCAAAAAGTGGCTTCATTCACCAACCGTTTTGAGAACACATTTACATTTTTTAACCAACATGTAATGTAACCAATGCAAATTTTGTGAAGAACACTCAACAAAATATTTTTACACATTCTAGTGGTTAACACTTTAACATTTGTTTGACACATCATATAGCATTATACTATAGGTTTCAACATGCTTAACGATAATTAAAATGTTCAGAGTGAAGTTCAAGAACTCTTCATACAGTAAATCCGACTTTAACTATGTAGTTCAAGAATTTGTTTTAAGAGCAAATGTAATTCTTCAGAACATGTTGATGAATCAGGCCCAGTGATTCCCTGAGTGAGCTACACAACCATGCTGGTTAAAGGTGACAGTGTAAAAGTATGGTATAAGGCATACCCCGCCCTCTCCTTTAGTTTCATATCAGTAATGCCGTCTTTGGACACCAGTTTGTTAAATACGAGAATCCCAATAACCATGTTAACCTGCCAAAAGAAGAGGCACAGAATTAATACATATACATATTACAAATAATGACAGGATGCAGATATACGCCAATGATGACTGACGATAGGCATAGTGCAACTAAATGATCAAGCTTCACTGAGTTACACTCACATTAGGAGCTTAATAAACTGTTTTTTTTAACGTTAGTGTACATAAGCCAAAGATCACATACGATTAAAAATATATTTTTTTGAATTAATTAATTGAAAATCAATATTCCTACGAAAAGACAACTTCAACGATCTTTGGTAGCACTAAAGTGCCACAAATGATATACCAGAGTAACTTTTCTGGGAGATAGGAATTAACAAAATATCAAATAGGAGTAATCTCAGTTGCAGTCCATCCATAGAATCTAAGCTGTGGTATGTCAAGCTCTGAAAACTAAAGCAAATACAGGTAACATCCGATTTACGACCGGTGCGACATACGACCACCCATACTTACGACCACGACCGCCAGACCCTTTTTTTATTCGACGGCAGGCACCGTAACGTCCTTGCAGCGCAATTTTGGCCAGCCAGTATCGCACTGTCGCACAGCAATCAACCGTGTGATGGCACCGGAGGGGGGTCTCCACCGGGGCGAGGTGGCGGGTCGATTTCGATTTACGACCGTTTGACTTACGACCGTTTTATTGAGCACGTCGGTGCCACAGACAATCGCGGGGCCAGGCCGCGCGTCTGTGCAGAGAGTGGGATAAGGCCGGGTAGAAGGCAACTGGTCGCACACCAGCGACCCAGACCTACACCCGCGCGTCCCCGTGGCATCGGAATCAGATCGTTTGTAAGTCATTTAGCACCAAGACTCTATTCAACATTTTGAATTGATTTCGATTTACAACCGTTTGACTTACGACCGTTTTGTCAGAACGGAACCCGGTCGTAACTCGGATGTTACCTGTACAATATTTTGGTTTCTTGAGTCATTCTTTGACTCTAAAGGCTTGAAGCACGGTAAAGACGTTCAACTTGATTTATTCCAGAACATTTTTCTATCTTGTCTGTTTCAACTGAAATGGATGTTATAAAACATAATATGTTTTTTGTGGGCTTTTTTTGTGCTTGGCCTGCAGCCGAGAGTGTGCTTCTGACATTAAGGCCACCCCCAACCCAGGCTAAACTGCTAGTTTATTGGGAGGGAACGGCACATGTTGCTTTCAGCGAGGTGTCCCTGTTTTCATGCCAAATCATTTGATTGCTATTTCGTTAGTCAAGCTCCTGTATAACTGTAATTTGGGGTGGTTATGACGATATAATTCTAAATTGAAGAGTTACAGTATATTAGTTCCAATATAGTGAAAGGCTTGAGTTTTGAGGCAATTTGATGCAAATACAGTATGGTTAAAAGCTGACATCACAGAGGGAGAGAGAAGAAAGTATACCAAGACAACAGCAGCAGCTGGTCCAACAAATGCATAGAGAAGACCTCCTTCCAGAGACAACCAACAGCTACAGGAAAGGAGCAAGCAAAAATGCATAGTATCATATTCAATGAGAAGAAGTAATGCAATTTTTGCAGACATTTTGTGATAACACGGAAGAGCTGATCCAGAAGTCAATCGTTGATTACCTGTAATATTGAACATTTTGAACAGATTTGCAATTACAATGTTTTGAATGACTCAAGGAAGGTAGAGGTAGCATGTAAATACTGGTAACATCCGAGTTACGACCAGGTTCCGTTCCGACAAAACCGTCGTAAGTCAAATGGCCGTAAATCGAAAAGCATTCAAAATGGCTGACACGAGGATCACGTGTTCATAACAAATGACGACACGCTGGCATCTCCTATACGACAGGATAGTATATGATGTCAATCTGTTGTTTTTAAGCAACGTTTTCGATTGGATACTATTAGATACCAAAATGTTGACAGTTCATTTATAAATCTTACAACTTTTAGTGTCATTTTAATCATTATTATCGATCCTTATTATTGTGTCGGCGCACACGCTTTCTGCTGACCAAAAACCGCATGGCTTCCCACGCATGCAAGCTGTCAAAAAAAAGCTGTCCAAAAATCGCTCTCCCTGCTAACGGAGAAGCCAGAAGAGGTCACCTTTCTCAAAGAAGCGGTGACGCCGACCGTGAGCCCGACGCGGCGTTTGCGTCGCGCCCCTCTGCCTCGGCGTCGGTGGACACCCGTCCCTCCCCGATTGCTGTGCTGTCATGTTGGAGAAAATTGTCGTACGCGTTTCTTAAGAAACAGTTATTTTGTATCGTCATGTCGTGATATGCTGCTCTGGCAAATAAACATCCTACTTGTTCGATATTGTCACGTTCGGACTGACAGCTGGGGACGGGGCCACGCCTCCCCGCTTCCTTCTTCAGGACAGCGGGTACGAGACCGGGACGCTGTCAACTTGTATTTGTACTTTGTATTACCCTGGACTTTGTCTTCGGTGCTCGATCCGAGCCGCCTTCCACCCCCCACCCCCATCCCGTAATCCTTTTGGGATTGTTCCGTTTCTGCACCACCGTGTGCGAGTTGCTTCTCGCCATTGCCGGGGTTCCCATTGCCCCCCCGTCCCAAGTCGTCGTTTTTTTTATTCTTTATTTTTGATTATTCTCCTGGTCCTCTTTTTAGGACCAGTCCTTTGTGTTGTAGCTTAGTAAATCATCATGCACGGACCTCTGTCTCTGTCGCGTTGCTGGCTGTAGCGGTGGCAGCCGTAGAATTAGAATAGAATAGTCTGCTGGT
Organism: Hippocampus bargibanti; assembly: GCF_051943395.1. Taxonomy (NCBI): domain Eukaryota; kingdom Metazoa; phylum Chordata; class Actinopteri; order Syngnathiformes; family Syngnathidae; genus Hippocampus; species Hippocampus bargibanti. The sequence continues at coordinate 17,377,251 of NC_142739.1, read as the reverse complement.
CATGGTCGTAAGTACCGGTTGGTCGTAACTCGCACCGGTCGTGAATTGGATGTTACCTGTATGTAGAATTTCTCTTAAATTAGGAAGTTGATTGTGAAAAATAGGGAATTACAAGAGCAGGAAATAGCCCCGTAAATGTCAGCCACGCTGCTACTGAGGGAATTAACGACGCAAGTTTGAGTGCAGAATAACTGTTCTATTATTGCTCTTCATTTTTCACAAAGTTATCAACATTGGAGTGATGGAAACAGAAAGAGGTACAAAATGGGAAACACGCGCCAGAAACAGAGGTAGTCAGTGAAAGAAATGGGTTAGATAAAAGCAATGTGTGAAGTAACGTACAGTATATACCAGATAAAAAAGTAATACAAACATGAAACTATCCTGAATATTACCCCAAAAGAGGTAAAATGATACCGCACAAAATAATGAAAATACAGAAAACCATTATTACTAGTTCTGTGTTCCATAGCCTTTTGCCTTGGTAAAGCCCACTGAAATTGCAACAACAAGGGCGGGGAGTCCTAGAAGAGACAAAAGGAATATTAGGATGCAAAAGATGAGCGAAACTATTGAAATGGAACCATGGATGGAATCAAGATAAGAAAGACTGACCCCAGCCAAGGCAGAGAAAACGCTTGCGAATGATGCGGTTCCTCAGACGACCCGTCACTGCCATGTATGACTGCCATGCCTCAGTCAGGACCCAACAGAATGATGACAGGAAAAAAAAGTGAAGAAACGCAGCTATTATGGTACATAATACCTGGGACAGCAAGAAGAAAAGCAAATTGCAACGTTATACTGTGATCATCCACTACTGTGCACTGTTTCTTTTATTGACATTATACATTCTTACCTTATTTCTTGTTTGGGTCTGTCCAATGAGAATAAGTGCATTGGAAGAAATGATTGAGAGGCAGAAGTTGATCAGAATAACTGATCTTTCAGACCGAATATATCTGCAGGAGAAGCAAAGGACAACAAAAGTGGTTCTGACTGATTTCTATTACAATTGGGGTCAAGGATATTCTTGTGTGTGGCTTTACATGTTCATCCAAAATGTTACTCATTCCTTTTATTATGGTCTGTTCTTACAGTAAAATAATGTGTAAATAAATAGCGTAAACTAAGCATTTGACAAAAATAAAATGCACTTTTATTGAAGCAGATTTTTTTCCTTCTTAAGAAAGAGTGTGTGTGTGTGTGTGTGTGTGTGTGTGTGTGTGACAGAGAGAGAGAGAGAGAGAGAGAGAGAGAGAGAGAGAGAGAGAGAGAGAGAGAGAGAGAGAGAGAGAGAGAGAGAGAGAGAGAGAGAGAGAAAATGAGAGAGAGAGAGAGAGAGAGAATGAGAGAATGAGACAGAGACATTTTAATCTTGGCTTTTCATGTCGTGCGGCCAGAGGATGATATAAAAATGGCAGCCACAATGTTCAGTCACGTGTTTTCCTTTCCTACTTCCTGAACTCTTTCCACTGGTGTCAGTGAGTAGATGAGCAAACTGAAATCACTGATGCATGTATTCCTTTTAATACACTCGGTCACGTTTTGTTAACACCCCAAGGAGTGTTTTAGACATATTTCTAAGTTAAAAGAAAATCAATTAAATATTACAAGAAGAACAAAAACTGTGCCATACACAGAACAGAACAAGTTAGCGGGAGGCAACTCCAGTGCATGTTGATGTATGTAAAGAAACATGCATGCAAATTGACATTTATCCAGTCCCCAAAAACTCTGGATGCATTTTTTTGCCTCCGTAAATTACCAGGTCCAACAACAACCAAAGAGGTCCTGAACAGTAAAATATCTCATCCAGGCTGTTGAAAATTATGATGAGGCTCATCTGGCCCATTTTTGCCTTAGGGGTCTTCAGCTGCAGCTTAACACAGCATTAAATATCAGCCTAATTTTACACCATTGGAATGCTAAAAGTGAAGTATTTTTTCCAATATTTGGCCAACAATTATTGGGCTAACAGACGGTGCCTCCTTATTTATAAGGGCTGTTGTCTCACCTCCAGACCGACACATAAATGATGATGAGGAGCAACAACGTCAGAGAAGACACTCCACAACCCACAATCAGTGTCACAGATGGGAGCTGTATCGTATCCATGTTCTGAAAAAAAAGTAAGAGAACACATAAAATATGTTACGTGTCAATTGATGTCACACGTCTGTGTAAGCTCTCAGTCGTACAGGAGTGGTCCATCGATGAGAAGGTTTCTTCAGCCGTCATCTGTACAAAAGTGAAGGTTTCGGACGTTTCGCCTCCTATCCAAGAGGCTTCGTCAGCGAACTAAAGTCTGACTGGTCGTATCGGCCCCATTTATATATCCCTAATGTCCAGACCTGGTGGCGCCGGACACAGCTATGATAGGTCCCTACTCTCAGGTTGGGGGGGCCGCGGGACCCCCCCCTGTGGCCCCACTGATTGTTCCTACATTCCTGACTAACGATTGGCCTATTACCCCCACTCCCCCCGGTATCACCTCATCAGCATAACGACCCTCATCAGCATTGCGAAAGTTGCCTAACCTGTTTTGCCTGAGCAGGCTATTGTATGAACGATCCAAATTGAACCTCACACCACCAGACCGGTTTAATGAAGGATTTTGTTGTTTTATAAGAATCGCCTCTTTTACCCCCCTTTCAAACCATCTATGTTCTTTCGCTAAGATTTTAACCTCATTGTCGTCAAATGAGTGGTTGCTAGCTTTTAGGTGCAAATGTACTGCCGATTGAGGCCCACTAGTATTATCCCTGCGATGTTGATAAAGTCTTTTTTTGAGAATTTGTTGAGTCTCCCCAATGTACTGCTCTTTACAATTTTCATTCTTACAATGTATGGAATAAATTACATTACTTTGTTTTTCATTTGGTAGCCTATCTTTTGGATGCACTAATTTTTGCCTTAACGTGTTTATCGGTTTGAAATAAGTAGGAATTTTATGTTGCCAAAGGACTCTTTGTAATTTTTCAGAAACTCCTGCAATGTACGGTACTGCTACTCCTCTCCTTTTAGAATCTTGAGAATTATTGGTTTCGTTCGCTATTCTTTCTTTCTGACATTTGTTGAATGACCACTGAGGGTACCCATAGTTAGTGAGTGCTCTCCTGATATGTTTTGACTCCTTTTCTCTACCTTCAGTGCTAGTTGGTATTAGTTTAGCCCTATGCTGGAGGGTTCTGATAACTCCTAGTTTATGTTGTAAAGGGTGGTTTGTATATTCTTGAAATGATTGATAATGAAACATGTTTCGTAAATTATGTTGTGTTTATGATAAGGCTGAGTTAGTCTGTGATTTTTTTTTGCTTTTTTGTGTGGTTCTAATTTGGCTGGTGATATATCTGTAAAGTCATATGGAAAACAACCTTTCTCTCAGTTTCACACTGTCACACAGTCACTCACACATAACTGCAGATAAAAAAAGGCAAGGATTATCTCCACATCCGCACAACAAAACTTCAATTATTCGGTGTAACTATCAGCGAGCAAACGGTTGAGTTTCCATATGTGCCCTCTGCTCGACTGGCAACTCGTACAAGGTTTTCTCTGCCTCTTGCACTAGGTCAATTGGATTCAAATGGACTTCAGTCCACTGTGACTATATTGAGGAACGGATCAGGACAGTTTATGACCGAGCCTCCATTTTAAACATTCATTCAATATAACAAATGAAGATTTGGAGAATTTGCTTAAGTTATAGAATCAGTCATTGAGTTAATTTGTCGTTGACTTCACTTCAAGGCTTTTTTGACAGCTTTAGTTGTTCTCAAACTGACGGGCTGTCATGACCTCCAGCGTGTCTATATGGTTGCGAAAAAAAATCAATTTAAGTCCCCTCCGCTGGCTATCTTCAAATTTGATTTTCTTGTTATTTTAATTTCATTCAGTGTGTGTCCAACACAGCCTACTCAGTCATGTGCAAATCTGAGTGTGAGGAAGTGAAAGAAAAGCCATTGAGGAGATCACTGGCATTTTCATACAGCTCAAATATTACAACCAGTGAACATCTTTAGTCAAAGTAAGCCTTTTCTGATTTTTGAACCCTAACTAGCCTATTCCAGGACATAACCCATTCGCCCTTGCGAGAAGTAATTGGCTGAGTTTATTGGCTGTCTTGTCTGCTAGTTTGATGTGTGTGTTGGGGCCAAGTTAATTAAATTCCTCTGATTAATCTGCACTGCAGTTAGTTCCTTCTCTAAAAGTAAAGGTGGAGAAAAACATTCTGAGTGCAATGCAATGGAAACATGTCTGTTGAATTTTGACTTGCTTTGATGATAGAGGTTTTGCACGGCATGAAAAACAAAAGCCAAGGCTTAGTTTTGAAGCGGTAAAAAAATGGATAATTGAATTATCTTTATAATCTAAATGTTTTTTTTTAACCCTGAACCATAATCCCAAAATATTTTAATATCATTTCAAACCTACCCGGTAACATTATCCTCGGACCATATTTAGTGGAGCAGCAGTTTTTGCCTCAGGGATACATATAAACCCCTCACATTTATTTTAACTACAGCTAGCCAGTACAAGCTAATCAACTGCTAGATTTCTACCACTGTCAGTAGAGAACATTAGTGTTCACTGCATCATCAGGCTGCATCAGCACGCGCAGTTCAAGTAGAACATTTGTTTGTCTGTTTGTCTGTCGTTTATCTGGAATGCTCGCTACATAAACAATAACTTCCAAAATACTGTATCTTTTGTGATTGAACTATATAATAATTGCCAGAAAGATCGAGACACACTTGCAGAGACTTAGTCTAGCCAGTGCGAAAGTAGGTCTTATCTGTACAGTTCTTACGATTAATTTGTCTCGGGTGCTGAAGTGATTGGTGGGCTACTTGAGTCGCCAGCTTTGCTTTGCCAAAGTGACAATGTGTGACAATACGGTCTTAATGGGATTCAACAAGTACAGTAAAGTCTCGTTATATCGATACCCAAGGGAGTCCGAAAAAATATCGATATAACCGGGACTATCGATATATCCGATCCTGCGCCGAACTGCATTAAACAAAAGCCGCCAAAAGAGGGCAGCCAAGCGCCATATAAGAAACGGAGCTGGCCATTAGCTCCCCTTTTTTTTGGGTGAGATGTTCCCCCAATGTTGCCTCAAAATGGCACATATAATTCTTTAATGATTGTAAACATGTATGCTTTAATCTTCAGAACTACAGTGTATTTGAAACATATTCATAACTGGATGTGTAACAAGAAAGCATATTATCCGAATCTGAAGCCATTGTTTGGATTCACAAGCAATGCAAGACGTCTTGGCGTGAAGTCATTTTTATTTGCATTTGAATAAAAAGTGACATCGGCTGTCCTTTAATACACAGTATGGAATGATAATAATTTTCAAAATCATCGCGCTTCAGCAGACAAAACAAGAAACATTTTTGCAAAAAACGATTGCATTCATATACAGTACAGTGGGCATGTACATAACACAACAGGGAAACTGCAACGCTTACATATTACTGTATTATGTATACAATTTAAAAAAGTCATCAATCTTCTTCTGCTTCCCATTTTTACCTTTTAACACAAACACTTCAATCTCGTCTGCTACACACGAGCTAGCGTCTGAAAATGAAAATGGCTCTGCTACACGGGTGCTGGGCACGTAACCAAGTCACCTGACCAAGTCGACCAATGGCGCGACTGATGGCGTGACACGTAACCAAGACACGTGACCAAGTTGACCAATGGCGCGACCGATGGCGTGTCACGTGACAAAGTCACACGGCCAAGTCGACCAATAGCGCGACCAATGGCGGCTCATGTGACCAAGTCGACCAATGGCGCGACCGATGGCGGCTCACGTAACAAGACACGTGACCAAGTTGACCAATGGCGCGACGGATATATCGATATAAACAACAAAAATGGCCGGCGGGGGATGAAAAGGAGCACCGTAATAACCGGATTATCGTCATAACCGGGTATCGTACTAAACGGTACTAATTATACATAAAAAGACTAGAAATGTGCAAGGGAAATGAAAATAGTATCGTAATAAGCGGTACTATCGATATAACCGATATCGATATAACGAGACTTTACTGTATGTATGCCAGGAGTGCAATAAATAAGGAAAGCCGAGCATGGGGAAAGGTCACAGCGACACAACAGTCTAGATCAAGTCATCTAATTATGAAAGAACTAATCGAATCTGTTGGTCGCCAAGGCTTGCTATTCTTCCACTAATGTGGCCCCTGAAAGGAACAGGGCACTGTGGTGGCAATTTGTGATGTTCCTGATAAGAAAAAAAATTGAAAAAAATCGAATCGAAAAAATTGAAAATATGCAATTTGGTGTGAATGGGTGAGGTTTTCTGAAAGGAATGTTGAATGTATTTCCTTAGAAAAAATAAAATATATATGATGAAAAACAGCAATGCCAGGTTTCAGGGTATGCTAAATGGCTGGGTCTTCCTAGCCAATAACAACATCAAAAATAGAAATATGTACATGGGAGCAGAAACAATCGATTGTATTATCCATCTTCTGATGACGTATTAAGCAAAGTTAAACCTCAATGGCTCATGACAAAACCAGTCAAGTGAGATGAATTACAAAAGAAGGAATTGCTTGAACACATTCTAAATCCCAATTTTCCTTCATATGCACATGACATTGAAGTATTAATGACCAGCTAATATAATCCCTCAACAGACAGCTTTTTTTCACAAAGCTCGTGAGAAATTAGACAGCAAACAGAAATGTTTTGAACCAAAAGGCACACTGAAAAATCCTTTCGTTTTTCTCAAAAAGCAACCCTGCGACTTGCAATTTGGCGTGCCCTTTGTATGGATGTGAATGCCGACTTCTACCGCAGGGCAGTTGAAGCTGCGGGTAGTCACACGCCTGTTTAAATAAAATTATCGCGACCGATGGCGGCTCATGTGACCAAGTCGACCAATGGCGCGACCGATGGCGGCTCACGTAACAAGACACGTGACCAAGTTGACCAATGGCGCGACGGATATATCGATATAAACAACAAAAATGGCCGGCGGGGGATGAAAAGGAGCACCGTAATAACCGGATTATCGTCATAACCGGGTATCGTACTAAACGGTACTAATTATACATAAAAAGACTAGAAATGTGCAAGGGAAATGAAAATAGTATCGTAATAAGCGGTACTATCGATATAACCGATATCGATATAACGAGACTTTACTGGATGTATGCCAGGAGTGCAATAAATAAGGAAAGCCGAGCATGGGGAAAGGTCACAGCGACACAACAGTCTAGATCAAGTCATCTAATTATGAAAGAACTAATCGAATCTGTTGGTCGCCAAGGCTTGCTATTCTTCCACTAATGTGGCCCCTGAAAGGAACAGGGCACTGTGGTGGCAATTTGTGATGTTCCTGATAAGAAAAAAAATTGAAAAAAATCGAATCGAAAAAATTGAAAATATGCAATTTGGTGTGAATGGGTGAGGTTTTCTGAAAGGAATGTTGAATGTATTTCCTTAGAAAAAATAAAATATATATGATGAAAAACAGCAATGCCAGGTTTCAGGGTATGCTAAATGGCTGGGTCTTCCTAGCCAATAACAACATCAAAAATAGAAATATGTACATGGGAGCAGAAACAATCGATTGTATTATCCATCTTCTGATGAGGTATTAAGCAAAGTTAAACCTCAATGGCTCATGACAAAACCAGTCAAGTGAGATGAATTACAAAAGAAGGAATTGCTTGAACACATTCTAAATCCCAATTTTCCTTCATATGCACATGGCATTGAAGTATTAATGACCAGCTAATATAATCCCTCAACAGACAGCTTTTTTTCACAAAGCTCGTGAGAAATTAGACAGCAAACAGAAATGTTTTGAACCAAAAGGCACACTGAAAAATCCTTTCGTTTTTCTCAAAAAGCAACCCTGCGACTTGCAATTTGGCGTGCGCTTTGTATGGATGTGAATGCCGACTTCTACCGCAGGGCAGTTGAAGCTGCGGGTAGTCACACGCCTGTTTAAATAAAATTATCTATTGGTCTACATTCCATGGCTTTCCACACTGTTCTTGTAGAAGTACAGCAATATATAAGGTGCTTATAAATGAAATGTATTATTATTACGACATTAGTTTTTTTTTCTATTTGTTCTCTTCATATGGAGCACTGAGGGCAAAGTTTGGTTTTGAGTCACATCATGAGCAGTGAGTTGCCGTGGTTTGCCCTTCTGTAAGCTACAAGATCTGAGTCTATAAGGAACACTTTCATTCCAGCATATTTAATGTCTAATATTACACATTCAGCTGAAGCCACTTGTTGACTTTCAAACCTAGATTTTCAGCATGACATCTCTTGATCCACTGGTGAAAGGACACTTTGATTCTCTCCTCTTTCATCTATAACTGCCACAAACAACATTGCGTTTTCAGGATAGTGGTTATGATTACATAAATCATAAAATCATATCAATCATAAATTTCAACATTTAGCTTGTAGTCGACGTGCACATTCCACCACGTGCGCTTTGTATGGATGTGAATGCCGACTTCTACCGCAGGGCAGTTGAAGCTGCGGGTAGTCACACGCCTGTTTAAATAAAATTATCTATTGGTCTACATTCCATGGCTTTCCACACTGTTCTTGTAGAAGTACAGCAATATATAAGGTGCTTATAAATGAAATGTATTATTATTACGACATTAGTTTTTTTTTCTATTTGTTCTCTTCATATGGAGCACTGAGGGCAAAGTTTGGTTTTGAGTCACATCATGAGCAGTGAGTTGCCGTGGTTTGCCCTTCTGTAAGCTACAAGATCTGAGTCTATAAGGAACACTTTCATTCCAGCATATTTAATGTCTAATATTACACATTCAGCTGAAGCCACTTGTTGACTTTCAAACCTAGATTTTCAGCATGACATCTCTTGATCCACTGGTGAAAGGACACTTTGATTCTCTCCTCTTTCATCTATAACTGCCACAAACAACATTGCGTTTTCAGGATAGTGGTTATGATTACATAAATCATAAAATCATATCAATCATAAATTTCAACATTTAGCTTGTAGTCGACGTGCACATTCCACCATGATGTCCCTGATCCACTGGTGGAAAGACGCTTTGATCCTCTCCTCTTTCATCTAGAACTGCTTCATGTCATTACAAAGAGGGTACAGCAAGTCCTGAAGAATGAATGTCTCTCTGTGTCTTTGTTTTGTCATATTGTCTCTATGCTGTCATATTATTTGTTATTTAGTTTTTTTGTTCTTTTGACTTCAAGACGGCGCCCCGAGAGTGGCTGCCTTTCCAGCAGCTCATGTATTTTGTTTTTCTACTTTCATTCCTTTCATCACTTTGCTGCTGTGAAATGTAAATTTCTCCACTGTGAGACTGTCGTGCGGCGAGACAGCAAGCAGGTGGAAAGTTGGTAAAAGTTCACTCAGCCAGATGCAGGAAGGGTATTGTGAGTTTTCTTTATTTGAAGTTGATATCAGTTTTCGGCAGGCCCCAGGTAACACCGCTCTCCAGGTTGTCCTTTGTCCCTCTTCTTCCTCCTCGAAGTGACTGGCTCAGGCTGGCTTTAAAGGTGCTTCACCTGAGCTTCTGGCCAATCAGGTCCCAGCGGCAATTGGCCATTCCCAGGTGGTTGCAATCACCTTCTCAGAGTCAATTAGTGGTCGCCCAACTCAACTGTTTTGGATGGGGAGAAATGCGCACCTTTCTCCCATCCAAAATCCATGAAACACAAAATTATTTAACATTTCTTTTAGCATCATGACATCATTCACCCCCTCTCCTCAGAGTTCAGACATTCTTGTCAAATAATCAGCAATAACATTTGTTGTCAGGGCAGAGAATGTCATATGTGACAGGTCCTATTCTCCTAGTCACAGCGTATGGGCCCTGCCACTTTGCCAGTAGCTTACTTGATCCCATATGCAACAATATTAACACCTTCTGTCCAGGGTGCCAATCTCTCCCTGATAAATTCTTGCCGTTATTCTCGCTGGAGATCCTCTTCCAGCTCCTGACGTTCTGCATCTTCCGTTTCTTTCTGGAATTCTGGGTTCAGAAACCATGGGCACTGCAGCTTGTCTTTGATGAGGAAAATGTGGGGGTTGGGCATATGGTAGGTAACCCGACTTGGAGGTTTCTTGTGCCGGAGGAAGGTTTGTTGGTCTGGATGTTCGAGGGTCAGTGTTTTGCGGCTCTGCTTTTTGAGGATAATGTTGACTCGATTGATAATCAAATGTCCATTCTTGCTTGTTGAGGAGCATCTGATTTCTTAATTGGTTGATTTGTTCAATCAACACCCCCTCTCTATCTTTAGAGTGTTGCATGAAAGTTCTGATTTCTTTCACCAATTCCTCATTAAGTTGAGCTCTGGTGGTACTCACTGTCTGAGTCTTAGGCTTCACCACTGGTTCTGGCTCACTCTGCCCAGTTCCAGCCTTGGCTTGGCCAGACGCCTCATGGAAATAAAGAACGGCATCGTCTTGGGGCAACTCAAGCTGCTGGTTTCCTTGATCCTCTTCAGAACTCTCCAGTTCAGTTTGGTTGGCCCGTGCTGCACGTCTTCTTCCTCGTCCCACCTTCTCCATCTCGGCTTCCTCTTATCCTTTCCACTCCAGCAAGGCGTAACGATCCCACCACTGCCACCAATTGTCGTGCGGCGAGACAGCAAGCAGGTGGAAAGTTGGTAAAAGTTCACTCAGCCAGATGCAGGAATGGTATTGTGAGTTTTCTTTATTTGAAGTTGATATCAGTTTTCGGCAGGCCCCAGGTAACACCGCTCTCCAGGTTGTCCTTTGTCCCTCTTCTTCCTCCTCGAAGTGACTGGCTCAGGCTGGCTTTAAAGGTGCTTCACCTGAGCTTCTGGCCAATCAGGTCCCAGCGGCAATTGGCCATTCCCAGGTGGTTGCAATCACCTTCTCAGAGTCAATTAGTGGTCGCCCAACTCAACTGTTTTGGATGGGGAGAAATGCGCACCTTTCTCCCATCCAAAATCCATGAAACACAAAATTATTTAACATTTCTTTTAGCATCATGACAGAGACTAATAAAGGCAAATCCAATCCAATCCAATCCAATCCAATAAATGTCCATGTCAAATTTTTGTGTTGCATTATATTACCATATTTTGTTATTTTGTGTCAAGTGTTTAGCTGCTGTAAGAACGCGGGATAAACAAAAATGAATTTTCTTGTATTGCAAATTCCATATAACAAAATAAGAAGTGGGGTGTTCAACCAGCAGGAAGCCATACTGACAGTGACACACTAAACAATGATACAACATACCAGGAGGTACTCAGAATCATTACAAGAAGTTGCTGGGCAGACGGAAGTTTGGTCTTCCGTGCTAAAGCTATTACCTCCACAACCCAACCTGGTTTAGATGATAAGGGATAGGGATGGATAGGAAGTTGTATTGCATGGACCTTTCCAGTATCACGTCATATCATTGAGCAATGGAGCTAAATAAAAGCCAAGTTGCCATATGGCATCCATGCTCTTGATATTATGAGTTCATGGCAAAGAGTTCATGTTCCGTGCTTGTATTCTGCAGTTATATTAGTTTGATGTTCGCTTGTCAGTTCATCGCAGGCCACAGCCCTTTGCAATCATCGATACCCACATTTAAGAGTAAGTTGTAGGATATTTGCATCGCGTCATCTGCAGAATTCCCTGTTAGCTGGGTAACAGCATAATTGGTTCGATAAAGTATCTCTCAGGACATGGAATGTCACCTCTGTGGCAGGAAAGGAGGGTAAATTGGTGTGTGAGGCAGATAAGTTCTGACTAGGTATAATCGTGCTTGCCTCACAGGTAAAGGCTCAGGAACCAGTCTTTCTGAGACTGCTACTGCACACTGCTACTGTGGAAATGCCCATGGTAAAGTGATGCTGATGGGTGTAATTGTTGCCCTTCACCTTGGTGCCTGTACATCGGGGTTTGCCGCAGTAGATGAGATGACAGACTCACCCTCCCTTCAAATGGGGGGACAGGTTCTGACTGTGGTTTTTGAAAATGTACCAAGTAACTGTTAAAAGAACCCATTTTTTGAAGTCCTTAAAGGTGTGGTGGAGAACACCCCCTCTAGCGACTCTATTGTTCTGCTGAAAGATTTCAATGAGTGGTCAAAATAACTGCCAGCGCAAATCAGGGAAAACAGGTGTATGATGACTGAATCAATAAGATATTGATAGGAGCCTGGCACCAGTGTTTTCAACTAATTGGAGGTAGTTTAATGATGTAGAGGACAGAACTTTACAGTTTACTTTGAAAGAAACAGGACAACAAAAAGAGGTTGTTGCACTAATCCTCTTAAAAATAGCCCAGTGGGCCCTGATCAACTAGGAACTAATCATTTCAAGGATACTTAATGCCAGATTCCAAACGCCACATAAAAGAACACCTTCAAGGCATGCAATGCAACTACTAATAACGGCAATAGCAATGATAAAATAAAGACATTAACTTGCCTCTGGATGACATGAATGTAAAAGAAATGAGACGAAAAATTACTGTTTATGTCTCATGAGTGAAAATGTGCACTTTTTCGTAGTTAACTGCACAGATTAATAACTGGACAGTGTCTGCCTTGGGTGCCAGTTGACTAGCCGTGGCCCTGGGCTGAGCCAACGACATCGCAGATCGGCTGGCATACTCAGTGAGATTTATAGTTTGTATTAGTTTGTGCATTGATGAAGATGGCAGCTGGTATGTATGAGAAGGAGTGACTTGCATGGCACATTTACCAACACATCGACTTCACACATATGTCACCATGATAGAAAAGTATATCAACAAAATTATATCATGTTTGAAGTTTAAATGTGCATTGAAGAAGATGGCAGCTAGAATGTATGTGAAGGTGTGACTAGCATGGCACATTGACCATCACATCGACTTCACACATATGTCACAATGATAGAAAAGTCTACGAACAAAATTATATCATGTTTGAAGCTTAATTGTGCATTGATGAAGATGACAGCTAGTATGTATGAGAAGGTGTGACTTTAATTTGGGTATCTCAAGAAGTTCCAAAGTGTATCTCCGACCAAGGGCCGGACTACGGGCGTGTTAAGCAAATATTGGGTGCAATGGCTTTTCATGTATTTTGCATATGTAAACAATAAAAATCCAACGAGAAGAACTCAGGACCTCAAGTTCAATTGCAGGGCAACTCACCTCGTTTTTTGTTTCTCGTTGTCCGAGTCAAACTCTGACGCACCACTAAGCACAGCTCAGTGACATGCGGTGAGGTTCATGGCTGGTGAGGCACTGACGTCATCACAGTCAGGTTTACAAACATATGAACTCCACAGAGAAACTTATGCACCATTCAATTGGCAACAGTTAACGTGTTTTGTTTAAAATGTCATGTCAGCATTGCTCCACTGATGCTGTAGTAGCTGGAACAGTGAGCACGATCTGGAGCAACTTTGTCGCTTCAGGAATAGTTTCAATGAGATCCTTCTTAGCCAAAAAGCTGAGAAGCTGTCCAGGAGATTTACATTCATCCCTCACCGTTTGTGAGCTATACAGTCGGTGGTGGTCTTCCTTTAATTATTATCTCCTGCTTCGATTGAAAGTCCAGTTTAGAAAATGCTTTCAATTTAGATATGTAATTCACCATTCTGAAAATAAAGGCCAAGCAACACGAAAAAAATGACTGGATGGTTGCACTTAACTTGCTAACTGTATACTGTAGCTTGCTGTCACTAATTATATTATTCTGCAGCCGAGGAGTCGCAAGAAGAATCTGTAAAGCGCCCTCTGTCATGAGCAGAACTGTGTGCGTTACCTATCTATGCGCACAGTTTTGATAAAAATAAAATAAAGACTGTAGTACAGTGATTATAATGTACAGTGACTGTACATTATATACACCAGCTAAACTGTAGAAATTTAGTTCATATACTAAAAGATTTTGGATTGGATTGGATTGGATTTGCTTTTATTAGTCTCACAGTGGAGAAATTTACATTTCACAGCAGCAAAGTGATGAAAGGAATGAAAGTAGAAAAACATAATACATGAGCTGCTGGAAAGGCAGCCACTCTCGCGGCGCCGTCTTGAAGTCAAAAGAACAAAAAAAACCTAAATAACAAATAATATGAAAGCATAGAGACAATAAGACAAATCAAAGACACAGAGAGACATTCATTCTTCAGGACTTGCTGTACCCTCTTTGTGATGACATGAAGCAGTTCTAGATAAAAGAGGAGAGGATCAAAGCGTCTTTCCACCAGTGGATCAGGGACATTATGGTGGAATGTGCACGTCGACTACAAGCTAAATGTTGAAAGCAAACACGCAGCTGTAGCATCCATTCACGAAAAGAGATTGTCTCACATCTCCTGTTCCACATAAATCTGCTTCAATTCCAAGCCGCAACAGTTCCACATACGCATCGGCGCTGTGCGCTGATGCTCCTTTCTTCTTATCGCGGGTTCCTCAAGCCATGCATCCATCCAGCCGCAGACTGTCCAACAGCACTGACCCTTCCGCTAAACAAAGCGGGGCTGTGAAGATGCTGCCCATTACAGGCGTAAAAAAAGCACAACGGCCCCTTTGGTGTCCAGCGATGGCAGTCGAATGGCTCCGACATTCCGCACATTCAAAAACAGTACTGGCATATTCATGCTGCCGAAAAGGTGCAACCGCGTAGCACAGTCTCCTCCTTGATGAATGTCGTGGTCAAAAATGCTGAAAAACAATCTGTATTCGTTCCACACGATGCACAACAACACAAAGTGACAAAAGAAAACACAAAACAAGACAAAAACAACCAAAAAAAGCAAGGCTCGTGAGAGCACTTGCTGAGGCTGCCTACTCGGGCGCCATCTTGGACTTTGAACACTTTAATAGCGATATGCAGAGGGACAGCAATGCGGTCTCACTGCGGAGCAAGCCAGAACAGTTAGCATAGTGATTGCGCAATCCACGGTGAGGCACAGCCGGCTGCTACCTCACCACCCTCATAGCAACGCCAGCTGAAAAAGGCGCGTCACAACAACATCTGTGACACTCTGACGAAGGCGGAAGTATATGCCGAAACATGTCAGGTATTTGAACACCTACAAAACACTGTCTGTAATAAAAGAATCTGTTTTATATGAAACCAAGTTTTTTTTTTTTTTTTAACATTGCTAGTTCTAGTCCTAAAGTCAATTTAATACCCCACTGAAATGCGACCGATGAATTTGCAGGACTTCTAATAATGATTTTTGACATGAAAATGCTGTGGAAACACACACGGGTAACAACAATACTCAAAGGCACACAATTCGGAATCTGTGAAAAAAACTTCTATTAATAGAGCTGAATTGCAACTTCCTTTTCATCGCATTGTAAGGCAATACGCCATCGGTGCATGGCACCACATTTACCCAAAGAGGCCAACACATGCAATCAAGAGAGGATACAATATTATTGTTGTATAATCTTATTTTGTCTTATTTCTAATTAATTTACTTTTTGTTGAATCAAGATACAGTGATACCTCGGTTCTCGACCATAATTCGTTCCGGGACCCTGTTCGAAAAGTGATTTTTTCGAACACGGAAACCATCTCTTTGCTCCTGTCACTTGACAGCGGGGGGTGGGGGGGTGCCTCTCCCGGCAGCTCTCCACCTGCTGTCAATTCTCTAATCACGGACACTGGGCATTTATACGGTTCCCGATCACCTCGCCGGATGATTGACTCAATTCGCCACCGTACCTGGACTCTTCCTTCGATGCGCGAGTGTATCCGGTCCGAGGTATTTTCCCTGCGTCCCGTAAATGTATGTCATCTTCCGGGATTGCGTAATTTTGCACCCTCGTGTGCCATTTGCTTTTTGGTGTAGTAAGCGGGTCGGATCACACCCTGCTTTCTTACTCGCTGTGTTTTCTTTTATTTGTGAATAAACATCCTGCTTGGGTAGTATACGTCTCTTCCTCCTGCTTTGGGTTCACAAACATTCCACTACGTTCCGATGAGTCAGCTGCCGTCACTCTCGCTCGGAACGTGACAGCTACGGATGACTCGGCTACAGGATGTTCTTTTCTCTTAAAATATCTATCCAATGACTCTTGCTCTCACTCCCACAGCCACATCACTAGATTTCACAGCCTCCTTATTCTTTAATATCGTACTGATCGTAGATTTCGCCATGCTCTATTCACTAGCCAGATCAGACACTCGCACACCTCCTTCATATTTTGCGATTATTTCTTTCTTAAATGCAATAGTTGTACGCACTACTTTTTTTGTCACTTTTAGCAACACTTACTTTCTTTGGAGGCATGATTACGGGCTAAAACTTTTCGTACACCTATATTAAACGCTAGAGCAAAACGCAGCACGTCCGCAAGCGACAACAGTTGGTCACTGAGAGAGCGATGCACCCGTACGCCGCTCAGCACCCCACCCTCGCGTACGCACTCACGCGTCGTATTGGTGATTGGTGTTCAAACTACGAAGCAACGATATCTCAAATATTTTGTTCGAACTCCGATTTGTTCGAACTGTGAGGCGATCGAGAACCGAGGTACCACTGTATGTTGAAAGAAATGTTTTTTCCTCAAAATTCAAGGACATAAAGGTCCTATTTATTTATTTGTTTGTTTGTCTATTTATTTATTTGTTTATTTATTTAGGTCATACCAACACACATTTCCACAAGACACATCATGAAATACAATCCCGAAGGTTAGGCTAGCCCAGGGGTGGGGAAACTTTTTGACTCGCGGGCCGCATTGGGTTCTAAAATTTGACAGAGGGGCCGGGCCAGGAGCATTTGGAAGTAGTGTTTGGGCCGGAAATACTAAACCTAAAGCATTTAAGGACAACCGACGCCTCCGGACACGTTATGTCCATAATTGATAAAATCACTTCAAATGACTTCGACTGAGCGTATTTTACAAAGATTCCACAGCATATAGCTATAGTTTACGTTTTAAGACTTGCACTGAATATTCATGATGTCTTGTTTTCGACTTGATGACGATCCCCATGTGACGTCACGTTTGGACCGCCCCTGACCGAGAAAGCGACACACAATGCATTTTGGGTACTTTGTTTGGTCTGAAAACTTCATGTTGATCCGTGTTGATGGCGAAATTAGAAGGAAAACACATGAATAACGCCATGGTGAATCGTTGTGTGTTGCACCAAGACAACTATTTGATATTCGCTGACACAAATTCCCAGCTGACAAATAAGCCCATTTCCAACAGAGCTTGGGCGCAAACTTCTGCATTTTCTGGGTGCTACATTGCTGTCATTGACGTCTTGAATTGATATGGGAGGACTCCTTGAATCAATTCCAAACATTTATGCTTTCCTCTTCAGAACTATTTGAATCATATTCATAACTGGATGAGTAAAGAGAAAGCATCTTCTCCGAATCTGAAGCCATTGTTTTGATTCTCGAGCAAGGCAAGAAGTCTTGGCGTGACGTCACGAACAAGGGGGTGGGCCCTTCTGAAACTGGCCATTTCCGGATTCATTTTGAAGTCATTTTTATTGGTGTTTTTCATTTAACTAAAAATATCAGCCTGCCCGATTTGGGTATTTTAGATGCTATAAAACGTTTTTCTGATGTCAGTGGGAAACAAAAAAAATGGTGCCGGTTGTCCTTTAAATGTAGTGTGTACAAACCTCATAGCACAGTAAGAACACTACAACCCAATTTATTAACTGTCTTTCAAATGTGAAAAATATCCCTGATCAGTTAATAAATTTATCTCAAGGAATATGTTTTTTACATACTATTTCGCAGATACTTGGAGGAGGAAATGGAAATAGATTAAAATAACATATGCACTGTGATTTATCAAGATTGCGTCTGTTTTTAATAAGTTTTCATTGAAGGGGCAAAGTTAAAGAAATCAACATTTATTGAAAAATGGAATCACTTTCAACATTCAAAACATAGTATTACACAACGAAATATTCAAGCTCAATAATACCTACTTTTGTTAAATTCCGCCAAATCATAGATGGTTTGTCCTGACCACGCGCTCAACAAACTCCTCACTGACGCCCTCGCCTTCACGCGCAAACAATACATGTGTACCGTCGCCAAGCACACAGACATAGACTACCTGCAGTTGAAATTTGCATACTGGGCACGGCAGACAATCAGAAGCCTGCTTCTTTCTTCCGGACTTTCGCAAGCGTTATAAAGTCGTGCAATTGCATATCATTTTCCAAAATAGATGCACAGAACCTCAGCCCAGAAGAAAGTTTCAAAAGAAGCTAACAACATATTCGTGACGCTACAAAACGTAAATTTACATTAAACCGTGACTGTAAAGTGTACGTGAGACTTATGAAAGGGGCTTAGTGGCTCGTAGGAAGCAATGCAAATGTTGCATTGTGCACCACAATGACAAGACACTACTGCAGCAAAATCTACAGCCATGCACATTTACCGTAAATTAAGCAAGGTAGCATTTATAGTAGGTACATTCTTGATTTAAAAAAGAAAATGATACTTTGTGATAATGTTTTTTAATGTGATTAGTTGTCTCATTGTGCTTCAAGTTGTGAAAAATGGGGCAGGCAACTTTTCAGTTATCTGCCCTGTTGTCCGCTAACTTTTTGTCATGAGTTTCAGACACTGTTTTTACTATAATTTGGGCAAATTCGGCGGGCTGGATTAAAAAGCCTAACGGGCCGTATGTGTCCCGCGGGCCGTAGTTTGCCCATGTCTGGGCAAGCCTATTTAGTCCCAAGACTTATGACAATCATAAATAATAAAATAAAGATGGTATATAAATCAGCCGAATGCTTTTTCACAGCTTCAATATGTGTAAAGGTGTAAGGCATCAAAGTTGTGGATGTGGCAAAAAATGCAAGAGACTTGAATTTAAAACATTGACAAGATCATTTTGTACTTGACAAAAAGAACAGTGTTCGAGAATAAAGTATGATGTGCAGGGTTGAATGTGTATAACGTTATGATGATAGTTTTGACTTGGGTTTTAGTAGGTGGAAACTGTATTATTTTGGTGTATAAGGCACACCCAGAAGCCTTCACTTTCTTCAAAAGATGACCTTATATCTGAAGGTTTCGGACGTTTCGCCTCCTATCCAAGAGGCTTTGTCAGCGAACAAAGTCTGACTGGTCGTATCGGCCCTATTTATATATCCCTAATGTCCAGGCATGGCGGCGCCGGATAGGAGGCGAAACGTCCGAAACCTTCAAATTTGTACAGATGACGGCTGAAGAAACCTTCTCATCGATGGACCACTCCTGTAGGACTGAGAGCTTACACAGACTTATATCTGAAGTAATATTGAGCCACAACAGGTCTCGCAACTACTGTCAGCAGCCACCAACTCCATTTCTCGCAGGAGAAGAAGTAGTGAGTAATCCCAGCCTCTACTGTCGTGTCTTATAATGTGGTGTGCGGTATATTTGGAAAACGTGTATATTTGTTTTATATTATGCATTTTTTCTTCATTCATTGGTGGTGCGCCTTTACTCCGTTGCCCCTTACATATGGATAAAGTATGAAAATACACCATTCATTGGGGGTGCACCTTATACGGCGAAAAATACGGTACATACAAAATTCTAAAATGAATTATTTTATTCATTGGCTTTGATCCTCTCTTTCATCGAGAACTGCTTCATGGAACAAAGAGGGTGCAGAAAGTCCTTAAGAATGAAGACTGTCTGTGTCTTTCGTGTTGTGTCACATTATTTATTTATGTGTTTATTTTTGTTGTTTTGACTTCAAGATGGCGCCGCAAGAGTGTCTGCCGTTACAACAGGTCCTCTATTTTCTTTCTTCCTTTCCTTTCCTCTTAGTTTCATTACTTTGCTGCTGTGAAATGTAAATTTCTCCACTGTGAGATTAATAAAAGCTTTTTTTTTTCCAAGATGGCGGTGCGTGAACACGCAGCGGCTCCTCTCTCTCCCGGCAAATTTGTCTCACTTGTGTAAATGTTCGTCT
This sequence comes from Hippocampus bargibanti, assembly GCF_051943395.1. Taxonomy (NCBI): domain Eukaryota; kingdom Metazoa; phylum Chordata; class Actinopteri; order Syngnathiformes; family Syngnathidae; genus Hippocampus; species Hippocampus bargibanti. The sequence continues at coordinate 17,357,306 of NC_142739.1, read as the reverse complement.
CCGTGTGCCTCGGTACACCCGAGGCATACCTACTCCCGTGAGGTCCTGCTCGACATCGGCAGTTCCTTTTTAAAACCAAAACCAGCTGAAACAGAAGTGCTACGCAAGTGTGGATTTCCCAGGGAGTCGGCTCGTCCACCGACCCCCACTCCTGCACCAAACTCAGAGTGGAGGTGCCACAAGCGCTGTATGAGGAAACAGAAGAGGGGAAAGCGTGGAGATATCCGCACTAGACTCGCGGCTAGCCCCCACTGGCTGACCATTACTACCATCACGCTAGCTAAAATGGACTACATGAGACTTCTCCGCTCAACTTCCAAGACCGTGGGTGAGTGTTGTGCCCTTGTGTTTGTGGAAACATGGCTGAACGACAGCATACCGGACAGTGCCATCCAGCTAACCCAGCTAACTAGCTTCCGGGTAGACAGAGCGCTCGTCGAGGGGGGGGAAGACTCACGGCGGGGGACTCTGTGTTTACATCAGTGATGCCGCAACACTGCCGCAACACTGTTGTGGTATGCAAACACTGGTCAAAACTGATGGAGCTTATGGTCGTAAAATGTCGGTCATTCTACCTGTCGAGGGAATTTAGTGACATACTGCTGGTAGCAATTTACATCGCCCCAAGCTCAATTAAAAACAGGAGTGCGGCATTGAATGAACTCTACCAGCACATCAGTGAGCAACAGACAGGACACCCAGATGCTTTCCTTATACTGGCAGGTGATTTCAACCATGCCAACCTGAAAAGCGTGTTTCCACAACTCCATGGACACATTAAATTTCCGTCTCGAGGTAACAACATTCTGAACAATGTTTTCACCTCACAAAAAGGAGCCTACAAAGCCTAACCCCTCCCCCACCTAGGAGCTTCGTACCACTCCACTATCATGTTAATGGCCGCATACAGGCCACTTGTCAAAGTCGTCAAACCAGTCAAGAAGCAGTTAAGGTTGTGGCCTGACGGGTCGTCAGAGGCACTCAAAGACTGCTTCTCCAACACCGACTGGAACATGTTCAGACAAGCGGCCATTCACGACAACACTACAGACCTCCAAGAGTACACAGCCTCTGTTACCTCCTACACGAGGAAGTGCATGGATGACGTGACTGTCACCAGATCTGTCACCATCCGGGCCAACCAGAAGCCATGGCTGACGGGTGAAGTCCACAGGCTCCTTAGGGCTACAAAGCTGGCGATGAGCTGGGCCTGAGGACAGCCAGGGCCAACCTGTCACGTGGCATCAGCATGGCCAAGAGACAGCACTCCAGGAGGATCGCCAACCACTTCAGAGACAGCAGAGACACCAGGAACCTGTGGCGTGGGATACAGACCAACACAGACTACACGCCCTCTCCACAGAACTGAGAACTCCACCACTCTGCTGAACCAGCTGAACGACTTCTTCGCCCGCTTTGAGGCAGACAACAGCACTCCACCACAGAATACCCCACCACCTCCCGGCGCAACTAGCTGCTGGACTTCCTGACGAGGTGACCACAGGTAGTCAGAGTTGGAAACAACACCTCCAGCACCATCACGCTGAACACAGGGGCCCCCGAGGGGTGTGTGCTGAGCACCCTCCTCTTCACTCTGCTCACACATGACTGCTCACCATCATCACCCAGCTCCACCCTCTTCATAAAGTTTGCGGATGACACAACTCCGGTGGACCTCATCAACAACGATGAGGAGATAGCCTACAGGGACGAAGTCAGCCGCCTGGCCACGTGGTGCAAGGACAACAATCTCCGTCTGAATGTGGAGAACACTTTAAATACGACACTACCTCACTTTACTTTCAGAAATTACATGTATTGTCTGTTGCCAATTGTATACCTCTTTTAGCCACATTATAAGTGCCTTGCACGCTGGGTCTGAGAGGACATTGTCATCTGTGCTGTATGTCATGCATATTAGCATATTTGACAATAAAGCTGACTTTGACTTTGACTAAAAGCTAATTCAATCCAATGCATTGCTATTTCAATTTCAATCAAAATAAATATGATGAAATGATGATGATTTTTTCAATAATTGAGCTGCAAGAACTGTTGCCGACCAAAGGTCCAGCACACCAAAAAAGCTTCAGCAGAACATACAAATTTATATTAGTTTTGTTGGGGAATTATGTCAAAACCGGCATAATATTAAATATATTTGCTTTATGGCAAAGGGGTCCTTGAGCTTCCAATCACAAGCCTCACCGAAGAGGACAAGTGCGCTAAAGTGAGACTTCAGATGACCCTCACAGACTCCAGAGACCGGAAGATCAGTCAAGCTGCACCCCCCTATCAACGGGACGGAAATGGACGCTATCCATTGCAGTGCAGCAGGCCACAGCAGCCCTAAGGCACAGCGACATTGTGGGACACGTTCAGCTCGGAAGAGGAGGGTTTGGCCTTACAAACAAACCTTCTTGGCGTAAGGCTTCAACATCAGAAAGAAGGAAAATGGTGATAGCAGAGGTGTGCCGCCAAGAGGAAGCTAAACGAACTGCACGGGCTGTCTCTCTTGCCAAGCAGGGACAATGGATGAGGTGGGAAGGCCTGGAGAAGAGAAGGCTCAGCTGGAAGGATCTCTGGGAAATGGAGGCAATCAACATCAGCTTCATCATCAGAGCTATCAATGACGTGCTCCCATCTCCAAAAAACCTCCACCAATGGTATGGCGAAGATCCAACCTGTGACCTCTGTCGAACGCCAGGAACTCTCAAACACATCCTGACCGGTTGTAAGACCAGCCTCACACAAGGCCGCTACACCTGGAGGCACAACCAGGTCCTAAAGAGTTTGGCAGTTGTCCTTGAGAGCAAGAGGAATACCATCAACTCCTTGCCAATGCGAGCCACCACGTCCAGCACAGCACCATTGACCTTCAGACGAGAGGGACATGAAAAGCCCAACCATCCTACTGCCAAACCAGAAGTTGGACAGCTATCCGGGGCCCGCGATTGGGAGATGCGGGTTGACATTGGCCAGCAATTGGTTTCCCCAGCGGAGATTGCAGCCACCACCCTCAGACCAGACTTGGTGCTCTGGTCCTCGTCACTCAAGGCTGTCTACATCGCAGAACTCACAGTCCCGTGGGAAAACTCTGTTGAAGAGGCCTATGAGCGCAAGAAGCTGCGCTACACAGAACTCGCAGTGGATGCGCAACAGCGGGGATGGAAAACCAAGGTATATCCAATTGAAGTTGGATGCAGAGGGTTTGTGGCTTCCTCCACCATCAGGCTGCTAAAAGACCTGGGTATCCATGGACAGGCTCTGCGGCACACAGTTAGGTCACTCTCTGAAGCGGAAGAAAGAAGCAGCCACTGGCTCTGGATGAAGAGGAAGGACCCTTGTTGGGCTCATAGGCCAGCAACCTAAGACCCCCCCCCCCCCCCCCCTACCAGCTTCTGAACATCTGATTGGGCATGGGACACAAGCGCAGGCGTGATCAACCTGTCGCTGGCCACCATCGATGAGGGTGTCTAGTGATTAAAAGGCCGAAACACCCAATGATTCTTTGGCACACTACTGACGATGTGTCCCAAATTCAAAACCTCCCATCCCCGAGGCACAGCTCCAACATCACGTCCAGTGGTTCACGATTCTCTTCTCTCTATCTCTTTCTATCTCTCTCTATATATATATCCCTATATCTCTATCTCCATATCTCTAGCTCTCTCTCTCTATCTATCTATCTCTCTCTAGCTCTCTCTCTCTATCTATTTCTATCTCTCTATATCTCTCTAAATCTCTCTCTATTTCTCTCTCTCTCTCTCTCTCTCTCTATTTCTTTATCTATCTATCTATCTATCTATCTATCTATCTATCTATCTATCTATCTATCTATCTATCTATCTATCTATCTATCTATGTCTATCTGTCTAACTCTCCCTATCTCTATATCTCTCTCTTTCTCTATCTCTAAATTTATCTCTCTATATCTACCTCTACCCTCTCTATCTCTCTACCTCTCCCTCTAAATCTCTATCTCTCTCTATTTCTATCTCTCTCTATCTCTAAATCTATCTCCCTATCTCTATCACTACCTCTACCCTCTCTATCTCTCTATGATGGAGAATAATAATTTATCATGTTTAAAAGTGCCGTGCTTTGCTGACCAACTAAACAATGGGCCTACAGTCAAAGCGCAGATGGCCACAGTAAATCTGAGTGAAACAGATACGGCACGATGAACCGTCGTCTCCATCAAGATTCTAGAAGGTCCGGCCTTGCACAGAATTTAGGGCTTGAGATACTCCTTTTTCACCGGAGTTATTTACGGCTTAAACATCCTGCACAAGCGCCAGATTACAAACTTATCAGTTCATGGAAAAGACAACCAATTAAAATGTATATGTTTTACTGCTTACATCTGTAGTTGCTCAGAACGCCCAGAGGCGTGGTATGCAAATCAAGAAAACTATGTTTACTAATATATCACTGTAATTTACATATACTCTCAATAAATAGCTTGGCAGAGGGGCGCAGAATTCAGACGTATGTCATCTGATGACTGCGTCTCCTGCCGGCATTGGGGACAATCTTTCTGGTTCTGAGTCTCTGTCCACGGTGTCTGTCTGTCATATCTCTGACACTCTACCTCTCTCTATCTCTATTTCTCTCTATCTCTACCTACCTCTCGATCTCTCTACCTCTATCTCTCCCTCTACCCTCTCTATCTCTCTACCTCTCTCTATCTCTACCTCTAGATCCCTATCTCTATCTCTAGATCTCTCTCTCTATCTCTCTGTCTTTCTCTCTCTATCTATCTTAACATCTCTCTCTATATCTCTCTCACTACTGACGATGGCACACTACAGACGATGTGTGTCATCTACGATGTCCCAAATTCACAACCTCCCATCCCTGAGGCACAGCTCCCACACCACTCTCATCATCAAGGCTAATCTCATGTGAGGACCATCCATTGGCACAAATGGACAGAATAACATCCCGTCCAGTGTTTCATGATTCTTACCTGGAAATGGATAACATTAGAAATCGAACTCAAAGTCCACTTTGTTTTTGTCAAAACATTTTCACTTACATGTGGGTTTTCTCCGCGTCCTCCGGTTTCCTCCCACATTCCAAAACATGCATGGCAGGCAGATTGAACACTCCAAATTGTCCCTAGGTGTGAGTGTGACTGTTCTATGTCTTTGTGTGCCCTGTGATTGGCTGGCAACCAATTCAGGGTGTCCCCCGCCTCGTGCCCGAAGACAGTTGGGATTTGCTCCAGCACCCCCGCGACCCTAATGAGGAATAAGCGGTACGTAAAATGGATGGATGGATGTTATTTTGACTTTCTAACTTTGACAACATTGATCAAACATTATACTTATTGCTCTTGGGCTCTAAAATAAATCTGACAAAAAAAAAATTGTGAGATTCACCCAGTCCTATTCCAAATCTCTCTGTCACACACACACACACACGCATGCGCGCACACACACGCGCACGCATAGACACACACACGCACACACACACACGCGCACACACACACACACACACACACACACACACACACACACACACACACACACACACACACACACACACACACACACACACACACAGGCACACACACACAGAATCAGAATCAGAAAACCTTTATTCGTCCCACAATGGGGAAATTTGCAGTCCACAGCAGCAATTGAAAGGGGATGGGGTGGGGTGAAAGGATAGAAAACAAGATATTATGAGCATAACAAAATAAAACTGTCAACTGTATACTGTGCAAATGTAAATGTGCAAAACCGTTTCATAAAAAACTGTACATAGTGCAAGTATCAAGAAAGGCACATTGAAATATTGCATCAACCCATATATACAAGTGTGCAGTTTTTTTATTTATTTTTTTATTCACATGTGACCACTAAGAATTGCAAAGCCTGACAGCAGTCGGTAGGAACGAGCGGCGGTACCTCTCCTTCTTGCAGCGCGGGTGTAATAATCTCTGGCTAAAGGAGCTACCCAGTGCTGTCAGGGTGGGCAGGAGGGGGTGGGAGCGGCTGTCCATCATAGCTGTTAGTTTAGCTGGCGTCCGTCTGTTGCCCACCTCCTCCAGAGAGTCCAGCGAGCAGCCCAGGACAGAACTGGCCCTCTTGACAAGGCGTTCCAGTCGTTTTCTGTCCCGGGTGGTGATGCTGCCTGACCAGCAGACAATTCCATAGTGGATGGCTGAGGCCACCACAGAGTCATAGAAAGTGACCCCTGAACTCCAAAATACCTCAGTTTCCTAAGTAGGAAGAGGCGACTCTGTCCCTTTTTGATTAGGGCATCCGTGTTTGTAGTCCAGTCCAGTTTATTGTTGAGAGTAACACCCAGGTACTTGTAGGAGGTCACCCTCTCAATGTCCGAACCCTGGATGTTCAACGGTGCAGGTGAGTGTTGTTTCCTGCAGAAGTCCACCACCAGCTCCTTAGTTTTCCCGGTGTTGATCTGGAGGTGATTCTGCTGACACCAGGCCACAAAGTCCTTTGTCAGTCGCAGCGGTCGCAGGTGGGCGAGGACGAGTCTCTCCAGCGTCTTCATCAGGTGAGACGTCAGCGCCACCGGTCGGTAGCTGTTGAGCTCCTTTGAGTTGGGAATCTTGGGCACTGGGACACAGCTGTGGAACTGTGGAACTCTGCTGTGGAACTCTGCCCAGCTTCAGGCTCAGGTTGAACAAGTGCTGGACAATGACACACAGCTGGTCGGAGCAGGTCTTGAGGAGTCAGGAACTGATGTCATCCGGACCTGCTGCCTTCCTCACTTCCATCCACCTCAGTTGGTTCCTCACCTGCGCAGTTGTGACAGACAGGCAGGAACGTGGAGGCAGAGTGGCGGCTGAGGGTGTGGCAACAGTTGGGAGGGCAGTTTTTGGTTGCGGGAAGCTGGTCGTGAGAGGGGGCAGGGAGGGTAAGGCCCCAGTGAGAGTTGGTGCAGGTGCAGCTACAGGTGGAGTTGACGGTGGGCTGGGGGCGACAGGCGACTTGTCAAACCGATTGAAAAAGCGGTTGAGTTAATCTGCCCAGTCCTTGTCGTTTTCGTTCAATGTCACAGGGCTTTTGTGGCCTGAGATGTTTTTCAGACCCTTCCAAACACCAGCGACATTGCTGGCTTGCAGCTGCTCCTCCATTTTCATCATGTAGGCCTTCTTCCCCTCTTTGATCTTCCTCCTCAGTTGGATCTGCACGGCCTTCAGTTCCTCTCTGTTGCCCGACACAAAAAGCCCTTTTCTTTTCCTTCAGGAGGACTTTTATGTCGGGATTAATCTATGGTTTGTTGTTGGAAAAACACCGCACAGTCCTGGTGGGTACGGTGTTTTGTTCACAAAAGTTTATGTAGTCTGTGATGGTGTCGGTGAGTGAATCAATGTCTTCCCTGTGAATCTCAGTGAAGAGCTGCCACCTGGTTAGTCAAAACAGTCCCGCAGAGCTTCTTCAGCTTCTGTGGACCATCTTCTGACCGTGCGGGTCACAGCTGGTTGCCTCTGGACAAGGGTTTTGTACACAGGCTGGAGATAAACCATATTGTGGTCTGCTCTTCCGAGAGGGGGGAGGGTGTGTACGCATCTTTGGCATTAGAATAGAATAAGTCCAATATGTTATTGTCTCTGGTGGCACAAGTTACATATTGTGTGAATGTTGGGAGGGAGGATTTCAGGGAAACGTCATTGAAGCCCCCCAAGATGATGAACAAGGCGTTGGAGGACTGGGTTTGCAGCTTGTTTACAACAGTCATGAGGGCATCAGGGGCAGCGCCGCCATTTGCCGTAGGGGGAATGTACGTCATCACGGCTATAACGTGTGAGAATTCCCACGGTAGGTAATGCGGCCGGAGGCTAACGGCTAGCAGCTCGATGTCACGAGTGCAGAGTTTTTCCTTGACCGTGATGTGCCCCGGGTTGCACCATTTGTCATTCACAAACACAGCAATCCCGCCTCCTTTCTGCTTACCGCTGCCTTCATTTCTGTCCGCTCGTACGAGTTGGAAGCCATCCAACTCAGCCTGAGTGTCCGGAGTCGTTGCTGATAGCCATGTCTCCGTGACGAGTAGCAAGCTGGCTTCCCAGTACTCCCTCTGGTGCCGCATTAGCGCCGCCAGCTCGTCCATTTTATTCGGGAGCGATCTCACATTTCCCATGATGACGGACGGGAGAACGTGTCGGTATTTTCTCGTTCTTTTGCGGCGATCTTTCCCGGCCCGACATCCTCGTTTTCTCCTCTTCAGCTTGTCGGGGATGTCCGGTGCGGCGGCCGCTAGTCCGCTATTAGCTCGCCATGCTAGTAGCTGGTCTCGACTGTACACAGTGGGATTCCGAGTGCGAGTGGTTTCCCCGTTAACAGGAGCGGTGAAAAAGTAAAAAAATAACGGTGATGAGCAAAAGTGAAGATGCCCATCTCCTCCCCGTAGGTTTAGGGAATGAAAGTAAACAACGCAAAAACGGAAAAGTAAATAAATGAAAAAGTCTAAAAGAAAAGGAAAGAGCTGCTGTGGAGGCAGCCACACAGGGGGGGCGCCATCTTTACATACGAAAACAGGCACACACACACACACACACACACACACACAAGGGCGCACACACACACACACACGCACACACACACACACACACACACACACACACACACACACACACACACACACACACGCATGCACCCACCCACAGTTCTCGATGGGCTAAACTAAGGTTCCAAATTTCTGGCTTTAAAATGCAATGTGTTTGCTTTTTTATGTAAATGGCCACAGCAAATTTGGGCTGAGCAAAAAAGGCATGAGAAATAACAGCAAAGGAGAAAAACGTTATGTATGCTGTAAAGATGGGAAGTGGAAATGTAATGCGGCATCAGAGAGAAAAAAATGACTGAGGGGTACAAGCGAAGATCGAAAGTACAAGTGAAAAAAGGAGTGAGGTGTTTATTATTCTGGGTCCGTAGGAGGCTAGTTACAGACAGACTGGCTGGGCCATTTAGAAACTACTAAGAAATTCACAGCAGATAATTGGCATGGTGCCCATGGATATCTAAAAAACAGATTGCAGAGGAGGCATCAACAGCAAGAGGACCAAACGGATAGTTTGCACAGTTGGAGGCAATCAATAGTCAAGGAATGATTGCATTCAAAAATGCCAAAGTAACAAAAAAAACTTTGCTAATTTAATCCAAACTTTTCACATTAGTACCACAACAAAAAATTGTGAGCTCACCAAGTATCACAACCCTGACCAATATTTAAATACTCTTGAGTGTTCAATCAAAAAAAATGGGATCAGAAATTGTGATCATAATATTATAGAAGATGCCATATAGTGGAATAGTCTCTGCTGTTGGTCAGTCTCCGGCTTGATGCATGGCTTGAGGAGCCCGCAATAAGAAAGGAGCGTCAGCGCAGAGCGCCAATGCGTATGTGGGACGGTTGCATCTTGGAATTAACACGGATTTACATGGGACAGAGGATGTGAGAGTTTAGTGTTTGCATTCAACATTTAGTTGTAGCAGATGTGCACATTTCGCCATGACATCCCTTATCCACTGGTTAAAAGGATGCTGCAGCTCCGTGTTTGCATTCAACATTGAGCTTGTAGCTGACGTGCACAGTTCACCAGGATGTCCCTGATCCAGTGGTGAAAAGGACACTTTTATCCTCTCCTCTTTCATCTCGAACTGCTTCATGCAACAAAGAGGGTGCAGAAAGTGCTAAAGACTGAATGGGCGGATGGACGTCCGAAAGAATGGGCCGACGGACAGACGGAACGGCGGGCGGGCGGGCGGACGGACGGACGGACGGACGGACGGACGGACGGACAGACAGACAGACAGACAGACAGACAGACAGACAGATATATATATATAGATAGATAGATAGATAGATAGATAGATAGATAGATAGATAGATAGATAGATAGATAGATAGATAGATAGATAGATAGATAGATAGATAGACTGTTTATGCACATTAGTAAACATATTACGTTATTTCATGTTTAGATTAAGTAAACATATGTTTTTTCATGTTTAGCTTAGTATATTATGAATTGTGCACGTTTAATTTCAGTCTAATTTAGTTAAATAAAACTATCAGTCTTATTAGTTCAATAGCCGTTGGAAGGAAAAGGCAGCGGCTCCAACTTCAATCTGAGACCCGCCCAACACTGAGTTGTTCGTAACCGATTGGACGGGAAAGGTCGACTTGTTCGCAACAGATCGCCACTCTGTATGTTTAAAAACTTGTCAGAGCGGGAGCTCGCTCTCTTTTGCTCTTTTGCTCTTTTGCTCTTTTGCTTTTTGTCTCTGTGCTCATGTCTTCGTCCCACCGAGACGAGAAGTGCTTTCTCTGTCTCGTTAGAATAAAGTAGTTTTTTGTTCACCATCTATTGTACTTGCTGATATTTTTATCAAGTGAACTCCAGACAATACGCGAACCAGGAAAGACAAACGAAGTTTTAACCGAACATTAATTGGTGCCAAGAAACCCGTGCCAGTCAACCAGCCTTAGCGTGAGGACTACACCTGGGCGACCCAATCAAGGCGAGACGGGAACTAAAGACGCTCCTGGTGGTTGACCCGTTTTATGATTTTTGACGGGAGACACGCTTTGAGAGGCGCATCGAACCTGCTCTTTGATTGGCGGCGACCTACGGAAGAAACAAAGATTTTTTTCGTTCTTCACTGAAGCCTGCTCGTGCAATCCTCCGCGCGAGAGACGGAAAGAATCACTCCTTTCTGGTGGTGTTGTGGCTCCTCGCGTTCTGGCTGAAGGACTACACGGCAGCATTCAAAAGTTCACTAAGTAAGTAGCGCGCTAGCTAGCAGCCATTGTTTGAATGCATTGTGAGACCTCTCCTGGCCAGAGACGGTCCTTTTCCACTTGACTCACGTACGAACCGGTGTGAAGCGATTTTCGTTAGGCAAGGTGGCCAAATGAGAATACGTATGCCGGCGGAGGAGTGCATATTAATGTGCACGAAATATCCACACGCCGAATTGTGAATCGGAAGTTTTCCAGCGAAAGAATATTGTTCACAAGGTGGTGATAGCTGGGATTCAGTTTGTGTGGTGGACCGCTTTTATTCTGAAGAGCGGAAGTGTTTTAGGGCAGCTGCTATAGTACTGAGTCGAGAGGAAAGAAATAAGATCAAAAATACATTCTTAACTTGGTTTGTCTATGCTAGCATAGTGGCACAGAGAAAGTTCTTTGTCTCGGAGAGAAAAAAGGGTGGGGGCGAAGTCATTTGAGCCGTTGGTGTGTGTGTGTGTGCGTGTGTGCGTAAGAGCATTCCTTGTGTGTGTGCGTGAACGCGCATCCTGGCTGAGGATTGGCGCGAATCACGCCCTTTGTTCTTGGGTTTGAATCAACATCGCGAGGTGTGCTTCCTTTCTGGTGATAGTTAAAGAAGGAATTTGTTGTTGCAATCGTGAAAATGGGTGCTATTTTTTCTAAAAAGACCCCAATTCATAGGGACGTAGAGTTTATGTCCAAAAAGTTCCCAGGTAGCGAACTTTATTGCAAGAAGTGGATGGACTGTAGTACGTTCTCTGGTGCGTTGCAACTACAACCTTTGAAGGAAATCATGTTTCGATTGAAACTTCAGGAAGCATCCGCGATGAAAAAATCTCTTGGAAAGATACGTGCCGAGATAATTGCCTGCGAAGCTTGGATTGCGCAAGCAAAAATCAGAGAGAGAGAAATGGAAGCCAAACGGATGAAAAAAGAGGAGAAAGCGATAGTTGCAATGTCTTCCAAAGTGGGCTCTGACGATGAGACTGTGGCTTCGTCTGTTGCACGTCCCAATGAAAAGTTGGTGGAAAATGGAAAGCAGCCATTGTTTCAATCCCCAGAGCTCCCCCACGGGAGGCGAGGAGGAGAGGCGGGGGGCTGCGCCGCCGGGCAGGCGCCGCGACCCCCCTCCTACCACTCCTTCTCTTCCCCCTCCTCCTTCTACCCCTCCTCCGCAGGGCTGAAGAAAGGGGAGGACGCCATTTGTTCAACCCCTGTGGGGCGGGTGGGCCCCCCTGGGTGGGCCCCCCCGGGTGGGCCCCCCCCGGTGGTGACTCCAAATGTCTGTTGGGCAGACCAGCAGAATGGGGCGCTTATGACCCCTACTGGAGGAATACAAGGATTACAACCTGATATGGCAAATCAGATTGCTGCTGATTGTGTCTCTTCGCGTACAAGGAGCAAAGCAAATTGTTCTGGACAATTGTATCCGTTTGAAGAGTTGAATGGAATTGAAATGAATAATGGAAGCGACTGTGACGTTTTGCCACTCATTCAGGTAGCAAATCCTAATTCTTCAAGCATACATGATCAAACTATCTTGGTTTATCGGCCATGGGGCGACAGTGATGTTGCAGAGGCGTGTAAAGGACTAGGTAATGTTGTTGAAAATGCAGAAAGTTGGACTGAGAATTTTGAAGAGTTATGTGCTTCTTATCAGTTGAATGGACAAGAAACACTTAAGGTTCTCAGGAGATGCTTGGGACACCATTGGAATCGGGTGAAAGGTGACTTTACTGGGAAACGATGGGAACGAACATGACGTACGAGGAAGCAACAACCCAACGAAGATTGATTTGTGAAAACATCCGAACATTATGGAAAAAAACACCAAACTTTGGCTTGATTCAGAATTGTAGACAGTTACGTGGGGAAGATATTAACATTTTTCGGGGACGCTTGAAAAATGTTTTTCGAAACCACTGCTGTATTCCTGAATCTGCTGATGAGAATTCCATATATGTCAACCAATTCAAGCAAACATTTTTGCAGAATTTGACGCCGGAAATTGGAGATTTCATTCGCAAACATTATGTCCAACACCGGACTGGAAGGTTGGTTGATCTCATGGAGTGGGCAATACACGCCCAAGAAGTGGTGAGAAAAAAGTGGGGAAATGGTGCAGATTCGCCGATGGAACATGTGATGGCATCTACCATGGGTAACATAATGGAGAAAGTGTTATACCAGGATCGGATGAAGAGACGGATGCCGCACAATGATCGATGCTACAATTGTGGCAGTGTAGGGCATATTGCTCGCCACTGCAAAAAGAAACCTATACCGAAAAGGAAACATGGGAAATCTTACAGACCTCCACCATATAATACGCGATATGGTGAAGGACATAAAACAAAACATTCAGATTGACGCGAGGAACCCCATTTTAACACTGATGACAACAATCACAACAGTGAGAAATGGGAATCAATAAAACCAGTTGAAATCTTGGATTTGACTAATGTGTTTGCCTTGACCTTACCGGAAAACGAAAAACCTTATTATTGGCTAAAAATCGGGAAAAAGGATGTCAAATTTCTTTGCGATAGTGGTGCATGCAGATCAGTGTTAAGAGACACCATTCCAGGTGTCACTCCGAGTCGACAACAAATTTCTGTGGTATCTGCAGATGGGAAAGTGACATTGTTACCGATTTCCAAACCAATAAAAATTTTAGATGAGGGTCTAACTCCATACAAGGTCACTATGGTCTTGAGTGGAGAGTGTCCTATAAATTTGTTGGGGAGAGACCTGTTACAAAAATTGCAAATAGCTTTAATACCAACAGAAGAAGGGTATAAACCCAAAAAAGTGAATTTTCTGGAGTCCTTCGTAGTTGACGCTATGGGGGACCCAATAAAGGTCGATTCACTAGAATTATGACTGATGGCCACTTTAGGGGCGGAGGACTTTCCAGACGTCCCTGCCACCCTTTGGTCATCGGGAAAAACTGATGTGGGCTTACTTAAAACAGCGAAACCAGTTGAAGTATTGCCTAAAACGACTTATCGACCAAGACTTAAACAATATCCATTAAAACAGGACGCTATTATTGGCATCACCCCTGTAATACGGGATATGGTGAAAGCTGGTATTTTGATTGAAGACCCAACTTGTGAATGTAATACACCGATATTTCCTGTTAAAAAAGTGGAATCTGGAGTTTGGAGAATGGTGCATGATTTACGACAGGTAAATAAATCCATACAATCACGTGCTCCGTGTGTGCCAGACCCGCACACATTATTGAACAGTTTAAAACCTGACAAAAAATGGTTTACAGTAATTGATTTGAGCAATGCCTTTTTCTCCATTCCGTTACACAAAAATTCACGTCATTGGTTCGGATTTACATTTAATGGGAAAAAAATATACATATACAAGATTACCACAAGGGTTTACAGATAGTCCTACAATTTTTTCACAGGAAATGTCTTCGTGTATTGCTGATTTTAAACATCCTGAATCTTCTCAGATTCTTTTGTATGTTGACGACATCTTAATTGCTTCACCGACTGAAGATGAGAACAAGACTGTATCAATAGCTTTGTTCCAATATTTAGCGAATACAGGTAACAAAGCTTCTTTGGATAAATTGCAGTTCTGCCAAGAAGAAGTAGTTTTCTTAGGACATCTTTTGTCAAGAAAGGGAAGAGAGTTGACAACTAAGAGAAAACAGACAATTTTGCAGGTTCCTCAACCTAAGACGAAAAAACAGATGATGACGTTTTTGGGACTGTGCAATTATTGCAGAACTTGGATTCGGAATTATGCACAAGTTACCCAACCATTATTGACACTTATATACCAAGACGAAATGGCACTGAAAGACTCTATTCAGTGGACCGAAGAGGGCAGTAAAGCATTTACAGAATTAAAAAAATTGATAGCAAACACTAGCGTCTCAGCCTTACCTGACTATGACAAACCTTTTGTTCAAACAGTTGACTGCAAAGACAAATACATGACTTCAGTCCTGTTACAAAAGCATGGACAAAAGCTGAGACCAGTTGCATTCTATTCTAAAAGACTGGATCCAGTAGCTGCAGCTCTTCCAGCATGTGTTAGAGCAGTGTGTGCCGCAGCGTTGGCAGTTCAGTCGTCAGCTGAACTAGTACTTTTTCATCCCACAACGCTGATGGTACCACACTCAGTTGACTTATTGATTACAGGCACAAAAATGACCTTCTTGTCACCAGCACGACATTTGTCTATCATGACAACCCTGCTGGAACAACCACATATAACTGTTGAGAGGTGCAATAGCATTAACCCAGCGACACTTATACCTCTACCTGTGGACGGAGAACCACATTCATGCGTTGACAGAATAAATGAGAGCTGCAAACCACGACCAGACTTAAAAGACATACCTTTACCTGACAGCATCTACCTGTACGTTGATGGCTCTGCGTCTAGGTCAGACGCAGGGGCTAACAGGGTAGGCTATGCTGTTGTGACCGATGTTGAAATTGTTGCTGATGGCTCATTACCAAACACGTATTCAGCACAAGCAGCAGAAATTGTTGCATTGACTGAAGCGTGTAAATGGGCGGAAGGGAGAACGGTGACGATTTTTACGGACAGTCAATATGCGTTTTCCACACTTCACTGCTTTGCAGCTCAGTGGAACCGCAGAGGAATGACTACATCGAACGGAAAATCTGTCGAACATGCAGATTTATTGAGAGGCTTATTGAAAGCTATCCTCCTTCCAAAAAGTGTAGCTGTATGCAAATGTGCAGCGCACACGAGAGCTAAAGACAGAATTAGCTCAGGCAATGCGAGAGCGGACACAGCAGCCAAGAACGCCGCTCAGACTACTTTCAATTTGGTCAATCAAGAAATGCGTGAATTAGTGCCTACACAAGTTTTAAAGGACATGCAAGCGTTAGCTACAAAGTCCGAAAAAGATTTGTGGCTTGCCGATGGTGCTAAGCTCGTTGATGAGTTGTATAAAATAGACAACAAACCATGTTTACCGAGAAACATGTTCCCTATGGTGGCTCGATTGAGCCATGGTAGTTCACATATATCAACAGGGGGCATGGTGTTTATAGCAGGGAAAGTATTCCATTTAAGCAGAGGTTTCAATTCGTATGCAAAAAACTCGGAGTTGATTGAGTGAGTTTGATTTGCTGTAAACACAATCCACAAGGTAACATGCGACCAAAAAGAGGAACATTTCCACAAGGGTCACACCCCTTTGAAGTGGTCCACATGGATTTCATTGAACTAAGCACAAGTAATTCTTATAAATACTGTTTGGTGTTAATTGATTCATTCACCAAATGGGTGGAAATTGTGCCTTCAAAGAAATCCGATGCATTATCCGTTGCAAAAGCATTATGCAAACATATTATTCCAGAACATGGCATACCAAGAATAATTTGGAGTGATAATGGACCACATTTTGTTAATGACGTAATCACCAAAATTTCTGAACATTTAGGTATTAAATTAAAAAACCACTGTGCATATCATCCTCAGAGTGCAGGATTGGTTGAAAGAACGAATGGCACAATAAAAAATCGACTCAGGAAAACCATGGAGGCAACAGGCAAACCATGGCCTGAATGTCTGTTTTTGGTTAAATTATATATGAGAATAACACCCACTAATAATGGCTTAACGCCTTTTGAGATCTTGCATGGCAGACCTTTCATCCTCCCATTATGGGAAGGTGTGCCCTGGCAAGAAAATGAATCAGATCCAGGCGCTTTGTTGGCAAAATGGTTGTGTGAAATGTTTACAACAAAAGAGGTTCAGTCAGCCTGTGTACTGCCGCAGTCTGCCCTGTTGTCTCCACAGGAGCAGAAGCTGCTTCGCCCCGGAGACCACGTGCTGGTCAAAGCAATTAAAAGAAAGTCCTGGTCGGCGCCAAAGTGGGAGGGGCCATTCACCGTGCTGATAACCACGCCAACTGCCATCAAAATCGCCGAGAGGTCCACCTGGGTGCATCAAAGCCACTGCAAAATCGTTCACCAACCAGATCCGGAGCAGGTGGAAGAGAGACGGAGCCAAACCACTCAATAGCCATGGGTTTGGTCCACATCATCTTGCTGTATGAATTAGTGGAGGCAATCCAGATGACGCACGTAAAGCCTCCCATTCCATCAGCCTGCCAAACTCCACCATTGCAACCAACGATGACAGAAAAGTGCCCTAGCATGGCACATCCTGTAGCCTGCTTGCCACTACAAGATGCAGGAATCATCTCATTTCCTCTTAACATCCTCATGAACGAAGCACGACAAACTGGAAGTGATTACCCTCATGGTTCTTGGTACGCTCGTATCAAGTCAGGGAAGACTTGGACCACTGGTTGGGACTCCGTTGTGGTCCATTCTGAGCCCAAAACAAAATGGGTTCAAAATAGCTGTGCCCAAGAAGCAAAACGAATTGTCAGAAAGATAACTCAAGGGAACTGGTTAGGAACTGGAACTGGCACAATGACAGATATCCAACTTGTTATCGTAACCTACAAGGTTGCAGGATGCATGGACTTGAGACTCTGTCCTGATTTTCGTGAACATCACACTGGTTTTCCTGTAACTATATGCATGATGTCATCTTTGACAACACCAGTCGTGACATCGCCGTTCAAAAATAAACCGCACATCAAACCGACAGCCTGGAAACACCTGACAAAAAAGCCCAAAATTCAGATGTCATGGACGCATTATATCAACCGTTTGCAGGAGAAAAACATGACTGGAATCCGTTGTTATCAAACACGTGGTATCGTTATGCTACATTAATTGCTAAACAAAATAGGAAAAGTAATTGCTTTGTTTGTTCTTTTATGCCACATTCTGTAACGCAACAAAGAGTGCATTCAAAGGTATTTGGAGATAAAATGGCTCGAGCTGCGTATATGTTAATATCTTCGCATAAACCTGATCAACATTTTCCAGTTCTTCGCAATGCTTCGAGAGGAGAGATTGTTCCAAGTTTGGATACCATTTTGGAAACTGAAAATCAGGTTATGACCGAGAGCGGATTGAGATTACCAGTATGCGTTGCAATGTACGGTACAGGTCAAAATCTAGGTTTTATAGATGAGAATAGATGTTTATACGTGCTACCGTTAAACACCAATGTCACCATTTTACCTGTATCTTCACATCTTTGGTGGTTATGTGGTTGGAAAGTGTATTCTTTTATTCCTCCGAAAGCCTACGGTATGTGCGCACCTGTTACTGTGACTGACAATACTTTCATCGTTACCAGTCGTCCAGCACACCATCATGTGAAAAGAAGAGTGTCGTTTAAGCCCCACGATTCGATCTGGGGAACTGATGTTCCAGAACAATTCAAACACCATAGCACGGGAAGTAAGGTAATGTTAGCTCTTTTTCCACAAATTGGAGTAGCTAAAAACATGCTACGAATTGAAACAATTGACTACAGGTTTCAAGTGTTTGTAAACGCCAGTTTGGAAGTAGATGAAATGCAAAACACTGAAATTGCAGCAATTAGACAAATGGTGCTGCAAAATAGAATGGTTTTGGACCTTTTGACAGCGCCACAAGGGGGCGTCTGTGCTATGGTGGGTGATACTTGTTGTACGTACATACCCGAAGAAGCGTATTCCATAAACATGACTGATGCTCTGTCTGTTGTCAGGGATCTCAGAGATGCCATGGCCAAAGATCACCGGCCTGATCAACCGTGGATCTTTGACGGGCTCTTTGGGGGCTCTTGGTATAAGACTTTGCTCAGAATGTTTATCCCATTCGCAATTGTGATTGTACTTATTTTCTTAGTCATTGGTTGTATTATTCCATGCTTAAGAACAATGCTAATGAATATGATAACTAATTCTCAGGTGAATTACGCAAAGGTTTTGTATCAACAAATGCGTGAAGGGGACCCAGTGTTGTAGCTAGGGATAGTACACCATGGCCAGAGAGTGGTTGCTCCAAAGAACAAAAGCAAAAAAGGAAACGGAGAGCCGAGAAGGAGTTTTCCTCATTAAAAACCCTCAAAAAATGGAGAGGTTATATATCACAGCAGCAAAATTGTGATAGAGGTTTTTCGCCTTCTCCATGGTAAGTTAAATAATATTAGACGTTGGATAGATGAGATTAGAATGGTTCCCTGTGCAATTAGTATGACGTGCATGCATGAAATCTTTTGGAAATGTATGAACTGATGTTTAAATGTACAACAGGAGGGAATGATAGAGTGTTTATGCACATTAGTAAACATATTACGTTATTTCATGTTTAGATTAAGTAAACATATGTTTTTTCATGTTTAGCTTAGTATATTATGAATTGTGCACGTTTAATTTCAGTCTAATTTAGTTAAATAAAACTATCAGTCTTATTAGTTCAATAGCCGTTGGAAGGAAAAGGCAGCGGCTCCAACTTCAATCTGAGACCCGCCCAACACTGAGTTGTTCGTAACCGATTGGACGGGAAAGGTCGACTTGTTCGCAACTGATTGGACAACAGATCGCCACTCTGTATGTTTAAAAACTTGTCAGAGCGGGAGCTCGCTCTCTTTTGCTCTTTTGCTTTTTGTCTCTGTGCTCATGTCTTCGTCCCACCGAGACGAGAAGTGCTTTCTCTGTCTCGTTAGAATAAAGTAGTTTTTTGTTCACCATCTATTGTACTTGCTGATATTTTTATCAAGTGAACTCCAGACAATACGCGAACCAGGAAAGACAAACGAAGTTTTAACCGAACATTAAAGATAGATAGATAGATAGATAGATAGATAGATAGATAGATAGATAGATAGATAGATAGATAGATAGATAGATAGATAGATAGATAGATAGATAGATAGATAGATAGATAGATAGCATTTAATAACTTGCTCCTGTGAATTTAGAATTTCTCCATTGTGAGACTAATGAAAGTTTTGTTAACTTATATCTTAATCAATTATTATTATTATTATTATTATTATTATTATTATTATTATTATTTTCGACCAAAAAAAAGAAAGATTTATATTGTGATATACTATTTTCACTATATTTCACATGCATAGTTTTTCTGCTCTCTGTTAATTTGGCCAAACTGAACCTAACATCAAGTTGCGCAGGTCAAGGTCAAAAGAGTGCCATGCCTTTTACATAAAATTCTGTATGGGAAATCATCCTGTTAACAGGTTAGACAGCAGGAAAATGCTTTTTTTCAAGCAATTTGCAATGCAATAATAACAAATATCAATAATTGAACATCATCCATTGAGAAAGTTAACACTTTCCCCGATGAGAGTGCTGCTATGTTTGGGTCAGATTCCGATTTCACAGACACTGTTTCGCATCATGACACATTTCTAGTTAGTTGTATTAAGTTCATCCTGTCTACTTGTTATCTAATTTAAAACAGATTATTTTCTTACAAGCAGTGTTTTTTCAGGTGTTCAATTACCTGACATGTTTCGGCGTATACTTCCGCCTTTGTCAGAGTAATGAAGGCGGAAGTATACGCCGAAACATGTCAGGTAATTGAACACCTAAAAAACACTGTCTGTAAGAAAATAATCTGTTTTAAAATATGACACATTTCTGCTTCGCTGTGCTCAACTGCAGCCACGTTGTGAAGGAATTGTGTTGTGACACGCTGCAGCTCCAAACATTATATCTTCTCACGAACATGAGATCATGTGGGTATAAACAAGAATGACTAATGACTGTCACATTTTGCACAATATGAATGGCAGTGAACATATAATACTGCAAACCCACAATCCGCCCCCCCCCCTCCCTCACTTGCCCAAACGCAGTGAAATCCTTAAATTGGTGACATAACTACTAGCTAGTTATGGTCAGCAAGATTGGTAATGTCTTTTTTTGCAGAATGGCTTTCTTTGGTCTGGCGAGGTAAAAGAAATTGTGACAAAGATGGGGAGACGGGGAGGATCGGTATATAATGTAATGACAATGACGCCCTGTGTTGGGGGAAAAAGGGGGGGCTGGGGGCTGGTGCGTGGACATAACACAACACTAAAAGACACAGAGTCCGCTCGACGTTCTTTTGACGATATCAAGCAAAGGTGACACTTACCATTTCGGGATGAAGTCGTGCTAAAATGGCGAAGGTGGACAGTCTATCACACAAGCATTTGGTTCTGAGTGCATCGACGAGCACGGTCTTGCAGCCTTTAGCAGACCAGGATCCCAGCAGAGAGGAGCTACGTCGGCACGCATACACAAAAGATGCAGTAAAAAAATAGCGACGGCAAAATGCGAAGAATGCAGTGAGAACACCACAGCGATAGACCCGTTTCTTAATCCACTTTATCTCCGTTATTTGCAATCTAAGGCGCACCAAGAGACAAGAATGCGGCGATGAGAATGATCTGGGGCGGCGCGCTGCAGGTTTCAGCGTGGACACATTTATTTCTTTGCAAAAAACAAACAACAGTTGCCGTGTGGTTTTCATATAAAACATCATAGTTATTTGTATAAAAAAAATATACAAATAACTATAACGGAAGTATCCAAATCCAAACATAAAACGAGTACTGTATAAACTGCCTCGTCAAGTAAAGGCGATTGTGTTTTTTACAATAACTCCCCTTCAGCATTGTTGAAAAAAAGAGTATTTTTTTAAGTCAAGGGTTATACGGTATTTTCATTTCAGCATCTCACTCCAAGTATCTTAAATCAATGTCTATTTACCCTGCACATGACATTTGCGCATACTATATAATCCAGTACATTTTAATGTATTTGGTTTAATATGTTTCCATATCAATGCACGATTTGTGATTGGTGTGTAAAGATCTTCCCAGTTCAGTGAGATACTTAATGATTATGACATACTTCATGTATTCCAAATATTATAATTGGCCAAAACCACCTTCAAATAATTTAGACTTAAAATCAGATGGCTTTGCTTTCCACACAATACAATTTAAGGAGGGAAATACAGTTGACCAGATGATTGTCTCTGTTATATCTCATTTGTTTTAATTGGCTGTGATAATACCGGTGCCAAACGTTTTCCAACTTTGTTGATTTTTCAGATGGACAAATAGTGAATATTTTAGATAAACGCATCAGGAGTATTTATCCAGTCAAGATTAAAAAAAAAAAAAAACACGACAAAACACTGATTGCCTGGCAACCGGTTGAGTTGGTATATTTATCCGCCATTAAAATTCCGGTGACACAGAGCATCAATACCACTATATTAAAGCGTTTGGCCCTTAAATTTCAAAACAGTGCAAGTAAATTTTTCATCTACTCGCCTGTGTGACCGGTGAATTTGCAGTTAAAAATAAAGGCATAAATAAAAACATAATTCTTGAACATTTTTTATTGCTGAGAAACTGCTCCACACTTCAACCCAATCGTTGGGGTGAAAACACAAATGAGCTGATTTGCCAACCAAACTTCACTACAAAACAAGAATGAGCAATGTCATTGGTTACTGTGTGATTTGATTCTGAGGAAAATGAACATACGAGGTGTTTGTTAATTGTGTAAAGTTGATACCAGGGCTAATTGTAGCACTTGCAAAGCTCCAATTTCATCGAAGTAGTGGAATATGTCCGATACCCAGAGCTGGATGACAGAAGTGATATACAGTAATGTGTAGAGTGACATAAAACATTTACTGTACAATAGAAACTTCCATTGTCTATATACAATGATTGTTTATATTGTTTTTTTGTTTTTTGTTCATATGTTTGATATGCCACTTAGCAGTTTTTTTGACAACGATACTAGTGCAGCATGTTCTACCGGAAACAAATTCCTTGTGTGTTCTACATACTTGGCAATAAAGATGATTCTGATTCTGATTCTGATTCTGATATGTTTGCGACAGGATATAAATCCATCCATCCGTACAGCTTATTCCTCATTAGGGTCACGGGATGCTGGAGCCTATCCCAGCCGTCATCGTGCAGTAGGCAGGGGGCACCCTGAACCGATTGTCATCCGATCGCAGGGTACATACACAAAGACAAACAACCTTTTGCCCTCAGACTCGCACCTGGGGGCAATTTAGAATGTTCAATCAGCCTGCCATGCATGTTTTTGGAATGTGGGAGGAAATTAGCAAATAGATATGAAAACTAATCTTACCTTTCATTCTCATCCCAGGATATACATGTCTGGTTCATGGTGCCCTATTGGATCAAATTGTAAAATAATGTAAAAATAGAAGGACTGCTCGATTGCTTTGTTCTTCTGAAACAGTGATTTGTCACTCACGTTGTACAAGTGCGAGAATTCAACTGTCACAGGAGCAGAAAGGGAAACAGGAGTGGGTTTAATGGTGACGGATACAATCTTGGAGTTGAGTACAGTGCCGTTTCTACATTGAGAAAAGAAGAAGAAAGAGAAAAACAATGAATTTCACGGTGGCAATATTTAGCGTCAGCCCCCCCAAAAGCGTTCTTCCACTTTGTCGCTGAACATACTGTCAAGGGTCACCAATGCTGCGCCCCCACCTGTACCAGGTAGAACCACACGAGTACATTGATTTAAGGAATGTAGTCATTTGAAAATGGAAACACTGGCCAATGATTTTAAAAAGTGTGATATTGTGAGATTTTTTTTCTTTGATGATTATTGTGAAAAATCATTGGCATCATGTGTATTCATGTGAGTTGTCAAATATGAGCCTTTTTCAATACAATACAATACAATACAATACAATACAATACAATACAATACAACGTAATGCAATGCAATGCAACTTGTGTGTTTGATCCCCGGCTCCCTTGAAGTACAGTATTCTTGAAGAAGACAGTAAATGGCCAGTTGTGAATGAAATCTGTCAAATCATGACTATATACTCCATCAGTCAGTTGGCGAAGGAGATGAGATGAAAACAGACTCAGCTCTTTGTACTTCAAATGGAGAAAGAGCTATAAAAGTGGAATCAATTTAAATGAACGCTGTCAGTCATGGATTTTCTCACATTGACGAAATGCACAGGTAGAATTTGGATTGGATTGGATTGGATTGGATTTGCCTTTATTAGTCTCACAGTGGAGAAATTTAGGTGAAGAAATGGCAATTTCATGTTGTTGCAGTTGCAGAGTTCTTTTCAACCTCCTTAAAATTGATGAGTGATGTCCTCCCAAAATATAAATTGATGAATAAGTACAAAAAAACTGCAGTAAAACCCCAATGATGAAATGCACATACATGCACTGAATGGCGTAGCAACATCCAACTGCATCCCCAAGTCCAAGATGGCGCCCGAGTAGGCAGCCTCAGCAAGTGCTCTCATGAGCCTTGCTTTTTTTGGTTGTTTTTGTCTTGTTTTGTGTTTTCTTTTGTCACTTCGTGTTGTTGTGCATTGTGTGGAACGGATACAGATTGTTTTTCAGCATTTTTGACCACGACATTCATCAAGGAGGAGACTGTGCTGAGCGGGTGCGCCTTTTCGGCAGCATGAATATGCCAGTACTGTTTTTGAATGGGAGGAATGTCGGAGCCATTCGACTGCCATCGCTGGACACCAAAGGGGCCATTGTGCTTTTTTGCGCCTGTAATGGGCAGCATCTTCACAGCCCCGCTTTGTTTAGCGGAAAGGTCAGTGCCGTTGGACGGTCTGCGGCTGGATGGATGCATGGCTTGAGGAACCCGCAATAAGAAGAAAGGAGCGTCAGCGCAGAGCGCCGATGCGTTTGTGGAACTGTTGCGGCTTGGAATTGAAGCAGATTCATGTGGAACAGGAGATGTGAGACAATCTCTTTTCGTCAATGGATGCTACAGCTGCGTGTTTGCTTTCAACATTTAGCTTGTAGTTGACATGCACATTCCACCATGATGTCCCTGATCCACTGGTGGAAAGACGCTTTGATCTTCTCCTCTTTCATCTAGAACTGTTTCATCATTCTGTGTCATCACAAAGAGGGTACAGCAAGTCCTGAAGAATGAATGTCTCTCTGTGTCTTTCGATTAGAAGGTTTCTTCAGCCGTCATCTGTACAAAAGTGAAGGTTTCGGACGTTTCGCCTCCTATCCAAGAGGCTTCGTCAGCGAACTAAAGTCTGATTGGTCGTATCGGCCCCATTTATATATCCCTAATGTCCAGTCCTGGTGGCGCCGGACACAGCTATGATAGGTCCCTACTCTCAGGTTGGGGGGGGCGCGGGACCCCCCCCCCCTGTGGCCCCACTGATTGTTCCTACATTCCTGACTAACGATTGGCCTATTACACCCACTCCCCCCGGTATCACCTCATCAGCATAACGACCCTCATCAGCCTTGCGAAAGTTGCCTAACCTGTTTTGCCTGAGCAGGCTATTGTATGAACGATCCAAATTGAACCTCACACCACCAGAACGGTTTAATGAAGGATTTTGTTGTTTTATAAGAATCGCCTCTTTTACCCCCCTTTCAAACCATCTATGTTCTTTCGCTAAGATTTTAACCTCATTGTCGTCAAATGAGTGGTTGCTAGCTTTTAGGTGCAAATGTACTGCCGATTGAGGCCCACTAGTATTATCCCTGCGATGTTGATAAAGTCTTTTTTTGAGAATTTGTTGAGTCTCCCCAATGTACTGCTCTTTACAATTTTCATTCTTACAATGTATGGAATAAACTACATTACTTTGTTTTTCATTTGGTAGCCTATCTTTTGGATGCACTAATTTTTGCCTTAACGTGTTTATCGGTTTGAAATAAGTAGGAATTTTATGTTGCCAAAGGACTCTTTGTAATTTTTCAGAAACTCCTGCAATGTACGGTACTGCTACTCCTCTCCTTTTAGAATCTTGAGAATTATTGGTTTCGTTCGCTATTCTTTCTTTCTGACATTTGTTGAATGACCACTGAGGGTACCCACAGTTAGTGAGTGCTCTCCTGATATGTTTTGACTCCTTTTCTCTACCTTCAGTGCTAGTTGGTATTAGTTTACCCCTATGCTGGAGGGTTCTGATAACTCCTAGTTTATGTTGTAAAGGGTGGTTAGAGTCAAAAAGTAAGTATTGGTCAGTGTGCGTAGCCTTCCTAAAGACTTCTGTTTTTAGCGCTCTGTCCTCTTTTATAATTACTTTACAATCCAAGAAGGCTAGTTGGTTCTCTTGAATGTCCTCACGAGTAAATTTAATGTTAAAGTCTACAGAGTTGAGATGATCTGTGAAGGATTGAATTTCTTGTTTCTTAATTATGACAAAAGTGTCGTCCACATATCTAAACCAGTGTCTAGGTTTTGTCCCTGGGAAGGATGTGAGGGCCTGTTTCTCCATCTCTTCCATGTAAAGATTAGCCACTATGGGTGAAACTGGTGAGCCCATAGCACAACCATGGATTTGTTTATAAAATTTTTCCCGAAATTGAAAATACGTAGTATTAAGGCAGATTTCTAATAATTGGCAGATGTGATCCGGTTTCAGTTTGGTTCTTTCATGCAGAGAAACATCCGCCAGCAGCCTCGTCCTCACCACTGAGACTGCTGCTGGGGTTGGGACAGTTGTAAAGAGAGAAGTCACATCGTATGATGCCAAAGTTTCCTCAGGTTCCAATATGAGGTCTTTGATCCTCTCTACAAACCCTGTGGTGTTCTCTACGTGGTATTCTGTGTTACCAACCAACGGAGCTAAAATAGTTTTTAAATATTTGGCTACATTGTATGTAGAGGAGTCAATGCTACAAACCCTCTGTGTCTTTGTTTTGTCATATTGTCTCTATGCTGTCATATTATTTGTTATTTAGTTTTTTTTTTGTTCTTTTGACTTCAAGACGGCGCCGCGAGAGTGGCTGCCTTTCCAGCAGCTCATGTATTTCGTTTTTCTACTTTCATTCCTTTCATCACTTTGCTGCTGTGAAATGTAAATTTCTCCACTGTGAGACTAATAAAGGCATATCCAATCCAATCCAATCCAAAGCACAACAGCAAAACAATTCATTTGGTAGTTTTCCACACATACTCCATAGTTACAGTCAATCAAATGTTAATAAGACCTTTACTTGAGAAAATTGTATTTTCAATGTCACCTCTGATGACTAAAAATTATGACACTCAAGAAATATATATTTATCAAGGAAACATGAGTGTAAATTGTCAAAATAATGCACAGATACCAGTTTGCAGTCAGAAAATTAATCCATGTATCTATTTTGTAACTCATTCTCACGAGGAAGGGGGACGTGCTGGAGCCGTGTTTAGGCAGTAGGCGGGGTACATCCTGAACTGGTTAGCAGCCAATCGCAGGGTACCCATAGACAAACAAACAACCAACTGTGCTCTCACTTGTACCCAAAGACAGTTTAGACTAGAGTGTTCCATTAAACTGGCATGCATGTTTTTGAAATGTGGGAGGAAACCGGAGGACCCGGAGAAAACCCATGCACTCGACACAGAGAGGCCAGAGCTGCAATTGAACCCTTCACACCCTTCAGGTGGAAGTGCTAACCAGTCGGCCACCATGCTGTGCGCTTGCAAAGCCATTGTCATTACATGGAACAGATAATTGAGTCTTCTAGATCTTCACAAAATATGATGGGGTAGTTTCAGTGAGAAAAAATTGAACTCGTGGACTTTAAATGTCTGTGACAAATTAAATGGCACCTCTAATACCCCCCCAAAAAAATCAAACGTATCATGAAAACCACATGGTCTGAAAATAAATGAATAAATACTGCTAAACACTTTTGGAACATTCCACTCTTGCTAGTCCAATGATGCTTCACATCCCATTGAGGGTGCTAACCATTTTTGCAGCTAACCTAATTGAAACATAAAAACACGCCATGATCCATCACATATTATGGTTATAGATTGTGTGGAACTGACCACAACGGTGAGAGGTTTTAGATTTGACCTGTCTTATGTAGCTATATTGGGGAACAAAATATGAAGAACTGTACTCAGCATAATACACTGCAAGCAAGAAAACTATTGCACAACTAAATGTTTTGCGTATAAGACAGAACGTAATATAGGTGGTACCTTAAAGGACAACCAAAAACTTTTTTTTTGTTCCCTAACTGACGTCAGAAAAACGTTTTATAGCATCTAATATACCCAAAACACACAAGCTGATATTTTAGTCAAATGCAAAACAAAATGATCTCAGAAAGTTTCCGTTTCAGAAGGTCCCGCTCCCTTGTTCGTGACGTCACGCCAGAACGTCTTGCCTTGCTCGAGAATCAAAACAATGGCTTCAGATTCGGAGAAGATGCTTTCTAGTTACTCATCCAGTTATGAATATGATTCAAATAGTTCTGAAGAGGAAAGCATAAATGTTTGCAATAAATTAAAGAAGTCCTTCCGTCTCATTTTGAGGTGTCTGGACTCCAATGTAGCGCCCAGAAAATGCACAAGATGGCGCCCAAGCTCCGTTGGAAATGGGCTGATTTGTTTGCTGGTAAGTTGTGTCAACTAGTATCGAATAGCAATCTTGGTGAAACACACAACGATTTACCATCGCATAAATTATGTTTTTTTTCCTTCTAATTTTGCCATCAACATGGATCACCATGAAGTTTTCAGACCAAACAAAGTATCAAAAATGCATTGTGTGTCGCTTTCTCATTCAGGGGCGTTCCAGACGTGATGTCATGTCAGTCATCGCCATCAACTCGAAAACAAGACTTACTGAATATTCAGGTCTTAAAACGTAAAATATAGCTATAAGCCGTGTAACCTTTGTAAAATATGCTCAGTAGAAGTCATTTGAAGTGATTTTACAAATTATGGATACAACTTGTCCGATGGCGTCGGTTGTCCTTTAAAGTTCTCAATATGCATGTCTACTTTGCTGCTGAGTTTATATTGCAGGTAAAGCAATCAAATTCCTCAATTCTTTTGTTTCTTGCACGGGAAGCGTAGCAGATTTGTTTTCCAATGGCTTCATATCATTTTATGCCATTTTATTTTATACCTACATTTTTATTTTATACCCTATTTGTGATTGTTGTTTCTCACAGAATCTATCAATCACGAGGAAAGAGACCATCACAAGGAAATGAATTGGTAATGGAGGTGGCATGCCGAATACAACCAAACACCTCTGAATCTTGCTCTTCTTTTTGATTCCTCGCAGCGTCAGTATATGCTTAAACCATAATCACCCTTTCACCAGTCCAAAACACAATCTGTCACGATAATCTGTCATGTCATCTAGTCTCTTGCCTCAAACTCATCTCATTTACCTGGAGGGGCAAATCAAATGCTAAAATGAAAGAAGATAAGGATGAAATGAAATGGCACTGTGAAGAAAAGATGTGGAAGATGAAAGCCGTTCCAAGACGCGAAACAAACATGGGAGGATTGATGACATGCAACGTTTAATTTCCCCAATTCTGTATTTTTCAATGAGATCATAAAACGTTCTACAACTGCAAAGTGGCGATTTCTTACCGGAAGCATTTGGACATATTGTATGCAAATGCAACGACTTCAAACACAGGGACGGGCACCCTGAGCACTTTCTTTTTTTCAAACAAACCCAATTATTTATTGGACAGATACCAATGGAACTGCAGGATAAATGGACAGGTACAGTGATTAGGATTGTATCAACCCACAACTGTCCAAATTAATCATTAAAAAATATACACCAGATGTAAGAGCTTCCACCCAGTGCAAGCATAGACCAATAATCAATAGAAATAAGGTACATTAAAGGTGTGTCAATGTCAGAGTTTGACCCGGACAACTCCACACACCTAGTTCAGGAACTTGGTGGTGATTTGATTAAATCATTCACTGCCACACATGTGCAAAGATGTGTCCACTCCAGTGTCAGGGTTTTTGTCATTGTCACTGAAATTAAAGGACCAACAGAATATTGAGTTTTGGGACTACATAAACATTCAATGCAGCGTAGGAAACCTTCGACTGTCTTCTTTCATCAGAAAAAAGAGCTAATTCCTAAATCATATGAGTTATATGAGCTTGATTCAATACCTTACATATATATTGGTTTATATAATAATAATAATAATAATAATAATAATAATAATATTAATAATAATAATAATAATAATAATAATAATAATAACTGTGATTGGCTGGCAACCAATTCAGGGTGTCCCCCGCCTCGTGCCCGAAGACAGCTGAGATAGGATCCAGCACTCCCCGTGACCCTGATAAGGAATAAGCGGTACGGACAATGGATGGATGGATAATAATAATAATAATACATTTCACTTATAAACACCTGAACCTTGAACAAAGTGTTAACACGGAAAAAAGGGAAATGCTGCCCCTTGTGGAAGGGAAAAACATTGCCAGAGGCCATGGCCAGCGCTTTATCGGCATCCAAACAAGAAAAAAAAAACAATACATTCGGCACTGGCGCTCTACGTCATATTTTCAATGCCCAAATAAATTCGTAAATGGCAGTGAATGAGGTAACTTGGTTTCAGCTTGAAACCGCAGATAAATTGACACCTCCATGTCTGGTCTGTCCCAAATAGGCAGGACGCAAACTTCGTAGATAAAAAATGTTCCACTGGGCGCGACATCAGTTCCTAAACTGTCTTTTGATTTTCTACACTTTGTTCCTAAATTGTATACTCCCACTTCGTGACCAAGTATAGAACGGTTGTATTTGTCCACACCTCGCAATAATGTGATTACTGTGGACTTCAAAAAGCCCTCTGCAGAGGCGGACTCACACCCTATCAAGCAGACATTTGGAGGTGCTGATACATTCCGTAACATCGAGACGTGCCCAAACTAAATGAAACTTTAAAGGACAACCGACGTCACTGTTTTGTTTTTTAACTGACATCAGAAAAACGTTTTATAGCATCTAAAATACTCAAAACTCACAGTATGATATTTTTATTCCAATGGAAAACACCAATAAAAATGACTTAAAGTGTCCAAAATCTGCAGAAAATTGAGCTGCGAATTGGGCATTTTCAGAAAGTCCCACCCCCAGTTCGTGACGTCACGCCAATACGTCTTGCATTGCTGGAGAATAAAAACAATGGCTTCAGATTCGGATAATATGCTTTCTTGTTACACATCCAGTTATGAATATGATTCAAATAGTTCTGAAGAGGAAAGCATACATGTTTGGAATCGATTAAAGAATTTATTCCGTGTCATTTTGAGGCAAACGGGCAGGGGGGAATGTCACACAACAAAAATGGCGACCAGCTCCCGTGAGGAATGAATCAGCCCGGTTTCCACAGGCTGATAGATTCCTTTCATGGAACTTGGCCTCCCTCTGTTTGAGGCTTTTGGATGTAACATCAAGGTTTTCAGATAAACAGTACAGCAAAATACATTGACGTGATGAAGGACTGCTACAATGTGTCTTTTTGTCGGTCGGGGGGGGGGGGGGGGGGCCTTTCATGACGTAACGTGAGGACTCGTCACCAACTCAAAAACAAGACTTCCTGAATGTTCAGCGCATGTCTTAAAACGTAAAATATAGCCATTTGAAGCCATTTTACAAATTATGGACACAACTTGTCCGGAGACGTCGGTTGTCCTTTAAACAATGTACCATTTCTCTTGTAGACTTCTCTATCAGTCAATGATCAAACAAACAAAAAATGATGGCCATCGGAATTATTTTCCCCCACTTTTCTACATTAATTAATTTTGGTGCTTAACGAATTTCCCCATTCACCGACTGATGAAAAAATACAAAATGTTACCAACAACATTTTAAAATAATGATTTGAACATTTATTAGATACAATGACCTTATTTCGGTAGATTAAGCAATATTTTTACCTCTGCAAATCCAGAATTCTTCCCAAGTTTCTGTACAGAATGATACCTGTTACAAAGGTCGAGGAGTCATCTGAATCTGAGAAACAGAAAAATTAAGGAAAAAAAACAACAACAATAAGTCAGTTAATGTAATAATTTAGAATTTCAATTTTATAATCATTGTTTGAAGAACCTTTGTTTGAGGAAAATGCAGGTCACCCATGCTGCTTGATATCCCCAAAATCTTTAGAATTGAGGTGGCCTACATGACTAGTAAACTCTAAATGTTGCTTTTGATCGACTCCTTTGGACGCATACTCACTTCATATTCTGATTGTTAAAAATAAAAGTTAGAATATTTTTTTTCCATGTTCATTTTTTTGTGTGTTTATTTGTTTTTGAAACCATCTTATTTGGAGCCATTACACCCATTTCACATTTGAAAAATATTATGGTAAACCACCCAAAAAATATTCTCTTATGATCATGTCTCAATTTAACCCAAAATGTACTGAAACACTGTGAAATCTGGATTGAAAGTTGACCACAAAGCTGATTGTGTTAAAGGGAGTCAATACGTATTCTGTTGTACGTTTTACCAATCAAATAAATAGCATTTATTTTTCCTGCCTGGCATAGAAAAAAAGAACAAATACAAATCATAATACAACAATAATAATCGGAATTCATATTTTCTCTTTTAACCTAAATGCACAAGACTGCATTATGTTTTCAGAGTGGGGTGAAAACTGTGGGTGCAAAACCGATACGTTTTATACTGTGGATTTTGTGAACTGTTCCAACTCTGATTGCATCGACAGACAGACAGACAGACAGACAGACAGACGGCAGGGAAGGATCAAATGTGGCACAGGTACAAAGAGGCCTCAGGGAAGAAGAACACTTATTTCCTGCTGATGTGTCAAGGGTGAAAAACAACTCCCATCTGCTGAGCCATCTGAAAGCTCCCCTCTTCTATGACATTATATGATAGCTTCATAGTATGCCAGGCTGCAGGCAGAGAATGTAGCTCCCGGGCAACAGCTGAGCTTCCGTGGCCATTCGGGGTGAACCGAGTGAGTGTCGCGTGTATGTGTGGAAAGGAGTTGAGAGTTAATGTTTCCTATTCATCTAAATTTAGTCTGGCGTATCTGAAACGTATAAACCAGATTGTCTGTGTCCTAAAAAAATGCCTGAAGGTAACAGAAATCAGTGATTCAAATAATTTCTTCAGAATGAGGTTGGCTTGTTTGAACAGTACACTGTAAGCTTAATTTTTACTTAGACTTTTTTTGCTCTCTACAATGCACACTATTTCCATGAATCAGGGATGTCCATTTGAATGTGAAAAATAGTCACACTGTAGAATGAGTCACTGAGGATTAGCTTCATTTTAGAACTTCATGACAGGCTATATCTCAGACACATCTTGGCTTTTACACTCACTGTGTTTCTTATTTTGATGTACTCATTTTTTGGTCAGTGTATTATATTCAGATTTATCTAAATGTGTCGATGTGGAAAGAAATACCTGGTTTTCAGAAATGTGGACCGCATAATCAGGAGGAAACACAAGGGATCTTTTTCATCAGAAAAAAAAAATCAGCATGACATGCCTCTCCCACCATGCCCATTTACACAGCCACAATTATGTCATTACAACACACAAGTCACTGACAAAGCCAAACTGGTCTGAGATTTAAAAAAAAAAAGCATCAGCGTTTGGCCCTCAGATCTACATACAGACTGGAAGAAATTTAATTCAGGGTGATTACACCAATATCAGTGAAGGCTGAAGCAGTTACCAACATGGCCAAATGGACTGAGGCTTTATGATAAAGCCTTTTAAAATAAAATGGATAAAGCCTTTATCCATCATTTATTAGTGAATCTGTCTCTAACATGGCAGAGAGGATGTCCTTGTCAGCATCAATATGTGTCTGTATTTAGTACCGTATTTTCCAGTGTATAAGGCGCACCAGAATAGAAGACGCACCCCCATTGAATGGTGTATTTTCAAACTTTTTCCAGATGAAAGGCACACCAGGGTATAAGGCGCACCTTCAATGAATGAACATTCCAAATATAATTTAATATAATATTTTTTTCCAAATATAAATCTTGGTTTTCCCATAACTTTCTCAAGCTTAACAGTGAAAAAACTGAACTTCTTGTCGGTATCAAATCCACCCTACACCAAGCAAACAGTTCCTCTCTCACCATTGACAGTTCAACCGTGTCCCCCTCCCTCCAGGTCAAGAGCCTGGGTGTCATCCTCGGTAGCTCACTATCTTTCCATTCCCAGATAAATAACATAACTAGGTCTGCATATTTCCACCTCCGTAATATCAATCGTCTCCGTCCATCTCTCACCCCTGACACCGCTGCTATCCTTATCCACAGTCTCGTCACCTCCCATATCGACTATTATAACTCACTTCTTTTCGCCTTTTCGGTGAATATCAAAACTGTCTCCATAAACTCCAACTACTCCAAAATCCCTCAGCCCGGATCATCACTAAAACCCCCTCCTTTCAACACATCACCCTTGTCCTCCCGCAGCTCCACTGGCTCCCTGTTAAACTTTGTATTGAATTCAAAATACTTCTGTTTACATTCAAAGTCATCCATATCCTTACACGTAACACGTAAATGGGGGATCTTTGATATGGAATGTAATTTTCTCCTTGAGTTCATGGATTGCGTATCTAGCATGATTTTGTACTGTAGTGAAGTGAAAAATAAACTTATGCATTAAATAAAAGTGTCATTGATTATTTTCATAACGCTCTCTTGCAATAGTGACTCTGAGTAGCACTCGACATTGTTCTACACACACGAGAGGAACCACGAACGCCAGCATGTACATATTGGATGAAAAACAGTGATTATTGCAAGCGATAAAGATATCTGAATACAACACAATTAAATACATGTATGGAAAACAAAAACTGCAACGTTACATTACTGACGTTGATAAAGTATTCTGCGGCACATCGAACTCTTTCGCGATGGAGGATTTGCTCCTAGTTGGATTCTCCTCGACAGCCACTATTGCCTTGTACTTCGTTCCAATATCACAATTCTTACGTTTCCCCATGGTTGAAATTGGTGTTGACCAACTGTACTGTATATAAGAAGACTACAGTATGTTTCAGATGCTATTGCAGCTCTGCTACACAGTGCAAGACACGAAAGCTTGTCACGTGACCAACGGTGCTACGATACAGATTTCGCTAATTTGGTAATGTATGGAAATCCTGAAGCAAATATCGATTCATCTTAAGCTGCTTTTGTATCGATATAAGCAGACCAAATTGGCTGGCCGGAGATGAAAAGGGCACCGTAGTAACCGGATTATCGTAATAACCAGTCATCGTACTAACCGGAACTAATTATACATAAAAGACTAGAAATTTGCCGGGAAATGAAAATAGTATCGTAATAAGCAGTACTATCAATATAACCGATATCGATATAACGAGACATTACTGTATTATCATAAATATATACACATTTTTCAAATATAAAGCACACCACAATTAAAGGTACTACAGTAGAGGCTGAGTCTGGGGTTCCGCACTCCATCTTCTACAGGGGAAAATGGAGTCGGTGGCTGCTGACACTCGTTGCGAGACCTGTTGTGGCTCAATTACCTCACATATAAGGTGCACCTGCATATAAGGCACAGGGTCATCTTTTCATGAAAATCAAGTCTTTTGGGTGCACTTTGTACACTGGAAAATATGGTATGGTGCATGTCCAACTCCGGACCTGGACTGCTCCTGTCCTGCTTGTTTTCCAGCTCTCCTGACTGCAACACACTTGATTCAGGCGATCATCTCATCAACCAGCAGCATTGGAAGAATCCAGTTCATTTAAATCAGGTGTATTGCTCCTGGGAGAAATATACCTGATTACATCGTGGATCAAGTGCTACAGGTTTGTGCTGACGACGTGGCAGCTGTTCTAACTGACTATTTCAGCACTTTACTCAGTCCATTTACCATTCCAGGATGCTCCCAACTATAATCCCAAGAAACAAATGTGTCCTGTGTGAAACAAATACGGAATGGGTGGAGACAATGTACCACGTTTGCATCTTAGGTTTGGATAAAAAATTAAAATAAAAAAAACATTTTAAAAAAACAGTAACTTAAATTAGCGCTCTCCAAACTACTGCAAGAAGACATTGAATATGTTGAATTGACAAATTACAGTAAAGTCTCGTTATATCGATATCGGATATATCGATAGTCCCTGTTATATCGATACTATTTCTATGCACGCACGGAGAAAATTACATGCAAACAGGGTCGGATATATCGATAGTCCCGGTTATATCGATATTTTTTCGGACTCCCTTGAATATCGATATAACGAGACTTTACTGTAATTTAATTGGGCCAACTAAGCCAAGTTTTTGTCATATCTCCATTGATATCAGGTTAGATGGTTTTTGGATGGAAAAAAAGCAAAAGCCAAAAATGTACCAACTGAAAATGTGCAAGAGACATGCACCCTGTGACCTTCTGTGATGTTTAAGTTTAGGGCTACACATATTGGAACAGGTATTTTCCCTCTTCTGTGCTTTTGTTTTATTATAGCGTTCATTATGTTATTGACCTATTATGTTTAATTTCTTTCTTTCTTTCTTTCTTTCAATCAATCAATCAATCAATCAATCAATCAATCAATCAATCAATCAATCAATCAATCAATCAATCAATCAATCAATCAATCAATCAATCAATCAATCAATCAATCAATCGGCCAACACATCCTTTAACCGCTGTAATGTGTGCAGCACTCAACCTGGCTTGGCTGTCAGCAGGATGTGCTTTGGGATGATGACTCTGTCCTCCGAGTTGCGAGCCCAATCCACCATTCCTCTCCAACCCTTCATTGGAAAGCTGATATCTGCATTACTCAGCACAGGACGCTTGTGGATGCTTAAAACTGGAGCAAATATGATAACTTTATTAACATATTACATAAGAATATTATCTAGGAGTCTTCAATTTGTCAGTTTCAAACAACATGCCAGTAAAAAATAAGTGGGAACATTGATATGCTGCACACAATGGTCTGTTCAGTTAAATTCAGAGAGAGACGTAAAGAACTTTGTTCAAGAATGACAACTGCAATACACATAAATATTTACCTATGTTGTCAGTAACTTCATACATGTCCTGAAAGTCTTTCATTCTCAGACCAACGACATCCACAAAGTCCTCAAACAGGCGGAACAGCTCTTTGATGTTTGGACCCAGCTGTGAGAGAAAATGAAAAATACAAAAAAAGACCCATTTTATTCAAAACAAGTATGCTCTCAGAATGGCAATTCAACTTATATCGTGTATTTATTTTATTTTTTGGACTCCATACAGAAATCTAGAGTTGGGTGACATTACAATACAGTATACACTGTGTATCTGAAACTATTCTATCCTGTGACTTTTTTACTATTACATTTATTATCATTTGTCAACGAACTGCATGTAATTAGAATGCAAAAACTTCATTTGATCGGAAAACACTTGCAATTATATGCCACACCGCTGCCACTATGTGAAATTGAACAACAATATTGGGAAGTGAATCATCTACATAGTTCCATAATGTAATGGTACCATTATGCTTCAGTACCACCCAATGACAGCTGTGCGACAGTGGGCAAAGTTATCGAGCAGAGATAACGTGATCGGTGAGGCCATACAGTACCATGACGGTTGTGCAATTGGTGCAGATAATCGTTGTTCCTTTTTTAAGTGACCAGAAGCAGTAATTGTCGTGCAATTTAAGGTGTGGAATGACACAGAAAGTCCTAAAATGCTTTAACGTGTCGAGTGGTGTGGACTATTGATCAACGACAATTGCTTAAGTACGTAGAGATCTAGAGCTCCAATGGTCAGTGCGGTATACTGTTCGATAGAGGAATGCAAAAACGCAAACACCCATGCTAGATGTTGGTGACGGTTTAGAGCAGGTATCGGGAACCTATGGCTCGCGAGCCATATATGGCTCTTTTGATGATTGCATATGGCTCGCCGATAAAACTAAATACATATTGTCGTTTTTTTCGCCATTTATTTTTCCGTTGGGGCTGCAGTTGGCGGAAAGCGCAATTTTGATTGGATGACACTGACCGAGAATGGCCGAAAGCGCCATTTTGATTGAATGATAGTGGCCGTCGTGTTGAAACCGGTAAACACCCCTTTAAATGAGCCCAACTCGTGCACTTCAGCGTGAATGCACCCGAGCATTAGAGGAGAGAAAATGTTCTAATTCTAATTTGCAATGAAACAATACCATCGATGGATGAAACAGTCAAATGTCAGTGCCATTTTAACAAGCCCCATGTTAACGTTAGCATCAACATACTTCTGCGAGAAGTAGAATGCAGATAGCAAGTGTGGAAGCTTATTAGCCGTGTGCAGGCTAGCTAGGAGTAACTTCGCCTCTGGACCGGCAAATTGAATTTCATTCCTGGATTTTTACCAATCACAAGGAACGTAAAACCATTCATGTTAACGGTGAGTACTATCACAAAGTTATTTTAAATAATACATTCTGATATTTTGTTGAAAAGTGGCCGCGCGTGCGTGTATGTGTGTGTGTGCGCGCACGTGAGCGTTTGTATATGCACGTGCGTGCGTGTGACTCTCACTGAAAAACCTTTCTAAATATTTTACTTTTATGGTTCTCTTAGTCAAAAAGATTCCCGACCTCTGGTTTAGAGAGTTCTTGGAGAGAGGGAGACGCAGTTTAACCTAACAAGAAGAAACTCGTAATTAGTAAGAATTATTTACGAGAAAAGAATGGTGCCTCAATGCATTGTGTACACCTTCAAAATCCACAAACATAGCAGTTTGATTCATTAAGATACAAAAAAAAAACAAATAAAACTCATTAACACATTTTTACATTTATTTATTTATTTATTTATTTATTTATTTATTTATACAAATACGTAAAATGACCTTTACCAGTTGAGCTTCTTCCCATCGCAATCGGTTTTCATCCATGAGTAGATTACTAAGTGACTGGACAAAGTTCTAGAAAAGAAAAATAATAAGTTGCATAGAAACATAAAATATTTGACAAAGCAGAATGTTTATGATGTTCTCTTAAACAATTAAAAGTTACAATATACTGTAAACATAAAAAAATCTCATGACAATTCAATTTTAACACAAGGCCATGTTGATATTACATTACAAAGGAGGTCAGTACTGCTGTCCGTTTTGCTGATGAATGACGAGAAACAGGTTTTCATTAATCCGTTTTCATCTTGAAAGTCTGTCAGTCACTCACTGGCAGTTGCCCGTTTTGCTGACGACTGATGGAAAACGCCCCTGTCTCGTGTGCTACTTCGTGGGATTGAACACAGCTGCTTTGAATAGATATGGAAACAGTTTATGCTCCCTGTGCAGTTGGTGACAGTATGCATCCATGAGATTTAATTCACCAATGAAGTAAAAAATGGAAATGGATTTAAAGGATTTATGTTATTCAAACATATGCAGGCAGTACGAAAAGTACGCAGAAGACCAAAGAGGAGGAATAATATATAGAAACAGAGACAGAGCAACAAAGAAAGGAGAGAGACACAAGTGCACATGTGTTAGATGTGCACATGTGTTAGAAGAATGTGTAATCTATCTATATACACATATATATATATATATATATATATATATATATATATATATATATATATATATATATATATATATATATATATATATATATATATATATATATATATATATATATATATATATATCACTAGCTGAATTCTGATTGGATTAAAAACTCTGACCTAAAACTACAACATATATAAATATATAATATAATCATGAGTAAGTGAAAGGTATGTGAGTGCGTGTGTAAAGCTCTTTAATTATCCACCGGACCATGTTGATATGTATATATGTACACGGAAGCGGACTTAAAATACAGTTTTGGTTAAAATAATGAGGGGCTCATGATAACAAATGACACAAGATCAATACACAATTATTGACGTGTGCACCACTGCTAAAAGATATTGTCATCATAAAGCATTTGTAGAAAAAAATGGGCAAAAGTAAAGTTATTAGGATCTATTCAATCAGTTTTGAGGCAACCTATTCTTACTCTTAGCTTGCTCATTGAAATTTGCTTGTTGCTTTGAGAAACAAGTGTGCCAGCCGTATACAATGTACCAAAGTTAGGATAATTGTTCACAAAGTTTGA
Source organism: Hippocampus bargibanti (assembly GCF_051943395.1). Lineage (NCBI taxonomy): Eukaryota > Metazoa > Chordata > Actinopteri > Syngnathiformes > Syngnathidae > Hippocampus > Hippocampus bargibanti. Next base: position 17,317,699 of record NC_142739.1, on the reverse strand, counting down.
ATATAAATATATATATGTACGCTCTGTAACAGAGATAATCATGAAGGTGAGGATAAAAAAATACCCTCATGTCTGCACTGCTGGGACTGTAGTATGCCCTCCTGAAGATCTCAGTCATGTTCTTGAGCACATCAAATATGGCCTGCAAATCACCACTGTAGCTGGTGCCATCACTGGAAGTCACCCTCAGTTTAGTCATCACATCAGATAGTCCATCACCCACAAGGCCTCGCTGTGCTTTGGATAAATGTTCACGAGTCTGTCAAAAAGTTTTTGACCACAACATTTTTGTTAATTTATCACAAAACAGCAAAAGGTGTAATTATAACTTGGAGAGGTCGGCATGATGGTCGGTTAAATTGAGATTTGTCAAAGTACACCTACACCTGATTTTTAATTCCTAAATCTGAACTGGAATGGTTCAATAAGAGAGATTTTGATGTTTTTTGTTTTTTTTTTGATCACCAATAGAAATAGGAAAGGACAAATCTCCCCATTCATCAAAAACATTTGTATTCTATTGTATATAGTTTGGTATTGGCAGAGAAAATTATGCAACACACATGTACCTTCCTTATGTGGCAACATTTAAATGTTTTCCAAAGGTTTAAGATTTATGCCCAATAAGAGCTGTTTTGTTTTGTTTTTTTCTTTTTTTCAAAAAATATAACCAATAAAACTACTTATGGTAGTCCAACCACATTAAAAGTAGGTTATGCATCTGGATCTGGTTTCTGTTAGCAAGCTACGGGACTCACACAAGTATGACATGAAGAGAGATCCCATTACAATTGAGTCCACTCAATTAGCGTAGTAAAGCTGTCAGTGTGTATGTGTGTGTGCATGTGTGTGTGTGTGTGTGTGTGTGTGTGTCTGAGTGTGTGTATGTGTGTGTGTGTGTGTGTGTGTGTGTGTGTGTGTGTGTGTGTGTGTGTGTGTGTGTGTGTGTGTGTGTGTGTGTGTGTGTGTGTGTGTGTGTGTGTGTGTGTGTGCGTGTGTGTGCGTGTTAACGAAAGCCTTGGACGCTTTTAAGAAGTGAGTACTCAGCAAACAGCAGGAAATCAGTGTAACAGTTAGAACATGAAACCTCACATTATTGTCACTCTTATTAGCCTTGCCATGACACCATTATAAAAATGTCCACTCAACAAAAAACAACAAAAGGAATAAAGGGGTTTGCAAACTGGTAGCTCCATGCCCATACTGTGTGTATTAAAGCAAGGCTTGATATCAGGAATTTTGCATCGCAGCTTGCAATGCGGTGATGATGCGGTGCATTTTATGTGGTGAAACAGAACTGCCAAATGTGTATATATATATTGGATTGGATTGGATTGGATTGGATTTGCCTTTATTAGTCTCACAGTGGATAAATTTACATTTCACAGCAGCAAAGTGATGAAAGGAATGAAAGTAGAAAAACAAAATACAAGAGTTGCTGGAAAGGCAGCCACTCTCGCGGCGCTGTCTTGAAGTCAAAAGAACAAAAAACAAACTAAATAACAAATAATATGACAGCATAGAGACAATATGACAAATCAAAGACACAGAGAGACATTCATTCTTCAAGACTTGCTGTACCCTCTTTGTGATGACATGAAGCAGTTCTAGATGAAAGAGGAGAGGATCAAAGCATCCATTTCAGCAGTGGATCAGGGACATCATGGTGGAATGTGTACGTCGACTACAAGCTAAATGTTGAAAGCAAACACACAGCTGTAGCATCCATTGACGAAAAGAGATTGCCTCACATCTCCTGTTTCACATAAATCTGCTTCAATTCCAAGCCGCAACAGTTCCACATACGCATCGGCGCTCTGCACTGATGCTCCTTTCTTCTTATCGCGGGTTCCTCAAGCCATGCATCCATCCAGCCGCAGACTGTCCAACAGCACTGACCCTTCCGCTAAACAAAGCGGGGCTGTGAAGATGCTGCCCATTACAGGTGCAAAAAAGCACAACGGCCCCTTTGGTGTCCAGCGATGGCAGTCGAATGGCTCTGACATTCCTCACATTCAAAAACAGTACTGGCATATTCATGCTGCCAAAAAGGCGCAACCGCTCAGCACAGTCTCCTCCTTGATGAATGTCGCTGAAAAACAATCTGTATCCGTTCCACACGATGCACAACAACACAAAGTGACAAAAGAAAACACAAAACAAGACAAAAACAACCAAAAAAAGCAAGGCTCGTTAGAGCACTTGCTGAGGCTGCCTACTCGGGCGCCATCTTGAACTTCTTTTACATATACAGTAAAGTCTCGTTATATCGATATTCAAGGGAGTCCGAAAAAATATCGATATAACCGGGACTATCGATATATCCGACCATGTTTGCATGTAATTTCCCCCGCGCGTGCATAGAAGTAGTATCGATATAACCGGGACTATCGATATATCCGATATCGATATAACGAGACTTTACTGTATATATATATATATATATATATATATATATATATATATATATATATATATATATAGTGAGACCTCAGCCATTAAAAACATTAAAATGGGAATAATCTGTTCCCAGGTTTCCATAAAATATACTTTTCAACTAAATAAGCCTTAAAACTACACACAACATACCTTATTCTATGTATAATAAATGTGCTATTGTATTGTAATGAAAGAAACACACTGCACTGTATAAGAAAGTCACTTTATTTACATTTGTGACGGTCATTGATGGCGTGATGGAATGGCGTTGGAGATCGAGGGCAAAGGGAATTGCTGTTCGGAAAGAAAGTCACATTCCATAAGGACTGTAATTAAGGAAATAAACTGCTACAAAATAAAGTTGTTTTATTTACCTTTATGATGGTCATTGATGGCTTGATAGAATGGTGTTGGAGGTCGAAGGTCAGAGGGAATTGCCGTTTGGAAAGAGAGGCACATTACATGAGCACTGTAATTAAAGAAATAAACTGTGTTGTAAAATCAAGTTGTATTTACCTTTTTGATGGTCGTTGATGGCTTATGGAAGGAGAGTTACCTTCCATAAGGACTGTTGGTAACTTAACCTCCGGTGTGGCTTCTCTTCTTTGTTTCTTTGGAGACTCCTCATCATTTTTGATGATTAAAAACCTCTTAATTGACACCAGTTGCTTTCTGACTTGTAAGGTCTTACGAAGCTGAAGCATCACATTATCGTTCATCATGTTGATGATTGTCATAGCCACAGTCTTTTCTGGATGGAACTGTTCGGTAAAAGCCTGCACATCATTCCACTTTGCCAACATTGCCTTGATGAGCTCACTTGATGCTGCAGCCATCTCCTCCTCCTCGCCCTCAGATGTTCTCGAACCATCCGTTGCTGGCTTAATAAGCACTATATATAATTGCTTTACTCATGCTGTCGCCAGATAACTGCTTTTCGTTAATCCAAATTAACAGAAGTGTTTTAATTTCTTCGATTGCCGAAGACCGTTGCTTTGACAGCACGGAAAAACCTTTTGCAACAGATGCACCTTTGATGGCGTCTCTGTTGCGGAGAATGGTAGCTAATGGTTGACTTAGCATTGCCGTGCTCAGCCACTAAATCACACAAACGCACACCTCATTCGTGTTTTTCAATTATCTCCTTCTTCTCAGCGATGGTGATTTTATTTTGTGTCTTCTTCGGCTGAACACAAGGCTGTGGTGGGTTTTTTTTCAGTCCCATAATAGTAAAATTATCAGCAAAAAGCTCCAAGGAGGCGATCGACGTGTGCATTCAATGAGAGGGGTTGTGGAAAGGTGGCCCGGCTGGAGCGTTGTTCGGTCGTGTGCTTCCGCCGAAGATCCGAAGATCACACCGCCAGATCCAAAGGTCGTGTGCTTTGGTGTTCTTCCGCCGAAGATTACACCGCCAGCCGCGGTGGGTGTGTATTGCGAAAAGTAGTGTGTATTTCAAGGTTTAATTTTCATAAATTTAAGAAATAAAGTTTGTAAGATAAGGTGTTCGTAAGCTGGGGTCTCACTGTATATATACAATTTATTTATATATATATATATATATATATATATATATATAGTGTTCGTAAGCTGAGGTCTCACTGTATATATACAAACATATATATTGTAATACATATATTAAATACACAGTAGTACACACATAAATACACAGTAGTCATGTGGTTAGCACGCCAGCTTCACAGTGCAGAGGTCGTGAGTTCAAGACCCGGTCCACTCCCTGTGTGGAGTTTGCATGGGTTTTCCGAGTCCTCCGGTTTCCTCCCATATTCCAAAAACATGCATGGTAGGCTGATTGAACATTCCAAATTGTCTCCATATGTATGAGTGTGAGTGCTGATGGTTGTTTGTCTCTGTGTGCCCTGCGATTGGCCGGCAACCAATTCAGATAGTCCCCCGCCATAGGTCAGGAAGCTTGAGGGTTCTGCGCAGTATCCGTGCTGTTCCCAGCACTGCGCTTTTCTGGACCGAGATATCCGATGTTGTTCGCGGGATCTGTTGCAACCACTCATCTAGTTTTGGGGTCATTGGCACGAGTGCTCCGACCACCACAGGCATGACTGTCACCTTTACCTTCCAGGCTGTCTCCAGCTCCTCTCTGAGCCCTTGGTATTTCTCGAGTTTCTTGTGTTTTCTTTCTGATGTTTCCATCACTCGGGACCGCTATATCCACAACAACGGCTTTCCTTTGCCCTTTATCTATGACAACGATATCTGGTTGGTTGGCCATTACCATTTTGTCAGTCTGTATCTGGAAGTCCCACAGGATCTTTGCTCGTTCATTCTCCACTACCATGGGAGGTGTTTCCCATTTTGACCTTGGGGTTTCCAGTCCATACTCCGCACAGATGTTTCGGTAGACTATGCCAGCCACCTGGTTATGGCTCTCCATGTAGGCTTGCCCTGACAGCATCTTACACCCTGCAGTTATGTGTTGGATTGTCTCAGGTGCCTCTTTGCAGAACCTACACCTTGGATTTTGCTTGGTGTGGTATATCCGTCCCTCTATGGCTCTGGTGTTCAGGGCCTGCTCTTGAGCAGCCAGGATGAGTGCCTCTGTGCTGTCCTTTAGGCCAGCCCTCTCTAGCCACTGATATGACTTCTTTAGATGGTTCGGTGTTACTTCCCGTGTAGGGGCTTTTCCTCCCATGATTGTCCCTCTTCCAGCACCTCATCCTCTGTTCCCCATTGTCTGAGACATTCTCTGAGTACATCATCCGTTGGAGCCTTCTCTTTGATGTATTCATGGAGCTTGGATGTTTCATCCTGGAAAGTGGCTCTCACACTCACAGCCTCCTTCCTTAAGGCTTGTGTACAGTCTCAGGGTGCTGGATTTGGGATGGAACCCTCCATGCATGGTGAGGAGTTTCCGGGTCTTAACATCCATGGTCTGAATCGCTTCCTTTGGCCAACTTATCATTCCTGAAAGGTATCTGATCACTGGCAGGGCATAGCTGTTTATTGCCTGGGTCTAGTTTTTGCCATTGAGCTGGCTTCTTCGGACTCACCACTGGAGGTATTTGGTCGTAGCCGCTTTTCTTGTTGCAAGTTCGAGTTTGCCATTGGCCTGTTGTATACCGAGGTACTTGTAGCTTTTTTCAATGTCTGCTATTGTTCCTTCAGGGACTGAGACCCCTTCAGTGTGGACTACCTTGCCCCTCTTAGTCACCATCCGACTACATTTCTCCAGCCGGAATGACATCCCGATGTCACTGCTGTAGATCCTGGTTGTGTGGATCAGGGAGTCTGTCCCTTTCGCTCTTAGCATACCGCCTCATTGATGGAGAATAAGAAGTTATCATGTTTAAAAGTGCCGTGCTTAGTTGGCCAACTAAACAACAAACAACAATAGGCCCACAGTCAAAGCGCAGATGGCCACAGTAAAGTGAAACAGACACGGCAAGGTGACCAACTAGGAGGTCCGCCCTTGCACAGAATTTGGTGCTTGGGATACTCCTTTATCACCAAAGTTATTTACGGCTTGAACATCCGGCACAAGCGCCAGGTTACAAACTTATCAGTTCATGGAAAAGACAACAAATTAAAATATCTATGTTTTACTGCTTGCAGCTGTTGGTCCTCAGAACGTCCAGAGGCGTGGTATTCTAATCAAGAAAACTATGTTTTACTAATGTATCACTTTAATTTACATATACTCTCAATAAATAGCTTGGCAGAGGGGCGCAGAATTCAGACGTATATCATGATGACTGCGTCACCTGCCGGCAGTGGGGACAGTCTTTCTGGTTCCGAGTCTCTGTCCACGGTGTCTGACTGTCATATCTCTGACAGTCATCCATGTAGCGGAGGTGACTGATTGTAGCTCCATTTCTGAGGTGGTATCCATCCGTCTTGGTGATTATTTGGCGGTTGGTGAGGGGGTTAAGTCCGACGCAGAACAGCAGTGGGGAAAGTGCATCACCTTGGTATTTGCAACATTTGATGTGTTAGTGGCTTGCCATTGGCTTCAAGTGTGGTTTTCCACATCCTCATTGAGTTTGCAACGAAGGCTCTCAGGGTCCTGTTGACCTTGTACAACTCCATGTATTCAGTGATCTATCTGTGTGGCATCGAGTCATATGCTTTCTTGTAATCAATCCAGGCTGTGCACAGGTTGATATGTCGGGTTGTGCTACTGTTCTTTCAACCACCAGCTGATGTTTGGCACCTCTAGTATCTCTACCAATGCCTTTCTGTACTTTGCTCAAGTATTGGTCCATGTATCCACTTATCTTAGCCGCAATGATGCCTGACATGAGCTTCCATGTTGTGGAGAGACAGGTTATTGGCCGATAGTTGGAAGGAACTGCACCCTTTGAGGAATGCTTCATGTTCAGGATTGTTCTCCCTTCGGTTAGCCATCCTGGGTGAGTCCCATCCATCACCAACTGGTTCAATTGACCTGCTAGGCGCTCGTTGAGTGTTGTGAGTTTCTTTAGCCAGTATGTATGGGCCACACCCGGGCCTGGTGCCGTCCAGTTTTTCATACCTGTGATTCTTTCTTGTATGTCTGCCGCTTTGATGGTAACTGGGTTCTGTTCATGGAGGTTGCTGTGCTCCTCTTTAAGAGTCACTAGCCATTGTGCACCGCTGTTATGTGCGACCTCCTTCTCCCATATGCCTTTCCAGTATCTTTCAGTTACCAGCCTTGGTGGGTCTTCTCTGCTGTTAGAACCCTGCCACTGAGCGTACACTTTCGCAGGTTGTGTTGCGAACAGCCTGTTTATTCTTCTGGCCTCATTCTCTTTCGTGTACCTCTTTAAGCGACTGGTAAGGTTATTTGCATGTACCTCTTGGGTATTGGCCTTTTATTCACACCTCTCTGGGTCTCCGTCAATTGACTCAATTGACTCTCCGAGCCGCCTTGATATTAGCCTCCAACAGTTTTTTCCATGGTGGGTAACGAATCTCGTGGCTCTCACGGTTGCTCTTGTAGCCAAGAATCTCTAGGATCACTGATGCTGAAGCGTAGATCAGCTCATTGGTTTCCGTGATCGTTCCTGTCGGGATCGCCCTCAGTGCTGCATTCACAGTTTCCATGAGACTTTCAGGTGGTACTTCACATAATCAGAATCAGAATCAGAATCAGAATCAGAATCAGAATCAGAATCATCTTAACCGTTGTAATCGGTTTCTTAGTTGCCCAGTTTTCATTCGTGCCATGATCTTATCTCTCAGGTCAGTTGCTGCCTCGCTCAGCATTTCATTCATTGGGGCTGGCTTCCCAATCTCATCATTCATTGGGGTTTGCCTCCCAATCTCTGGTCTAACCTCTTCCTCTGATCTGGCAGCCTGGGGCCCTTCATCTCGGAATTTGTTTTGTACCTCATCAATCTCAAGTTGTGATAGCAATTTCCGTTTGTGGATATTGGAACACTGAGCTACTAGTTGTTTCGTGGTCAACCGTGACGGTAGGTTTTCGAAGTAACCATTCAGCCCCCATTCTCCACATGTAACCCCTCTGACTATAGGGTTGCTTGAGTGGTAGCATTCCAACAGAGCCATGTTATCGCATCTCGTCCATCTCCGCTTTGTTCCAGAAGCTCATTTTTCATCAGGGTGCTCTGGTTCCCAAGCACCTGACATAGACCTTGTTTGGCCGGGCGACGTCTGAGCCGGCATGCCATCTGATTTATTGTCTCTCATCATTGTATGAGGTAGGCATTAGCGTGAAGGGTCTTGCCCAAGGACCCACACTGGATGATGTTTTGTGCTCATTTTCTCTGCCCCAAGCGGGATTCAAACCCTTGTCTCCCGTATGCCAAACCGATGCCTGTATATATATATATATTTAAAACGAACTGTCTGAAAGAGGCGGCGGCGGCGACCGTGGGCCCCGCGTGGCGTCACGGCGATCCCACCCCCTCGAGCGTCGACGGCCGACCCGCCTCAGCTCTCGCCCTGGTCGGCGTGGGGGACCTTCATCTGGCGGTCGGCGTCGCAAGTACGGGTGGTCGTCACTCGCGCCGGTCGTAAATCGGATGTTACCTGTACTTATGTTGGATGTAAAGTACAATTTCAATGTATTAGTCATATGACTCAATCTCTACTTGGACATCATTTTTAGGCATCGCCAAGGTCGCCTGAGAATCTCATTGCCACTATTCGCACATCATGTAAAATCTAACAGCTCCAGCTTGTTATGATGCGTCACAGTCAATTTTTTATGAAATATGAAACTCACCAATGTTTGTATGCTCCGATAATCATTGGAAATGCACTTCATATAGGTTGGATTCTCCCAGTACGCCATACCCTCCTCGTCAAGGATGCAGCGACGCAAAATTAAACCTGTAATGAGTTAGACTGATTTTTGAATATTGCCCGTGGGCATTTTACGTTCCAATGTTTTATTGGAGAGTACAATATGAGTCTTGGTGTCCGACGCTAACCCATTGCATTGGGAGGACATCGTACTGCTGCTGTATCTCCTGCAGGAGTCATCTTCCAAACGACGTTTGAATAGTTGTTCTCAGCACATATTTCATGAGGTTCTAATGTCATCAAAATATGAATCAACTTGTTGAACATCACAAAAACAATATCAAACTTCCAGTCAAAGGTTTGGACAGTGTCATTGAATGATAAACTGAGTCAAAAACATTGGTCAGCATAGTGTTAAAAATATAGATGTTTCCATTCGTCAAATCCAACGGAGAACAAATCCCGCAGAAAATTTGGTTTTACTTGCCTGGGCATCTTTTTTCATTACAGTGTCGGACTTCTTCTCGTTCTCCAGGGCAAGACTGCCCCCCAAAAAAGGGCCCATAACAAATTCTGTTTCTCTGTTGTCTACCACCGTCACAAGTCTTGGAACACCCTGACCATAGAGACCATGGCTGCCACCTCCCATCCACTGAAAGGAATTTTGGAATGTTCGACCATTTGCAAAAAAAATAGAATTGGTTGATACACAGTCATGTTATGGTACAAGGTCATTCACAAAGCATAAAAAGTCTCAATAAACATGTTCTCTCTCTTACCAGGGCATTCCCCAAGGAAGCAGTCATCAGTCTCCAGCCACTCTCCTCTGCATTCAGAACCCCCATATGAGGGGCCGTTACACTCTCTTGTTCGTTGTGTGGTCCCATTCGAGCAGGAAGATGAGCAGGAACTCCAACTTGACCACTCATTCCATTCGCCATCCACTGAGAATTGTCAGGGTAGAAAATTTGCAAAGCACAAGTTATGTGTATCGTACAATTCTGGCAGCACGGTGGTACATAATTTGCTCATTGCCGTTTTTGTATTAGATGTCTTTATGCGGTTGGAGGAGCAATTCCTTCTTTCTGACACTAGGCAACAGACTGCACTACAAAATGCTTTGATAGTTTTGTGATTTCAATTTCCTCTACACAGACACAAGACACTCCTGCCAAGTCAACGAAGAAAAAACAGTAAATGAGCCTTTGCTGTGCTTCGCTGGTTAAATGATTGATGATGGATTGACTAAACATTTCCCATATCTGTGAAAAGTATTCTTTATGTTAAGTTCTGGTAGACTTCTGTATTTAAATGCGTGAGTACTGGTGCAGCCACAGAACTATTATAGACAACCACCTGTTCACCAGAGTGACGATATGTGAGACGTTGCCCTTTGTTTGACAGAGAGAGCGAAGAGAAGTCATTCTTACGGTGTTGTGTCCTCCATCCAATGCCAATGTAATCATGGCACTCTGCTGCTGAATACTATAAATGCATAGCAGTGGGCTAATTGGATTGGATTTGCCTTTATTAGTCTCGCAGTGGAGAAATTTACATTTCACAGCAGAAAAGTTATGAAAGAAATGAAAGTAGAAAATGGTCTCCCCATAACTTTAATAAGCCAAACTCAAAAATTGTATGCCTGAATTTCTAGCAAGATGCCAACTGGAGGAGGCAACATCTTGGCTCATGTTGAGTCCATACTCCTACCCCACCTTGGCCAGTCAGATCAGCTCTTCCTTTTCCTCTCTTCACCCTATATCCACCTCTGACACAGTGCCAGGTCCACCACAAAAAGTTACATCTGGCTGGACAATGCAATCTCCAAATTAGAGGACTACTTGGAAGACGGGCCATATTTGAAGACCAAGAGCTGGAAATTTTCACAGGATAGTAGGAAACCACATCAAGTTCCATATTGGGAATGCAACTGGAGGTAAACATTCAGGTTTTCCCAAACCAGAGACCGTGGATGTCTATTCGTGTCAACGCACTCCACAGGGCTCACAACGCTGCCTTCAGGTGAGGTGACAGATCTACTAGCTAGGTCTTTTCTAAGAAGCGGAAATAAAGCGGACAAGACGGACCATAAAAAAATGCATTGAGATCCAACTGTGCAGCCACAGTCTAAGATGTAGGGCAGAATATAAAAATCATCACAAATTACATGGACAGTGATGCAGTACTTTATACAGAGCATTTTACACAGAGTGAATTTCACTTTTTCACACAGATGCAGACATTATTTGACGAGTGTGCGGTAAGACCCAAGGTGTTCAAATCATTGTACCAATTTTGATTACTGTAATACATTCTATTGATATGTTTTAAACACACACATGCACACACACACACACACACACACACACACACACACACACACACACACACACAAGAGTAGTCTGTTTGACTAAAGTAAACCCCGGACTCAAGTATTTCTTGTTGTATAAATGTTTTTGTTGTTTTTTTTTTTTTTGTAGATGTTACATTAAATCTTAATGTACAAAAACAGATGCCTTGCGTGTCTCACCTGGGCAGACAGCGATATTACAGAATTTTGTCTGTTTCTCTGGACCATCACAGGGATCTCCTCCAAACTGGGGAGGGGTGCAGGTTCGTGTTCGGGATCTATAACCTCTGCCACATGTTGATGAACATAAACTCCATGGTGACCATTCATCCCAAGCACCGGCCACTGCGAACAGAGAAGCTTTTATGGACTTATGGACAGCAACACTAATATTCATTTATTCGTCACTTATTTATGGATTTATGGACAGCAACACTAATATTCATTTATTCGTCACTTATTTCTCACTAGGGCTGTGTGTGGCGGAGGGGCTAACCACTGAGCAACAGGGCCACGCTGACACCAATAGTATTACCATAAAATCTATGGAATTTTTTTCCATGATCATACATTTTGATCAAGCATGGTTGTTGAAAGCCTTTTTCTGTAGTTTGAGGCCAAAAATAATATCCACATATCCACCCATAGAGAGTAGACAATTGGGAATCCTAGAATGAGTGGGGAAGCATCGGTGAGGGCTTGGCAACCGCAGAAGATTGGGTAAACGGGCTGGGAAAGGGAACTTACCTGGACAGACAGCAGGGTTGCAAGTTCTTTGCTCCTGCAGTGGCCCACTACATTGGGTACTGTACGAGGAGGAGACACAGAAACGACTACGACTCTGCCAGCCCTCCCCACATGTAGCAGAACACACGGTCCATGCTGACCACTCCTCACCTGAGGTTGAGGGTACTGAGGAGGAAGGGCAGGTAAAGAATGGGGAAGAAGAAAAAGAGGAAGAGGAAACGAAAGTGCTATAACTAATTTGCATGCAGGATCAAGCCTCTGGAGGACTTGTGTGATGTTGGTTCATTTCTTGCTATTTTAGATGCATGTACATTTGTTTTGTGGGACAGATCATGATGTTCAATTCCACAGATCATTTTAAATATGTTTCTTCAACTGTGTTTGAAGCGTTCAGACTTATTTTAATAAGGAGACTTCAACTTCCCCAAACAGATGATCCAATGACTTGTATTTGATTTGTAGCCACTGGTGTGGCTCTGGCAGTTTATACCCTCCATTTATAATTTGGAAAAATTAGGTTATGTGATGAAACTTGTCAGAGGCTATATACAGTCACGGACGGTCACACAAGACTGCAGGTGCCGACATACCAACCTGTGCACAGCCTGGATTGATGACAAAAAAGCAGAGGGCTTGATGCCAGATACATCACTCACTGATTCCTTGGGAGTGTTATAAGGTAAACAGGACCCCAAGAGCTTTCGTTGCGGACTCAATGAGGATGTGGACAACCACACTTGAAACCAATGGAAAAGCACTTAACAAAGTGTCCACCAAATGAGGTATTTACCAAGGTGATGTACTCACCCCACTGCTCTTCTGGACCGGACTGAACTTGCAAATCCAAGTAATCGCCTAGACAGGCTACGGATGTCGCCTCAGAAATTGAGGTACGATCAATCACCTCCTTACATGTATGACATAAAGCTGTATGCAAAGAGTGA